>NW_020954751.1:9315534-9690442 GCF_900497805.2 Vombatus ursinus | reverse complement strand
CTCATGTTTTTTTCTGACTCTAGACCCCATACTCTATCCACCTGGCTGTCCTAAGGTAAATGACTTATGATATTGATAATAAAAATAATAATCATATATGTATAGTGCTTTAAGGCTTAGTAGGTAGCTAGGTGGTACAGATAGAGCACTAGATTTAGCATTTAGAAGCTCTGTGTTCAATTCCTGCTTCAGACACTTACTAGCTGTGTGACCCTGAACAAATCACTTAACCTCTGTGGCTGTCAGTTTCCTTATCTGTTAAAGAGGTTTACTAATAGCAATAATAACTCCCAAGGGTGTTGGGAGGATCTAATGAAATAACACCCAGGAAGTACTTTTTAATCCTTACAGTATACCATATAAGTACTAACTCTTCATTATATCATTATATCATTTGATCCTTCCAATATCTGATTACATTAGAGCTATTATTATCCTCAGTTTTATAGGCAAGGAAAGTGAAGCTGAGAGAAGTTATGTCACTTTGCTAGAAGGCACTTGAAGTCAGCCTTTCATACTTTAAGTCTAATATTCTTTCCAAAATGGAGCCCAAGGTCTGGGCTGTTTGAATTAAAAATTTTTGTTTTTATCTTCATTACTCTATTTGGAGTTTTCTTGGCAACATTTATTACTTCCTCCTCCAGCTCATTTTGCAGATGAGGAAACTGAGGTAAATAGGGTTTGTGCCCATAGTGGCACAGCTAGTAAATGTCTGAGGCCAGATTTGAACTCAGGAAGATGAATCTTCCTGTCTCCAGGCCTAGTTCTTTATCCACTATGCCACCTAACTGCCCATATTGGATTGAAAATATCTGTCTGAAGTAGGGTAGAGGTAATGGCTATGGGCACAGCATTGAAGGAAGTGGGAGAGGCAGAAGGGAGTCAGTGAAACTTCTTGAGCAGGGGAGTGGCATAGCTTCACATGTGGTAGATCATTAATGGCACATAGAATCTTAGATCTAGAAATAGAAGAATACTCAAAGACCCTCTAGTCAAAGCATCTCATTTTGCAGACAAGGAACCTAAAGTTCAGAGAAATTGAGACAGGCCATGATTGCTTTTAAGTCAAAATCTTTGTCTTCAATTATTCTATGGGTGATCTTGCAGCAGAGAGATAAAGATTATCCTATGTGACTCTGAAGGGCAAAATTAGAAGCAATGGTTGGAAATTAAAGGGTAGGGGGAAAATTTTGGCTTAGCTAGAGCTAATGATTAGAACTTCTAAAGAATTTGTTGCCTCAAGTTAGTAAGCTCCCACAGTCCCTGGAAGTCTTTAAGCATATGCTTCTAGGAAATTGTACATAGGATTCAGACTTGAAACAAATGTTTCCAGTTTATTAAACTATTTCACATGATCCCATCTTCAGGACAACCCCACTGATGTGCAACACCAGGCAGATGCCATTCATTATTCCAAATTTCCAGGTAAGGAATCTAAAGCTCAGAGAGAAGCATTGACTTACCTAAGGTCACACAGCTAGTAAGTGACAAGGCAGGGATAAACCGTGTTTTCTCACTCCAGGTCCAGGGCTTTTGTCATGACTATACTTGCCAAACCACTCCGAACACTAGATTTATTTACTACATGTGCCTTCTAGGAAATGCTACCCATGATCTTCTAAGACTACAACATTATGATTTCTTCTCTAATATAGCAGTTGCAGCCTCTAGGTAGGATGCTGAATTCTCAAATCACACTCCAGAGGTCACTTTGCAAATGGTCAGACCTATCAGAAAGGGTTTGTCTCCTTCCTAGCTGTTTGCACCATTTTCTCCACCACATCTCTGTAGTTTCCTATTTCCAAATTGACCCTCTCTATTCAGAGAGGCTGGAAAGGGCTAAATTCAGAGCAACAAGGGCTGAGACAAAGAACTCTCACCCGAAAATCCGGAGACCTTGTTTGGGCCCTTCAATATGTCATGGAAGGTTACTACATTACAGCTGTAATTTTTAAGTCTTTCGATTTGTTGCTGTTTTTCAACAGATACCTAGGTGTCACAGTGGATTGAATGTTGGACCTGGAGTCAGGAAGACATGCATTCAAAGAGAGCCTCAGATACTTACTAGCTTTGTGATTCTGCACAAGTCACTACCTCAGTTTCTTCAACTATAAAGTGGGAATAATAATAGGACCTCTCTCCCATGGTTGTTTCGTGGCTTAAAGGAGATAATATTTGTAATGTGCTCAACATAATTCCTGGTACATAGAAGGCATTTAATAAATGTTTGCTTCCTTCTTTTCTTGCTCTCAGTCTATTAGGACATAGAGTTTTCTCTGAAATAAGGCTGTTATTAAGGAGAGCACTTTGTAAACCTAAAGGGGCTTTATGCCTGTGAGACTAGGGGATATCCTCTCCCTGAGGCTATTCTCCCATTGACCTTGGATTCACCAAAGCTTACTTAGGGAAAAGGAACCCTTTCCAAAAAGGTCCCAGTCAGGAGAAGTTATGAAGTCTAAAAATCTCAATGTATCTCTTTAATTACTCTTTTTGTGTGTATGAGGCAATTGGGGTTAAGTGACTTGTCCTTAGTCACACAGCTAATGAGTGTTATGTATCTGAGGTCGGACTTGAACTCAGGTCCTCCTGATTCCAGGGCCAGTACTCTATCCACTGTACCACCTAGCAGCCCTCTCAGTGTATCTCTTTATTTTTAATTTAATTTAATTTTTTTTCAAACAACTGGGGTTAAGTGATTTGCCCAGGGTCACACAGCTAGTAAGTGTCAAGTGTTTGGTCTGAGGCCGGATTTGAACTCAGGTCCTCCTGACTTCAGGGCCGGTGCTCTATCCACTGGGCCACCTAGCTGCCCGAATGTATCTCTTTAAACAGCTGGGAGTGTCACTTATACAAGCTCCCTTCACCCTTCTGGGAGCTTGTGAAACACCCCAATGCCTCTTTAATCATCTCTCTTATGTCATATAGAATTTAAGTGAGCAATTCACTAGGATCATTATATCACCACTCCATGCTCTGATCAGACATACCCAAGGTGAGGATGTAGGTAGGTGGAGGAAAGCCAAGAACTCTTCTGGATGTCCAGTATGTATTACCTTTGGGCAGTGGTGTCAATCAAACTCAAATTGTATGGGGAGCCACTAACCATAAGGATCCCTATGGATAGTTTTAAAATGTAATATTTTATTTTATTGTTTTTTTTTATTCATTTTATTAAATATTTCCCAATAACATTTTCATCTAGTTCAGGCCCACTAGGGAGTGCTATGGGCTGTGTGTTTGACACCTCTGCCCAAGGTTATAGAATTCCTTAAAATGGGGATGGGGAAGGCTGACATATTTCCCAAAGACTGACTATAATAATAGCTACAATAGAAGTAGTATGATTACTTTATCATCTCATGATAAACAGTAATTGTACGATAATAAAATTAAGTTTTCTAAGAGAGCAGAAACGAGGAATAAGAGCATCCCATGCATGTACAAAGTCTCTGAGGTGGGAGACACGATGCCATGGAAGGCAGAAGACAGTAGGCCTGTTTGGCTGGAACATAGAAGACAGGAAGGGAAGGAGGGGGCTTAATGGAAAATCTGTCTGGGAAGATACTTTGATATATCCTGTGCCTGTGGGTCCCAAGCGAGGATTATCATAGGATTTACTTCTGTCTTTTGGCATCTTTCCTTTAAAAATATTGCATAAACCAGCTATGGGAGACAATGTCTCAGGAGGAATGCTAAAAGCTTACAGGGCATTATTTTTCTTGTCCATTTAATATATTAGCAATGATAGAACTGTGTAGAAAGGTGTTCTAATTTGTTTCTCAGCCCACCTGTATTCCAGGGTGGATGAGAAGCCAACAGAATTGATTTTATATGTAATCAACCTTTCACAGTTTATGATATGAACTCAATCACAGTGAAAAGGTGTCAGATTGAAACTGCAGGCTTTTGAAGTCAGCTATTTATATACACATGAACTTCCACAGCATGGAAAGTGGCAGGGAACACTCCTAAGGACCAAAAGGAATGGAGGGAGGAGAGGCAAGGGGCACTTGGGCCATGCAACCTACTAGGTCCCTTCTAATTCAGAGAATCTCTAACTGGAAACAGTCTGGGACAGTGGAAAGGGTCCTGACATTTTTTTTTTTAAGGATTGATACTGACAAGCTAGAATGCATCCAAAAGAGAACAAATGACACCCATTCATTCAATATATATTTAGGAAATTTCTAGGATATAGAGAGAGTGGTGTTAAGTGTTTGGGGAAATATAACCTTTAGGATCATAAGGGGACTTGAATCTATGTGGTACCAGGATCAGTTAAAGGAATTAGAAATACTTAGCCTAGATAACATAAGACATAGGGAGCCATTGATCAAATGTTTGAAGAGCTATCTTATGGAAGAAAGAGTAGATTTGTCTTGTGCGTTCCCAGACAATCAGACTAGGGAACAAAGGATCAGTGTTGCAGAGAGGGATATTTTGGCTGGATACAAAAGGAAAAAAAAAAGCCTTAACAATTAAAACTGTCCAAAAGTGTGTGTGTGTGTGTGTGTGTGTGTGTGTGTGTGTGTGTGTATGGGAGGTGGGGGGGCACTATCATGAAAAGCTTTTTTTGTTTGTTTCTCATCACTGGTATTTTTCAAGAGAAAGCTGGACAATACATAGCTGGGAATGTTGCAGAAGGGATTTCTGTTCAACTACAGGTAAGCGTGGAAGACCTCCAATATATTTTTAAAAAAATAATATTTATTGCTATTATTTTGAATTTAACAAACAACAAACATGAGCATTTCCATGTAAAAGAACAAGAAAAAAACATTTTATGTGAAACTGCAGTTCTCTATTATGTACAGCTTGCTTTTAAAAGTGTATAGTAAATTTAACAAGTTACTTTCAAAGCTATCTTATTTATTGGTCTCTCTTTAACTTCATTCTATTTTCTTCTGTGCATTAAAAAATGTGTAACTGACTCTTTTTTCTACTTTCTTATTATCAATATTATTTGATCCTCTCTCTCTCCAAGATCTACTGTTCTCTCTCCATCCCTCCAAAAAATAGAAAATGAAAACGACAACAACAACAACAATAAAAGCTCACCTTGTAAAAAATAAGTGTGGTTAAGAAAAACAAGGGCATGTATTAGCCATGTCTGAAAACGAATGTCTCATCCTATACTTCTACTCCATCACCTCTCACCAATTATCAGTCTTCAGGAGTTAATGTTGGTCAGAATTCTTAAGTTTTGCAAATTATCTTTCATTACAAATCTGTAGTTATATTAACTGGTCTCCTGGTCTTGCTTACTTCACTCAGCATCAGTTCATATAAATCCTCAAAGATTTCTCTGAATCCATTTTTAAATAGTCTCTAACAACACAACAATACTTTTACATTCAAATATCATAATTTGTTAGTCCCATATTGATGGGCACATTCTTAATTTCCAGATTTTTGCTATAACATAAAGTACTGCTATAAAATATTTGCATGTATGAGTCATTTATCTCTTTCTTTGATTTCTTTGGGGTTTATGCCTAATAATGTTATATCTGTATGAAAGAATTATGTAAGGTTTAGTAACCTTTGAATATAGTTTTAAATTTCGTTCCAGAATAATTGGACCAATTCATAGCTTTAACAGTATATTTGTATGCCTGTTTGCCCACAACACCTCCAACAATTGTCATCTTCCTTTTTTGTTAACTTTGCTGTTAATGGATTGAGGTAGAGTTTCAGAGTTGTTTTAACTTCCATTTATCACATCATTAGTGATTTGGAATATTTTTCCTTTTGCCTGCTAATATGTTTCATTTCATCTTTGAGAACTGCCTGTTCATATATTTTAGTCATTTTTTATGATAATGCATTTTTCTGATATAAAGTTCTATAATTCTGTAACTTGGAATTGAGACCTAGATTTGTTACTTACTAGATGGTTGACTATAGCCAACCCCCTGATTTCACCTCTCCCAGACTCTGTTTCCACATCTTAGTAACCAAGAAGAAAAAGGATCTGAAAAGGCAGAGGGAAATCCTGATGTATATGAGGAAGGAGATTGCAAGGTAGAAGAATATCAAACAGAAGAGAAAGGAAAGAAGATGTACCACCAAATGCCTGTAGGTAGGAAACTCATTTAAAGCTCTTCTTGAAGGGAATATTCTGAGGAAAAAGTCGCTACTTATCACCTAGGAAATGGTGATGTAGATAGCATATATATAATGTTTTGCAAATCTGAAAGCACAATATAAATGCTTGCTACCATCATCATCATTAGAAAGTTCTGTCAGATGGGAGTTTGTCCTTTAAGGATGGGGGGAGGTGAAAAAAGATAAATTGTGCTCTTCTCTAATTCCTCAGTTGTTAGCACCTCTTTTTTAAATTGTTTGGTATTACTTAGTATAGACTTTCTTTTTAAAATTTTAATTTCATTTTAAAATTATTAAGCATTTATTTTTCTCCTACTTCCCATATCAATTGTGTGTATGTGTGTCTGTGATAGAGAGAGAGAACCCCTATTTTACATATTCACAATCAAGCCAAATTCCTACATTAGTCACGCCTCCAAATATGCCTCTCATTCTGCATATTAGTTCAACTTCTTTCCATTATGAAGTGGGCATTGTTCTTCAGCATTAAGTCTCTGGAATCATGGTTGATCATTGTGTTGATCAGAATTGTCTTTTAGAATTCTCAATTTTATAATATGGAAGTTATAGTATTAATTCATTAAACCTTGAGCTATGTAGATGTATCAGGTAGTTGTATAGGGGTAGGGAAGAATTGAGCTATATTATTTCCTTTTATTCCACTATCTTGGTTCAGTTCTCTAATATGTCCTTTCTTATACATATCATTCCCCTTCCACATGTTTCCTGGTAGCTCCATGGAAGCAAAGGATTGATTTGTTTCTCTTTGTAAGGAACTAAGCTGAGTGCTGATAATTTCAATGTCTCTCTCTCCCTCTCTTTCATACATGTATTACTAGACCTCTGATCTTATTGATATAAGGAATTTCAACTGAGGAAACTCCTCCTAACAATTCAGAGTAGTTTCTGTTCTAGGTGGTAGTCAAATTAAAGTAGACATTATTGCTAAAGCATCAGTGATCTTTGAAGAATCATGGAAAATAGGAGATGTTCTGAAGATTAGGTAAGAACATAAGTTGTCGCTATGTTCAACAACAACAAGTAAAAAAAGAAACGGGGATAATCTGTAAACTATAGCCTAGGTGGTTATATTTGGTTCCTGTTCAAATACTGGAGCATTTTTGTTTAATGGACATCTAGAAAAGGAAACATTGATAACCCATGAGGTAACATGGCATCTTCAGGGTTGTCTCATAGATATAGCTTACCTAAATATTAGATTTAAAATTTGACAAAATCTCTCATGTTATTCCTATGGAAAAGATAGAAAGATTTGGGCTAATTTTCAAATTAATAAATGATCAAAATATATGAATAGGTAATTTTTTAAAGGATTAAATACAAGTCATTATCCATATGAAAAATGCTCTGAAGTCCTAATAATTACAGAAATGCAAACTGAAACAATCCCGTGGTTCTACTTCATACCTATCATATTGGTAAAGTTGACAAAAAGGGAAAATGATGAAAAATGGATAGGTCATGGGAAAACAGGTACATTAATGCACTCTTTGTGCAACTGTGAACTGATCCATCCATTTGGGAAAGCAATTTATAGGTATGACCCCAAAGGTATTTAATGTGCTTACACTTTGATCCATTGATACTAATATTAGGGCTATACTCCAAAGAGATAAAAGAAAGAGGAAAAGAATCCATATGTACAAAAGAATCCATAGCAGCTCTTTTTTGTGGTGGCAAAGAATTGAAAATTAAAGTATGCTCATTAATTAAGTATGGCAGAACAAGGTATGGCATATGAATGTGATGGGATACTATTGTGCTATAAGATATAATGTAGGAGACACTTTTAGAAAAGCCTGAGGAGACTTTGATAAACTGATAGAGTGAAGTTATAAGAACCAGGAGAATCATTCATAACCTAACAAAAATAAAGATAAATAATTTCAAAAGACTAGAACTCTGATCATAATAATGATATCTAGCATTTATGTCTTTAAGATTTGCAAAACTTTTTACGCGTTATGTTATTCAATTCCCCAAACAACTCTATGACGTAGAGTTCTTCCCATTGTTCTTCCCATTGTTCTTCCCATTATAGAGGAAGATTGACCAATGTAATCATCAACCACAGTTCTACAGGACTCATGATTAACCATGCACCCACCTACTGATAGAGAGGTGATGGATGAAAAATGCAGATTGACAATTTGAGACTTTTTCTTTTGGACATTACCAAGGAATACAAGAATTGTTTTGTTTTATTATGATAACAAGGGTTTTATTTTTCTTCCTTTCTCAGTTGGAGTGGGGAGAGTATGAAGGAGGTGGTGGGAAGAAGATGAAAGGAATTTTATTGGTTAAATATGAAAAAATAATTTAAAAACAAGTATATGGGTTAGGTGATTATATGATTAGATGTATTCATAATTTTTGGGTATCTGGATTCAAAGATTAACTTGAGTCAAGTTAAACTAACCAAAGATGGTTCAACTTAAACTTGAAAGTAAGTCTCTAGGGGAGTGCTTCAGGCCTACTTACTGATTTCATTAATATCTTGAATTAAACAAATATATGGCATGCTTATCAGATTTGAAGATAATACAAAATTTCAAGGTATAGTTAATGACCCTGGATGACCAAGACAGAATCTGAAACAACCCTGACAGTGTAACAAATTGGTCTGAATTAAATGAGATAAAATCTAGTAGGAATATATGGAAAGTCTTTTACTTACATTTCAATAATCAAGTTCACATGATCAAGGGAAGAGAAGGCATAGCTAGATAATAATACAGCTTATAAAGATCTGGAGATTTTGATGGGTTGCAAGCTCAATGTGAGTCAAAGTTGTTATATGGCAGCCAATCAAGAATCATTAAGCTAGGCTGAGTCAGCAGAATTATCAGGAATAAGGAAGCAATAGTGCTTTGGTACATATATCATGGTCAGACCATATTTAGAGTGGGTTCAGTTCTGGGCACATTTTGAGGGTTATTGATAAGCTATAGAATATTTGAATATAGAATATTTGAAACAAAGCCACCTAGAGGAGGGGATGAGAATTGCTCTGCTTTGGCCCAGAGGGCAAAACTAGCAGAAACATTGAGAAGTTTTAGAGAAAGTTAAGGTTTCTATAAGGAAAACAATTAAGATGTTCTCCCTCATTGAAGATCTTCCAGAAAAAAAAAAAATACTTGGTGATTATTTGTTAGATATATTTTAGAGGTATAGACTGGACTAGATTTTGAAGTCTCTTCAAAATCTGAAATTCTGTGATGCTATAACCTGTAAAATAGGGATAATAATGTCTTACCTTTCTCAAAGATTACTGTGAGGAAAGCACTCTCAGAGTGCTATATAAATGTGAACCATTACTATTATCTCTATTGCTACATCCCAGCACTTGGCGCAGTGCCTGCCATATCATTGAGACTTAATAAATACTTATTTATTCATTGATCAATTTTTCAAGAAATCTTGCACTATGTTTTCATGTGCAAGGAGAAAAAAAAAAAGGAGATGGTCCTTTAAGGAGACATTGTATTCTAAGCAATCAAATGCTTTTATAGTCAACAAAAAATAAACACAATGAGATCTTTTATTTTAGTATATCCTGTGACTGCAAAGATGTGGCCTACCAGATTAATATATGAAATCCAACTTCTGACTCCCAGTTCAGCATTCTTTCTATGAAGTCCTACTGCCTCTTTAAAAAACAACAAAAAAGCAAATAAACCCATTTATCCCAAACAGTAGTAAAACTGACATCAGAGAAGTATACACAGGAGAATGTAGACCAGATAAGACACAGAATAAATGAAGTTTCCCAATAGGAATGAGATAACAGAAAGAGAGAGAGAGACAGAGACAGAGACAGAGAGAGACAGAGAGACAGAGACAGAGAGAGACAGAGACAGAGAGAAACAGAGACAGAGACAAAGACAGAGAGGCTCAGACTTCATCCAACAGAAAATTCCCTAAAGTGTCTAATGGAAGAAGCTGGAAATAGTGACAAGATAAGGTTTCCAGATTCTCTACTTGTTGTTCTATTCCCCACCCGCCTCCAAAACTCTTTCCCTTCATGGACCTAAGAAAATCTGTAACTGCAGTTTTTGACCAGGTTCTCTCTTCTCTCCAGCTCTCACCAACTCCACCCCTTATGTAGGTATGGATATCAGCTATAACTTGGCATTTATATGCTTAAGGTAAGGAATAGGAGGTGGGTACCAGGGAAAGATTTGACTCTGGGTTTGACCCCTGTAGGGGAAGAAGAAGACCTTTAGATATCCAAAGGTTTCTATATTTCCAGAAGACTCTTTGGGGAAAAGGAGCAGAGGGAATTTGGGGGCTTGGGAGTAGGCTGTCTTTGGAGGTGAAATGAATCCTAGAATGAAGCCATGCTTTCTTAAGTCAAACAAACTGAAGTTCACCTCAGGTAGCATTGCATTGTTATGGAAGCATTCTCTAGTTCAGTACTGTTAATATCATTTATATTTCAGCAATCTGAAGCAAAGGACTGTTCAGACTTAGTTACTAATTAAGGCTCCAACTCATGTTTGGTGGTGATGGTAAGGAAGCCCTATGTGAAAGAGATGGAAATTCTCCTCCCTTTTATAATAAATCATCCCATCAGTGTTCTATTATATTCAACCATACATATAAGGAGACATCCTTCTAAAAGACTAATAGGAAGGTGAGATCAAGGGGATGTTTGAATACTTGCTGTTTTTTTTTCCCCCTAGGTCTACTGTTATGCTTGTTGAATGTAGGTCTCAGGAGAATATCTGGGTCTTGGGTAATAAGTCAATATGTTTTCCCTTTCTTGTCATTTAAACAAACAGCAGTTTGCTTCATTGATAATCATTGTTTGACCTCTTCAAAGATGAAAATATAGATCTCGTTTATGTTCCCTACATAGGCATTGGGGTGCAGTAGAAAGTGACATTAGCTTTCACAGAATTTCAGTTTCAAAGTTGAAAGGGACCTCAGTGGCCATCTAACTTAATTCATAAATATAAATTAGAATTTCCTGTCCAACACAGCAGAAAAGTGCTTTTCCGATAAAGGGGAAGGCACCATCTTCCAAGTCAACACATTGTACTTTGATGGTAACTCAAGGTGAGGCCGTTTTTCTTCATATGAAATGCACATATACTTTTTTGGGTTCCACTATTCTTTCTGTCTTCTGGGATGAAATAGAACAAGCTCACTTTCTTCTATATAACAAATCTTTAAATACTCTAGAACAGTGAAACTGTCCCACCTGATTCTCCTCTGGAAAATAACCTGTTTTCTTCAATGATCCTCAAGTGACATGAAGTTGGAACGCTTCACCCTCCTGGTTGCCCTTCACTGAACATTGTCTGGCTAACTGATGTGTTTCCTTAGATGTGGTGTTTGAACTGAATACAGTACTCTAGGAGTGGTCTGACTACCTGACCACATTCTGTCTCTTCTATTGTAAGCTATGATTCTTTAATGGAGATCAAGATTTCATTAGCTTCCCCTCTCGTCCCTCCCCCATATAATGTTGTTGACAAATAGTGAGTCTGTAGAGTATGTAAACTCACAGATTTTTTTTCAGACAAGTTTAATCAAACCACATTGTACTTGTGAAGTTGACTTTTTAAACTAAGTGCAAGACTCTATTGCTATTAACACTCCATCTTATTAGAAACAGTCTGATGTTCTAGCCCAGCAAAAATCTTTTTGTAGCCTGACAGTTGTTTAATAAGAATTCCATGTATTCCCTTATCCAGAGTATTGATACTGACACGCTGAATAGCCAATATCTCTGCGGCCCCTCATCCAAGCTCACATTGGATTCATTAACGACAATATTTTTGTGGTGGTCATTAAACCAGCTCCAAATCCATCTAGCAGGATGGTGCAGTGGAAAGATCACTAGATTTGGAATCCCAGGTTCAAATCCTGCCTCTGACTACCCGTAAAATGTTGGGCAAATCATAAAGCCACTCTGGATTTCATTTTTCTCACTTACACAAAGTGGAGTTTGGACCAGATGGCCTCAAAGCAAGGTTCTCTCTGACTATTAATCTACGATCTTAGTTATACTGTGGTCTAGCCCAAGAATGTCAAGCTAAAATAGAAATGGATCCCTGCAGGCCACTTACTGATTCAGAAATCACAAATTAACATTATGTTTTATTGTATTTTTATTTATTTTTTAAAATATTTTCCAATTACATTTTAATTTAGTGTGGCTTATTGCCCACATGAGTTTGACACCCATGTTGTATCCCTCCTCTTTCCTACAATTATAACATGAGAGTCACTGTTGAATCTTTGCTAAAGACTAGATAAACTCTTTCTCTATACGTATATATGTATCTGTGTATATGTGTGTATATGAATGTAGTTTATATAAAAGAAAAGAAAACATAAAATGTATTTTAAAAATAAAGATAGAACTTCAACAACTTTGTAGAAGAACAAGATTGGCTTTGATTACTAGTAGAATGCTAAACTATACACACACACACATATATATACACACATATATATACAATACATACATATGTATTCTTTCCCCTGACACCTCTGCCACTCCCTTCTGAGATACTAAAAGAAGAAAAAAGTCACAAAACTAAGTAAGGTCTCAAAGTGATATTTGTAAGGCACAACTCAGGCCACATTACTTCCCTGCTTGGTAAAGTCTGGTGGTTCTCTGTTGCTTCTGAGATCAAATACAAACTCCTTTGCCCTTTAAAGCTCTTTATAATCTGCACTCAATCTATTTGTCTATTCTTAACATTTAATTCCTCCTCATACATTTGTCTATTTGCTAATTTTCATTCAGTTCAATTACAATTATCCCTTCCCCATTACAACTTTCCCCATTGTGGTTTCAATATATGGTGGGTTGGCACAAGAAATTAAATGGTAATTTTTTGGGAATTTTGCAGAAACCACAGATGACATGCAAAGGCCAACAGATGACAAATAAAAAATTTAGAAACCCAGTAATGCATAAAATATATGTATGGCATTGTATGATATCAACATACTTTATCTTTTAGTACCACAAATGTACATAATTTATTTTTTAAAGTTAAAATAAGTAAAAAGTTTTAGTTGTTGAAAAGAAGGTGAAAGCCGGCAGATAACACACAAAAGCTAGAAATGCAGAGATATCTTAAAAATTTTATTAACTCATAAATGCATAAAATATATGTACTGTTTTGTATATTACCTGTACAATATATATTTTACTGCTCAATAACATAAATTAACACCTGCACAATTTTTTTTCTTAAAATTAAATTTGTAGCAAATGAACTGTGGTTCTACATGCTGGTTTGGATATACTGAGCATAATATCTCATGGTATCTCCCAGTGATCTTTGCATCTTGAGTTTTTCTTGTCTTGTGTCATTTAGCCTGTGACCAAATACTTCACCCAAATTTTACCATAAGATACTATAAACACCCCATAAAAGAAAAAAAAAAATTCAGACTTCTTCTCTGGTACTGAGGGAAGACCAAAAAATTTTACACAGATTTTCCAGATCACTATACCCTTAACCCCTGAGATGTGGAAGAGACAACTGTAATCCCCTTTCTTTGTGCCTTTGCACAGGCTGTCTGCCATGCCCAGAAAGCACTCCTGCCTTCTCACCACTAACTCTTGGAGTACCTTTTGTTATTCACTTGTGTCCAACCCTTTGTGATCCCGTGGACCATAGCACTCCAGGCCCTTCTATCCTCCACTATTTCCTGAAGTCTGTCCCAGTTCATTTTTATTTCTACTATGACACCATCTGTCTACCTCATCCTCTGCCACCCCCTTCTTTTTTGCCTTCAGTATTTCCCAACATCAGGTTCTTTTTCATTATGTCTTCTCATTATGTGGCCAAAGTATGTAAGCTTTAGTTTCAGTATATGTCACCTTCCTTCAAAGCTTGATTCAAATGCCAACTGCTATGTAGCATCTTTCTTGAATCCCTCAATGATGTTACCTCAACTCATTTCAACTCTGAAGATGCCTTTCATTTACTATGAAATTGTATCAACTTCCGTGGATACACATCTCCACCACCCTTCACCCTCCCCAGAGAATGGAAACTCCTTGAGAGGAGGGGCTATTTCACTTTTGTCTTCGTATCTTCAGTGCCTAGAACAGTGCTAGCACATAGTAGGTGTTTAATAAATGATTATTAATTGGCCTGTAGTTTGCAGATTCCATTTCCTTCCCTTTTTATTTTATTGTATTTATTTTTTTTTTAAATCAGGCCACCATTTATCCTGTATCAGTCCTAAGATGCCTCTCTCATTATCCACCCTCAATCTAGTATTGTTAAGTGGCTCAATACTTATCCTACCAGTTCTAGGTCCTTGGGTGTGGCCTTTTGACTGAGTCCAAGTTTTACAGAACAAATGCTTTTATTAAAAGGATTTGTTCTGTGAAGTTTAGAATTCAGCCAAAGGGCTGCACTTGAAGACCTAGAGGGCCACATGTGGCCTCGAGGCCAGAGGTTCCCTGCTCCTACACCAGTTCTTTCAATGCCAGAAATTATAGTTCATCTGGGTCAGTTTACTTGAATTTATCCAGTACCACTAGTTGCTTTCTTGCTTGTCTTGGGTATCAACTCTCTAATAGAAATTTTTGTTCCATCTGAATTGGAATTCCATGTTCTCCTACTTACGTGTTGTTTGAACTTGATAAGTCATTTAAACTTTCAGTTTTCTCAACCATAAAATGAGGAATTTTGCCTAGATATTTTTCTCCTCCTAGTTCTAAATCCTTTGATTATTCCTTATTTTGGATTGTCTTGACCAATTCTCAACAACATTTCTATGGACAGCTAGAGGTAATCTTAGTGGGAATCTAGTCTAACCCGATAATTTTACAGATGGGACCCAAATAAAAATAAGAGGTTAATGTCTATAAGGTTAAGAAGTTGATCTCAAGAAATTAAACCCAATGAGGTTAAGATGTTAATCCTGAAAAAAAAAAAGAAAGAAAAACAGTGACAGCTAGGTGGCGCAGTGGATAGAGCTCCGGCTTTGGAGTCAAGAGGATCTGAGTTCAAGTCCAGCCTCAGACACATAACACTTACTAGCTGTGTGTGACCCTGGGCCACTTAACCCCATTGCCTAACCAAAAAAAAAAAAAAAGATGTTAATCCTGAATTCAAATGGATAGTAAATTGCAGGGTCAGAATTCAAACTCAGATGCTCTGACTCCAAATACTGCTTATAATCAAGTAGTTGCCTGAAGGAACATTGTATTTCAAGGAATACAGAAGTGGACCTTGGACCAATCTTGAAAATGTCTCCTCCATTCCATAATCTACTCCTCCATGCCACTTGAATTTGTGCATCAGAATTTTCACCATTGTAGATGAATTTTTTTCCTGTTCTTAAGAAAGTACCCATTGGTTGCCCATCTAGTGAAAATATGAAGGGGGGAGGGAGTGAAGAATACCCTTCCATTCAACAGTTAATTCTAGTGTTTTTAGTTGCTGAGTATATTAACACTCAGACCTGACCAGTTTTACTTATTACTGATTATCATTCCTGGAACTATTGCTCTATTTTCAACTCACAGACTATTCACCTTTAGTTGCTATGGAGATGCTACATAGTCTTACTGTAAAACAGTGACCAGAAATTTTTTCTTATAAATCTAAGATTTCTTAGCAACCAAACCAACCCACCAGATCTTTGCTTTCCTCCTATCCACCTACTGCAGCAAATGACAATGTGCTCTCTCTCCTTTACTAGATTATAAGCTTCTTGAGTAAAGAAATGATGTCTTATTTATTTTTGTAACAGTTATAATTTCTGTTTATGTATTTATTTTAAGGATTTAATAAGATAAGAATAAAGATTTAATTTATATATTACTTTACAATTTATATAGTATTGTCAAACTATTATATTAGTTGATCCTCCTGACAATTCTGCAAAGTAAATCATTTTAACATTATGGCTCAATTTTACCAATGAGGAAACTGATTCTCCGAAGGATTAAGTGACTTTATCTAGGATCACACAGAGAATAAGTGGCAGAACCAGAACTGAGATCTATTTCCTTGTCCTTCCATTATTTTGTGCTATGGGATTATTATCATTCCCATTTTAACCAATAAGGAAACTGAGCCTTACAGAAGTTGGATGCCTTGTCTAAATTACACAGCTCCTTTGTATTACAGGAGAGATTAGAGCCCAGATTTTGTGACTCCCTATTCAATTGCTCTTCCTGTAACACCATGCAACCTAGGTGGGCACAGTGGCATAAACAAATGCTTACAGGCAGGAATATACATTTTGTCTGTTTAACTTGATTGGGGTAGAAGGTTTTTAAAGAGGATGATTATATTGAGCAAATATGATTATAGTAACTCTGAACCATCAGATATTATAAACTTTTCCTAATGTGATGCTAATATTTCTTTAATTGGGGGAGTTGGAGCAACAAGGATCACACAGAAATTCTGTGGCCTCAGGGAAGCTCAAATTGGAATATAGCTCCCATTAGAACAAATAAATCTTTTACAAATATATAACTATTTTGAACTTAAGGGAAATAATTAAATAGCCAGCACTAATTATTCCTAGTATTTGTCTATGTAGCATCAGCTCTGATAGCTTCTATCACAGAAGCATTATTGACCCTAAAACCCCAGGGCCTCAACTTCCTCAGTTTTCAAGTTCTTCAGGAATTTGGGCTAGCTTTTTTTCCCCCTCCTAATTCTAAATCCTTTGATTATTCATTATTTTGGTTTATTTCAACCTCATCTCACTTCTCATTTAAAAATTTCTATAGATTTTTTTTGTAAACCTCTCAAAATGCTCCTCATGATTCAATATTTTGATGCATCTCTGAGGTCATCAATCTGTGCATTCCCTTCATTTGTACAGATAACAACCCATCCATGCCTTCTAATTCCATGTTATTCTTGTCCATGGTGATCTATAAGTCCTCGATGGAGGATCTATTCAGCATTCTGGAGGATTTCCTCTGCTTTTTGGGATGTCTGGTGGATACCAGTCAGCAATCTGACTGGCCATCTGTTATGCCTCACTCTTTTTTTTTTATTAGTGGTCCATTACTTTTCCTAGTAATGTATGTGCTCGTTAATCATATTTTTTTTAATTCTTCATTGATAATGGCAACCCATGAGACATAACATCTCTCCAATCTTTAAAAGCTAGATATGTTCTCATTTTCTTGGGTTCAGTTAAGTGTAGACTTGTCTTCAGTAACAGAAAGGTGCAGTTGAAGAAAGAAGAGTATGGCATGCTAAAAAAAGGCCCATACTTACCAACTATATTCTTCCAGTGATGCTGTAGGGCTAAAAGTGTCTCTGAATAATAGTGTCTCTGAAGAGTTAAAGGTGAGGGTTGTTCACAGAGTAATGGAGAAGCTTATGTCCAGTGCTAGAGCACTGCAAAGCATTACCAATGAAAAAGAGAACAACTTAAAAGGTTATCAGAGTGATGTCTGATATTGTCATCATCAACATCATCATCATCATCGTCATCATTATAGCTAGCATTTATATAGCACCTACTATGTGCCTGGGACTGTTAGGTACTTTATAAATATTATCCCAAATGATCTTCACAACAGCCCTAGGTGGTAGATGCTATTATTATTCCCATTTTACCATTGAGAAAATTGAGGCAGACAGAGGTTAAGTGACTTGTCCATGGTCGCAGAACTCGTAAGTGTCTGAGTCAGCATTTGAACATAGTTCTTTCTGACTCCAGGCCAAGTGCTCTATACACTGTACCACTGAACTGCCACAATATGAAAAGATGTCACTGACATAATGAGAATGAGCGGTACTTGTTGAACAGTCATTGTGCTGGATGTCATGCCAGATTAAATAGGAAAGGCCCCAAGAATATTTGTGGAGGATTTCCTGGTTGGCATGGATTAGAGTCCATGAAGACTTGGGTGGGTTTCAGTTGGCCTCATTGGAGAAATTATTTTTGCATTCATAGAAGATTAAAGAAGAAATAAGGTTTGTACACTCAACTTTACTCTCAACTAAGACCTACTCTAATGTCTCACAGTGATGTGAAAAATGACCTTGCTGTCTTGAACACGATATTAATAGAACATAAGATCTGGCAGGTCCTACTAAGGTAGAAAAGATTCAGGTATAAACCTAGAGATAGATTGGTCCTCTTTGTCAACCTTGGTTTTTCTAAAAGGGATCATGTGTGATCTTTATTCATTTAGAGGAAAATCTCTTATCTTTGAGCTACTTTGATAATTGGTCCCTTAACATTTTAAAAATGGTGTAATATCCAGCACACGTTTCTTTAGGTCCTGCTACTCCTCATGTCTTCATCTTAAGTTCCACAGACTTTTCCTCACAAGATATCTTGGGTACTAGAGGTATCCAAATTTAGTGGTTCCATTAACATTGGTGAAGAGAAAAAGATGACAAATGTTGGGAAATCGGTTCCTTTTACACATAACTCTAGTTTCATCTACAAATGCCCTTGGGGTGAGCTGGCTTATCTGGATCTCATGTTTAGCTATTTTTTCAGACACTCAGTCAATGAATTAACAAACATTTATTAAGCACCTAGAATATGCCAGTCATTGTGCTAAGCATTAAGGATATAAAGAAAGGCAAAAAAAAAAAAAACAAACCAAAAAAAAACAGCTCTTGCTCTTAAGTAACATAGGGAGTATTAGGGGGAGAACATGCAAACAACTAAGTACAAACAAGCTATATACAGGATAAATGAAAATAGCAAAGCAAAGGAAGGTGTCAATATTTAGGGAGATCAAGAAAGGCTTCTTGTAAAAGGAGGGATTTATTTGAGACTCGAAGGATGCCAGGGAAGTCAGGAGGCAGGGATGAAGAAGGAGAACATTCCATGCATGAAGAGAAAATACCCTGGAGTTGAGAGATGGAGTGTACTTGCTTAACAAATGTTTGTGCACTTGAACTGTCCATTTTGCATTGATTAAATTTCTCTATAAAATGGTGGTAGAATCAATACTTTTTAAAACTTTGGTTCATTTTCTATTTTCCTGCACCTATTTAACATGTTCAAACAGGTCATATTAGAGCTGCTGAAATTCTACTTAGTATCTTTCTCTTTTATGCTAATATGACATTTATTTTAACCTTCACTCTAGTCATTAATTCATTCATTTATTCAACAAGTATTTATCAAGTGACTGTGAAAGGCACTGTGCTAGGCACTGGGGATGCAAAGATTAAAACCAAGCAGTTCCCACCCTCAATAAGTTTGTATATTGCCTTCTCTCAGAAATCATCCCCAATTTACCCAGTATATATCTTGTACATTTATAATTGTTTGCATGTTTTCTCTCCCATTAGAATGTGACTTCCTTGAGAGCAAGGGCTGTTTGCCTTTCTTCACATGTCTAGCACTTAGTACCGTGTCTGACTCATAGTTCGGGCTTATTTGACTGACTTACTACTAAAGAGAAATAACAAAAAAAAGCTAACATTGATACTGTTCTTTAAGGTTTGTAAAATACTTTGTCTATATTATCACATTACAATAGACATGTGAGGTAGTTACTAGTACTGGCTCCATTTTGCAGATGAGGAAACTGAGTCTCAAAGAAGTTGAGTGATTTGTGCAGGATCGCATAGCTAGTAAATATTTGAATGAAGAGCTTAACTCAAGTCCTTCTGACACCAAAACACACACTCTCCATCCACTAGAAAACCAGTAAATTGATATCAGTTTTTTGGTTAGGGGAGATTATTAATGCTTGGAGGAATCAGCAAAGACTTCATGGAGGAGGTGATTCTTGAGCTGAGTCTTGGCCCTATTTTCCAACAGATCTACTACTTCTAGGCCTTTCTGGACCTCCCCATCATGCCTTCCTTCCCCAGGAAACTCATCACTGGAAAATCTCATTATGCTGTAAGACTGAATCTGTCTGGTGCTCACATCTCATCAGTTCCCTCTGTTCCTCTGATCAGACCCTTTGACTGGAAAGCAGAGTCATGGACTCTAGGGCTTCTAAAAAAGGAGTTCAGCGTGATTTTTCTCTCCATTTCCCTTCAGTTACTCTGCTTTTAGACTCCTTTCGAACTCTCCATCATGTCCCAAATGTTAGATACCTTCCTTTCTACCTTCCCCTAGCCTTTTTTAGCTTCCTTTTGTGCCTTGTCTTCTCCCATTAGATTGTAAGCTTCTTCAGGGCAGGGCCTGTCTTTTTTTCAATTTATATCTATATCCTTAACATTTAGCACGATGCCTGGCACATAGTTAAGTGCTTAATAAATGTTTATTGACTTATTGGAAGAGGTGAGAAAGAAAACATATCACACCTGAGCATCACCTGCACAGAATGATAATTAAAGCCACGGAATCTTATGAGATATCCAAGTGAGGGGCTCTAGTAAAGGAAGAGAAATCCCAGGACAGAGACTTGAAGAAATCCCCACAGTGAATGGGAGCTTGATGATGATTAGGCAAAAGGAAAAAAAAATCAGAGAAGCAGGAGGAGTGACAAAAGTGTCACAGGAGCCAAGGAAGGAGATAATGCCCAATGTCACTGCTGCAGAGGGGTCAGGTGGTAAGAAGATTAGATAAAAGAGGCAGCTAGGTGCCACAGTGGGCAGAATGCTAGACCTAGAGTCAGGAAGAACTGAATTCAAATATGGTCTCAAACATTAACTAACTGTATTGCCTTATGCAAGTCACTTAACCAAGTCATTTGCCTGCCTCAGTGTCCTCATCTGTCTCAGTAGGTGTTATTATTAGCCACTAGATTTGGCAACAAATAGATCATCGATAACTTTGGGGAGAACCATTTCATCTAAGTGGTGGGGTTGAGAAATGGGAGAGAAGAGAGGCTATAAATAGCCAATGTAGGTCTTTTAATTTCATTGCAACTTCATTACAAATTCTTTTTATGATTATGGTATGAAAGTCACTGTAGGTTAATTTCAGTTCATTTGGCTGTTTACTTGTTTTCTTTTGTGACAACATGATATGCTGAGTATTTTCTAGCTAATGTAAGAATTATGTGATTCTTGCCACATATTCATGATGTCTCTGCTGTTGCTATAGGAGACTTAAGGTCATTCTTTCCCCCACTTCATGGATTGCTGTGGTTAACAACAACAACAAACAGTACCTGGTACCCAGCCTTTTTGGTAAGTAATAAGCCTTTCAAAACTTAGCTAGGCTAGTCTTCACACAGTGGAATCCCATTGTCATATGAGACCGCACTCAAACCCCTCCCTTAGGATCTAAGTCTAAGAAAAGTGAGCTTGTTAGTAACTTCTGTCCACTTGTTATCTTGTCTTCCACTGGCATAATCTTCAAAAATAATAGACTAGGTTTATCTAACACTTCAAGGATGCAAATAATTTCATCTACACTTAGATCTTTCAACTCTATGTAGCAGATATGGAAGCTGTTATCCCCAAGAGGTTGTAGAGAAACTCAGAGAAATTGGTAACCCTGAGCAAAGCTCTTAACAAATAAGTGTCTGAAAGAGGATTCAAATACAGCTCAAGAGAATCTGTCAGAGTTTATAATTTCTTAGCATATGGGTTTTGATGAAGTATACTAGATTTTTTCTTCCTTTTTCCTTCCTTCTTTCCTGCCTTCTCTCCCTCCTTTTTCCCTCTTTCTATGTTTTCCTCCTTTTTTCTCTTTTTTCCTCTCCTCTTTTTTCCAGTCTCTTTCTTCTTTCTAGCCTCTTGCTTATGCCTTTCTGCTCCCCTTCCTCCTCCTCCTTCTATATTCTCTTCTGTTATACCCCCTTTTGGTAGTATGAAAATGACAGATGTGGTACTGAGGGATAATAAACCCACAAATAAGCACCCAGGGCCACTGTTTCCCTTTCCCATGCCATGTATTCTTACAATTGTTATATTTTGCATGTGCCACTGCAGAGGATTCCACAAAAAATGCTTTTATAAGCTTTGAAGAAACATCATCAGTGTTTAAAGTTTGTCTTCAAGCTCTAGCATTTTTCCCATCATTTGCCTTTTATTTCTACAAGGTCTTTATTACACTTTATTTTAAATGCCGCCAGAGTTATTAGACTCCATTATGGGGGTAGTGAATTGTTTGTGATGTCAAGCACAAAGGAATTAGAATTATGAGATGGCTGGGACATTGAAAAAGGTGGAACATTGAGGTAATGATCTGGTTAATTGATATTGCACTAGAACAGAACTCAAAGAGAGAACAGCATGGTCTATCATTTCGATGGCAGCCATAAGAAAATTCGGAGAAAATGAGAGTTTCTTTAGGCAACCCAGGGGTCTGAAGTGATCAGGTACAGTTCCAATGCACTATTATCATTGAATGAATCTGATGGAAAATTCAGCAATTCATCAGTGAAATCATTTAACTTATTTAATTTAGTGGGCTCCTACTATGAAGTGAATGACAACCCATATCATTTATTAGTACTCCTCTTTTATCAAATCCCACCTCTGACATACGTGGACTATGTCCGTTGGGCCAGCAGTTAACAATTATTTTTTGTTTGTTTCAGGACTCCTTTACACACTTAAAACTTATTATGGACCCAAAAGAGCTTTTATTTATGTGGGTTATGTCCATCTATATTTACCATGGTAGAAATTAAAACTAATGAATTTCTGAAATGTTTATTAATGCATTTAAAATCACAAAAATAAACCAATCACATGTTAACATAAGTAACTTTTAAAATGAAAAAAATTACTTTTCAAAACAAAAAGAGTGAAATGAATAGTATTGTTCTACATATTTTTGAAAATCTTTTTAATGTCTGGCTTAATAGAAGATAACTAGATTCTCATATCTGCCTCAGCACTTAATCTGTTGTTTTATGTTTTTCTGGTTGAACTATATGAAGAAAATCTAGTCTCATACAGTTTTGTAGTTGGAGAAAGGAGGAATTTTTTAAAATTTAAATATTTATTTTTAGTTTTCAACATTCACTTCCACAAGATTGAGTTCCAAATTTTCTCTCCATCTTGCTCCTCCCCCATCCCAAGACAGTGTGCAAAAATGCTTGAAAGTCCTCTGTTTCACTGAATACCCCTTCCCCTAATCTGCCCTCCCTTCTGTCACCCCCCTTTTTCTTATCCCACCCTTCTATTTTCCTATAGGACAGGATAGATTTCTATACCTCATTGCCTGTATATCTTATTTCCCAGTTACATATAAAAACATTTTTTAGCATTTGTTTTTAAAACTTTGGGTTCCAAATTCTCTCCCTTCTCCCTCTCCACCCACCCTTGTTGAGAAGGCAAGCAACTCGATACAGGTTATACATGTGTAGTCATGCAAAACACTTCCATAGTAGTCATGCTGTGGAAAACTAATTATATTTCCCTTCATCCTATCCCATCTGCCATTTCTTCTATTCTCTCTTTTGACCCTGTCCCTCCTCAGAAGTGTTTGCTTCTGATTACTCCCTTCCCAAATCAGCCTTCCCCTCTACCATCTCCCTGCTCTCTTGTCCCCTTCCTCCCACCATTTTCCTGTAGGGTAAGATAGATTTCCATACCCAATTGAGTGTGTGTGTTATTTCTTCCTTAAGCTAAATTTGATGAGAATAAGATTAACTCATTCTCTCTCACCTTCTCCCACTTCCCCTCCACTGTAAAAGCCTTTTCTTGTCTGTTTTATGTGAGATAATTTACCCCATTCTACCTCTCCCTTTCTCCTTCTCCTAGTATAATCCTCTCTCACCCCTTCATTTTATTCTCCAGATATCACCTCTTTGTCTTCAACTCACCCTGTGCCCTCTATTTCTCTATCTAGCTATATATACATACATATAATTTTTTCCCTCCAGCTACCCTAATACTGACAGAGATCTCATGAGTTACAAATATCATCTTTCCATGCAGGAATGTAAATAGTTCAACCTTAATAAGTCCCTTATGATTTCTCTTTCCTGTTTACTTCTTCATGTTTCTCTTGAGTCTTGTATGTGAAAGTCAAATTTTCTATTCCGCTCTGGTCTTTTCATCAAGAATACTTGAAAGTCCTCTATTTCACTGAATGTCCACTTTTTCCCCTGAAGGATTATATTCAGTTTTGCTGGGTAGGTGATTCTTGGTTGTAATCCTATGTCCTTTGCCCTCAGGAATATTATATTCCAAGCCCTCTGGTCCCTTAATGTACAAGCTGCTCAATCTTGTTTTATCCTGGTTGTGTTTCCACAATACTTGATTTGTTTCTTTCTGGCTGCTTGCAATATTTTCTCCTTGACCTGGGAACTCCGGAATTTGGCTGCAATATTCCTAGGAGTTTTCCTTTGGGAACCTCTTTCAGGAGGTGATTGGTGGATTCTTTCAATTTCTATTTTGCTCTCTGGTTCTAAAACATCAGGGCAGTTTTCCTGGATAATTTCTTGAAAGATGATGTCTAGGCTCTTTTTTTGATCATGGCTTTCAGATAGCCCAATAATTTTTAAATTCTCTCTCCTGGATCTATTTTCCAGGTCAGTTGTTTTTCCAATGAGATATTTCACATTGTTTTCTATTTTTTCATTCTTTTGGTTTTGTTTTATGACATCTTGATTTCTCATAAAATCATTAGTGTCTAATTGCTCCATTCTAATTTTAAAGGAAGAATTTTCTTCAGTGAGCTTTTGGACTTCTTTTTCCATTTGGCCAATTCTGCCTTTTAAGGTATTCTTCTCCTCATTGGCTTTTTGGACCTCTTTTGCCATTTGGGTTAGTCTTTTTTTTTTTAAGGTGTTATTTTCTTCAGTATTTTTTTGGGTCTCCGTTAATAAGCTGTTCACATGTTTTTCTTGATTTTCTTGCATCACTCTCATTTCTTTTCCCAGTTTTTCTTCTACTTCTCTTACTTGCTTTTCAAAATCCTTTTTGAGCTCTTCCATAGCCTGGAACCAATTTATATTTTTCTTGGAGGCTTTGGATGTAGGAGCTTTGACTTTGTTGTCTTCTACTGGTTGTATGTTTTGATCTTTTTTGTCACCAAAGAAAGATTCTATGGTCTGACATTTTTTGCCCAGTTTGCTTATGATCCCAGTCAATTACTTGAGTTATAAACCCTTTGTTAAGGTACAGGTCTGCTTCTAGTGTGGAGAATGTACTGTCCTAAGCTTTGGGGGTTTTGTGTAGCTATTTTCAAAGATACTTCTAGGGATCTGTAAATTTTCATTTATTCCAAGGTGGCATGACAAAAGGTGATGTGTTTTCTCCTTTCCTGGCCTGTGCTCTGGTCTATGATTGACCAGAAGCATTATTTTCTGCCTTGGAACTGCGAGGAGGATTTCTTCCTTACAACTGCCATAAGCTCCTCCTTGCCCCAGGACCGCCACCCAGAAAGACAACCCAGATTCAAGTATGGGCAAAGCAAGAGAATCCTGCCTCAGCACCAGCAAAGAGATCCCTACAATCCCCCTTGGATCAGCTGCTTAATTCCCCCATCTGTCTGAGAACCCTGGAAGTAGCCACCACCCTGGGGCTGTGCCAGGACTTGGCCTGGACCAAGCTCCTCTCTCATCATGGTCCAACAGATCTTTTCTACTGACATTCTCAGTTGTCTTTGGCATTTGGGGGTTGAGAAGTCTGGAAACTGCCACAGCTGTCTGTGATTCAGTCCCTGAGGCCTGCTCCAGGTTTACTGAGGCCTGGTCTTTGCCTGTGGGCCCCATGCTGAATGGCACTCCTTTCCCAGCCTGGTGTAATAGACTTTTCCTGATGACCTTTCAGGTTGTCTTGGGCTGGAAATTTGTTTCACTCTGTCTTTTTGTGGGTTCTGCTGCTCTAGAATTTGTTTAGAGCCATTTTTACAGGTATTTGGACAGGTTTGGGGGAGAGATCAAGCAAGTCACTGCTTTTACTCCACCATCTTGGCTCTGCTCCTTGGAGGAATATTTTAATAGGTAAATAACATCTTAGTATTGTTATGAAAATAATTTTATCTTTGTAGACTCCTTGAAAGAGTCTCATGGAACCTTAGGGATCCTCAGGCCTTACTTTGAGAACCATTGCTCTAGGTAATTCTCTAAGACTCTAAGTTTCAGTGAAAGCATGTATTTACCTGCCTTGGTAGAGGGTAGAGGCAAAGCCTGGCCTGTTACTTCCATATGCCAGTGAAATCACTGGTCTAGTCCATTTTCTAATTGGAAACACTTTTTTTTCTAGAATGATGCAGTATTTGCCCTTAAAGAGCTTACATTCTTCAGAATAAAGATAATGATGTGAATCCACAGATGCATTTGAAGTAGCCTTAGTCTTCAAAGTAATTACAATATTTTTCAAAGGACATCATCTGTCATATATGGTATAGAGTACAGTATAAAATTACTTGTTTCATTCTGGATACTAGATATCTATTATATTAGTACAAGCAATGATCTCATTAGCTTTGGAATCACAAAAAGAATTTGAATTGTGAGGGCTCTAAGTGGTCATTTGGCCTAGCTCTATCCCTAAAGATGAATCCAATTGATCACATCTCCAACAAAAAGTCATTCAATCACTACTTAAAGATCTTTGGTGACTGGGAACCCACTACCTGATGAGTCATCTGATGCTGCTTTTGACAGTTTCTATTTAGAAATCTTTCCTCATGTGAGCCCAATACAGTTGATGATTGCATTTATTCAGGTAGCAGTCCAATAATTCTCAGGTTTTTTCTACATGAACTGCTTTCTAGCTATCTTTATCCAGTGGCTATGCAAAATTTCTAGCAAATGCAGGACTCTACATTCAACCCTAATAAATTTTGTTTTGCTAGATTCAGCCCACTATTCTAGTTTGTGAAGTCACATTTTAATATTAATTCTGTCTTCCATTTTACTAGATACTCCTCCCAAGTTCATTCCATCTGAAAATTTTATGTTTATTATTTCCATTTTAGTACAAAACATTCATAAAATCACCTCATTTGAGTTAGGCAGTAGAAGTTTCATAGAGGAAGTGACATTGGGAGAAAGGGGAAGAAGGATTTATGTTGCCAGAAAACTAGCTAGCAATTGTTAGCCTCTTTCATTTTTCTTGCTCATCTTTAAGGAGGTTGTGTGAGGGATGATGGGAGCTTTGGGAATTGGTCAGCATTTTATTCTGGGAATTAGTTCCATCTGCTGCTCTGTGTCAGCACATTCCACAGGCTCCCAACAGCTCCATTTTAGCTAAGTGTCAATGAATATTTCCATTCGACAAAATACTCTTTAGAAAGGTTGATTATGTGATCATTTGAATTAGCTAGCATTGAGTACATCCATTGAAAATCCTCTAATAAATACCCATTCCCAATTTCATGCAGCTAGTTTTGCCTGCCATTAACTAAAATGGAGAAGAAAACAACAAACAATGTAGATTAAATGATGAACCCCTCTGGGAGGGATAGGAGGAAAAAAAAAACACAAGAAGCATTTGGACATCTTGAACATTTGTGAAGTTCTGGGACTTTAACAACTATTTCTTTCTCCCTGTAAGTATAACAGGATGATTTTTGGTTAAATGGCAAAGATGGTATGGAAAGTGAATATCAAAGGTTCAAGGCCTGTGAGATGAGGCATGATTGGTAGTAGAGAGAACACTGGATTTAGAATCAGAAGATTTAGAACCCTTGTTCTGCTGCTAAATCTGTATAGCCTTTAGCAAATAATTTCATCTCTCTGGGTCTCAACTTCCTCACCTATAAAAATGATGACCTTAAACTTTATGAATTCTCAGGAAGTTGTCATTTTTCTTTATCCAGCTCTAAATGCAGAAGCATATACGTTCAGATCCAAATTGTTCTGCCCACTATGTTGCCATTCAGAAATTAGCCCCTAGGGGTAGGCTTCTGAATTTGGGTGACTGAGAATCTTACAGGGTGATGGATGAGGCATTTTGTTTCAGAGCCCCATAAATCCAGCCAGCACCAACTTAATGTTGGTAGGTCAAGGAAGGAGTAGGAACTATTATTTGTCAGTATGGTTATGTGAGAAGTAGTTGCTTTTTTAGTTCATGTGGTAGGTAACTGCTGCTAAAGCAGATCTACCACCACACAGAAATTATAGAGGTAAAAACTCTTGGTTTTATTATGGTTAAGCATAGTCAATGTTCAGATGCTTATGGAACATGTAATTTGAAATATCCTACAGCTAATTGGTAATATGGTATAGTCTTAACAGAAAGACTAGTTGTGAATATCTAGATCTGGGAATCATCTGTATAACAATAATATTTGAACCCATTGGAACTGATGAGTTTGTGAAATAGGGCATGAGACAAAGCCTTCAGGGGTCATATACTTAGTGGAAATGGTATGGACAATGAGCCAACAAGTAAGACTGAGAAGAAGCAGAGATAGGAAGAGGACCAGGAAAGAATAGTGTCAAGAAAACTAGAGAAAGAAACATTAGGTCAGGTTTTTTTTTGTGAATGATGATAGATCTATTTAAAGAGAATCTATAGTGTTTCAGGCTTGCTCCAATCAGCACAATGTTATCCACAGCCAGATCCTCGTTCTCTACCAGGAATCTATCCCATCGAATTCTGTATTGGACCTCCTCTATGATAGTGGCAAACACCATCTACCCTCCTTTTTCCTGACTCCTTTTTCCAACCCCTTAGAGTTGAGAATATCACATGACCTTGTATGTCTGACTGACTCAAGAATTGGTGTAGAATAACTGTCACTAAACGATGCTGATGTGTTTGGTAGATGTCCAGTAGGTACATTTTGATCTTTTCTCTGTGCATTCATATCCCCTTTGAGTCAGTCAGTCAATAAATATTTATTAAGCATCTACTATATGTCAGGCACTGTGCTAAATTCTAGGGATACAAATTAAAAAAAAAAGGCAATCCCCCCCTCCATTCTTGCCTTCATGAAGCTTACATTCTAAAAGCGAAAGACAATACACAAAATGAAGCTGAAAAGGGGATGTTGCTAGAGCATATCCTGTGAGAGCATGATCTTTGTGGAGTTAAAACCATACAGAGTAGCTGATGGAGAATGAAGTTTAGCTGGAAAGTTTTGAGCCCTCTATAAAGGAAGGCTTTGGGTGGAGTTTATTCCTCTATCTTCCAGAGAGAGAAGAGGCAGCTGAGGGTATTTAGAAGGTGTTGCTCACCAAAACTGAATGAATTTCCATGATGATGAGATTTATAAGTTACTTAATATTTACTAACATGGTCAGCAATACTTTGTTACAAGGTTCAAATCCAGGAAGAATACGTGAACCTTTAGTTTAAGTACAGTAACTTTAACTTGACTTTAATAAAAAGATCTCCGGGGAAAATTAACAAGACATACTTTTAAATTTAATCTGCATTATAAACATTTTTCCATCTGTTTCTTAAGTCCATACAGTCATTAAAACAATAAGTCCAGCCTGATTTATTGCATATGCTGATTTTTGGGGTGTAAATGCTCACATTGAAAATTAAATAATCAACTCTTGTGAGTGGGTGGGTCAGAGCTGGCTTCCACACACCACTATTTGCAAGCATTATTTAATAGCCCAACATTTAACATGCCACACCACCTTTTTATTTAAAGTAATTTTCTTCCAGTATTATTATTACTCATTCAAAAATATTTATGAATAAGATCTATCCCTCCAATAAAGTGCAAACTCCTTGAGGGAAAGGACTTTCTCACTTGCGTCTTTTTAACCATAGCACCTAATATAGAACCTTACACATTGTAAAGGTGATTGAAATAAATTGATTTTTTTTCCCTTTTGGTGAGGCAATCAGAGTTAAGTGACTTACCCAGGGTCACACAGCTAGTAAGTATCAAGTGTCTGAGGCCAGAATTGATTTTTTTTTGACTGGAAAATACAGGATGTTCTTCAAGAATGGCAGTTGAATTTGGCTCAAATATAGGGTATTGTGAAAGTGAATAAGGCGAGAAAGGTTAAGGAGGTAGATTAGAAACACTGTCCAGAGGTCCTTCAATGCAAGACTGAAGTATTTGGAAAGAAAAATGGACAGCTCAGGTAATACTGAGTTACTACTCATTGGAGACCCTCAAGCAAAGGCTGATCATGACCTGTCAGGGATGCTGTAGAAAGGATTCTTGTGCAGCTATTTATTGGACTCAATGGCCTCTAAGACCCCTTCCAACTCTGAAAATCCCTATCTGGGTATGAATTTATATGGCAGGAAATGGACAAACCATTGAAGAGTTTGTTTTTGAAAGTAGGTCAAATATAACTCCTGCAGTGTGATTTACCCTATTTGCTTAGCAAATTCTCTTTTTACAGACAGTTGTACCACTAAACATCTGCCTCATCTAGACTGAGTTGTCCTGAATGCTGCATAGGTAGAGTTGGAATTCTCTAAGTTTTACTATCCTTATAGGAGAATGTTACCATCCAACATCCCTCCTAAGCTGCAACTACAATTAGGTCGAATTTTTATTTTTCTGTCTTCTTTCAGATGCACCTGGCGCATTATAGCACTAAAGCTTATCATCCCTTTGGCAGTACAAATACTTCAGACAACCTTATTGATCAGCAGATAACCAGGTCGGGCAAGTTCAAAATAGAATTTCAAATACTGGGGGAATTTCAGTTCTCTCAGCAAATGTTTTCATTATGTAGAAAACTAGAAGTAGGCAATAATGTGATCATTTTAATTAACTCTGATGTGGAAAATGTGGCTTATGAGCTATCATAATCATACTGTTGGGAAACAAAGTCTAGCATGGCATGGGTTGTCTATACTGATTAATCAATCAACAAGAATTCATTAAGTACCTATGATGTGCCCTGTATTACATGTTTTCTTATTTTGAGTGAAAATATAACTCCAAATCAAAATATTCCCTTCTCTCCCCCCCCCCCCCAAAAAACCCAACTCCATTAGATAGATGTCAAGGCAAAATGGTTTAGTAGAAATATGACTGTTACAACTGGGAGGAGGCAATTTAGAGATAATTTAGACCACAGGTTCTTAACCTTTTTTTGTATCATAGCCTTTAGCACTCTAGGGAAATCTCTGGACCCCTTTTCAGAACAATGTTTTTAAATTAATATAATAAAATAAATGGGAATACAAAGGAAATCAGTTACATCAAAATGCAGTTATAATGTTTATAGACCTGATTCAGACCACTCTTTTGTTTTTATAGAGTAAGAAACTGAGAATGAGAGATGAAATGGCTTTCTTAATGCTTTATAGCTAGTAACTGGACAGTCTCAGACTACATCCCAGATTTTCTGGCTCCAAGGTCAGTGCTAAACCAGTATGTCCATCCTTAAGAGACATCATCTAATCCAAACTCGTTAGACTCAAAGCTTCTCTTCAGAGTCTTTCTTAAATCATGAAAGCATTAAAGGTTCTTCTTCTACCCCAATGACCCATTGCCCTCATGCTAGGGTTATGGCTGAATAGGAGAGCCTAATTCTATCTTCCCTTTAGCCTACCCATCTCAGGCAATGATCTATGCCGTAACTCTCTCTTGACTTTCTTTTCATTGCTCAAAACTTACTGTCTTGTGTTCCATTTCATCAAAATCTAGATAGGTGATTAATTTGAATCCAATTCTAATGCTTGGTCTGATGGTCCTTGTTCTGCACCCTTGGCAATATTAAGGCTCTCAAAATAGAATAAAATCTAACATGTATGTAATGCTGTCAAGTTTAGTCTCACAACAACTGTGAAATTTGTAGGTAATCTGGGTATTGTTATTTTCATTTTAAAACTGAGGAAACTAAGGTTCATATTTAAATAACTTGACCATGGTGACATATTAATTGTCAAATACAAGATTCTAAAATGTCTTTCTGTCTTCAACGCCAGAACTTTGTCCATTCTACCATATTGCCTCTCATTTGAGGACAGTGATCATTGTCTGCCTAAGTTACCTCTGTTCTCCTCTTGTCTAGGCTGAACATTTCAATTCCTTCAACTGTCTTTTAGAAAATATGGATTCCAGACCCATTATCATACTGGTCATCACTCTCTGAAACACGTGGTACTTGGAACTGTAAATATCAATCTAGATATAATGTGACCAGGGCAAAGGACAATGGAGCAATCACCTCTGTTATTCTGTGCAAGACATTTACATTACAATATTCTCTTTTTGGCAGCCACACAAAGTCCTCCTCTGGTACTTTAGTGACCTGGATTTTTCAAAGGCTCAGCCAATATAAGACAAGCTTTGGTGGGTACATAGAAAGGATTTAAGCATGGAATTAATGATAACAGTCTTAGTTAAGTATGATTACTAAAGGTAATAAATGCATGACACCATCTACTAAACTATGGAAGGGCTGTTATTTGACTTGATGGAAGACGTGTTAACTCTAAGGAAATCATGGATCTTTTGAAGGACTCAATCCCTATTGACCTTGAAGTCAATCTACCATGACTATATTTCTTTCTTAGCCATACACCTGTCCAACCTCACCTGATAGTCCTCTTATAGTTAAAATATCTTTAAAGGCAGGTATCATGATATATTTTTGTGGTGTCCTCCCTGAATGGTAGCATAAGGCCTTGATCATAGTTATTGGTTAATAAGCATTAAATGAATGAATGAATTAAAGTGTGGATCAACACCTCTAGGACATAGAGCTCAAAACTTCTATAGGACTACCAACACAGGTACTATGTCACTTCCTATGGGTTAGGATAAAGCCTATAATGTGTGGAGCTGAGATGAAGCTTGGGTCAAAGATAATGTTCCCTAAATTTCAATGCCACTAAATAGGAGTATCACAGAATAGTAGAGAAAAGATAAATTTCAATCTGCTTCATTACAGAGAATACTCATATAGCCCAATGAATTAATCAACCAACACACATTTATTAAGTGCTTATTATGGGCAAGGTAAAGTTCTAGACCCTGAGGATACAAAGCAGAAATGAAATAATCTCTGCCCTTAAAGAGTTTACAGACTATCAAGGTAGACAATATATATGTGAATAATTTAATCAAAATAAATACAAGTAAGTGGGGAAGGCACAAGTTATTTAAAGGTGTGTAATATGGTCAGACTTGGACTCTAGGAAAATCATTTCGTAGAACCATTCCTCAATAGATAAATGGTCAAAGGCTATGAACAAATACTTCTAAAGGAAAAAAAAAAAAAAGCTATGAACAACCTTGTGAAAAAATGCTCTAAACCACTAATAAATTGAAGAAATACAAATTAAAGCAACTTTGAAGTTCCATTTTATACCCATCAGATTGGCAAAGATGACCAAAGAGGAAAATGAGAAATGTTGGAGGGGCTGTGAGAAAACAGTACATTCACATACTTTTAGTACAGCTGTGGAATGGTGTAGACATTCTGGAAAGTAATTTGGAACTCAAAAAGTGTACTCAACAGTGCATGCCTTCTGACCTAGAGATAGCACTATTAGGCCTACATTTACACAGAGATAAAATAAAGAGGAAAAGTACCTATACAACTATCTCTCTCTCTCTCTCTCTCTCTCTCTCTCTCTCTCTCTCTCTCTCTCTCCATATATATATATATGAATATAGAGACAAATACATACACACATATATATACATCTATCTATAGATGTATATATATGTGTATATTTGTTGCATACACATGTGTGTCTGTATATTTATATGTAACATTGTATGTATAATAGATAATCTCATAAACTAAGGAGGTCATCAGGATAGAAAACATAGAGGGAAAAGAAGAAAATTCAGAAAGACCCTTAGGTATACCTAGGAGTATGCTGGAACCAACTCAATCAGTTCTGGAAAACCAGTTGTTAAATTTTCGGTGTAAATTTTTATATTTCAGAAATTGGCAAATAGTACAAATCAGGATTTGATTTATTGTTTTGTTGATGGTATAGACTTAAGAAAATGATGGCAAAAATGTTAATAATGCACATTAAACTTAAAAGTATGTCACATATATTTTTTTCATGAGAACTGGTTGTTAAACATTTACCAGCACATTGTTGAACATAGCTATGGTTAGTGGGAGGAATATGGCTTCTTATCCAGGAGAAAAAAAGAGTGGTAAGAAGTGTAGAGCCAAGAGAGGCAGTGTCATGAAAACAGATAGGAGAAAATATCCAGGATTAGAGGTTTCTAGATGAGATCACAGATTCAGTGAAATTTTGAAGTGGGTGAAGTGCAAAAAAAAAAAACAAACAAAAAAAAAAACGGAAAGAGGGGCAGCTAGGTGGCACAGTGGATAGAACACCAGGCCTGGAGTCAGGAGGATCTGAGTTCAAGTCCTGCCTCAGATAAGACACTTGACATTTACTAGCTGTGTGACCCTGGGCAAGTCACTTAACTCCGATTGCCTCACAAGAAAAAAAAAGAAAAAAAAAAGAAAAAGTGGGAAGAATAAAGTGAAGGGAATGGATGAAAGAGGAGGAAGAGAAAGTGAAAAGAGAGACAGAATATAAGAGAAAAATTTAGAGTATGTCAACCTAAAAATTGCAGGTGAGGTGAATTAGTCACTGTTTTGAGTATGTAATAGGTCATAGAGTACCTGGTGAATGAGCTTTCAAAGTATTATCATCTAGTAGTGACTTCCTTTTGATATGTTAATAACCAGCCTTCCATTGTTCACATTTCTTCAATTGCTCTAATCTTTAAATAGTCTAAGATCCACTGTGAATGGGATAAGGAGGCCAGTTCTCCAAGATAGAAAATGAGCATACCACTAGAATAAAGGGAGACATTTAGTAATAAGGGAAATTCTTTTATTTAGAAAATAAGTGAATACTTTTTTTTAAAAAAAGTAAGTATTTCAGTCCAGGATTTCATTCATCATCAGTTCTGCATTCTTATTATTCATTCCAGTCAGAGATGCTGATCATCTTTGAAAGCAGAAAATCTTTAATCATGGTCCAACACATTCACAAATAATTTACCATTTCTCCCCATATGTATTTTCTTCATTATGATATCTATAAAAACCTGTCAACAACTCATCCTGTAACTCCTGATCCTTTAATTGGATATTCATATATTTATACATATACCATATCAAAGATAGTTGTAGTCAGTATGTTTGTAGATATTCTAGTTCAGTTTTTAATTTTATAGAATTTTTTTTCCATATGCCCATGTAATCTCCATCTTTTCAATCTTTTGTTTTAGATCTTTAGACCTGTCTGCCTTTTCTAAAGTCATTTCTTCCTTTCACAGGCCCACTACCTCTCTGGATAGTCATTAGTTCTATTTTACTTCCTTTTCAGCCATTGGATTCTCTCCTTTCTCCTTTTATCTCTTGGGTGTTTTCTTTTGCTGTTACCCTTGTCTTTGATTTCATTAATTAGCTTTAGTTTTCATTTATTCCCTTTGGATCTTGCAGGAAAAATCCAAATAATGCAAGTGTTCCTAAATGTTAGTATTATTCATCCCCATAAGGCCACCATTTGTAGTATTTAGAACATCTTATCCAGCTGATGTTACCTTTATATAGTTCTAGAATCCTAGAGTCAAAGTCAGAAGATACCTCAAAGTCTGTTCCATAGTTGAAAGAGTAGCAGATTTGAAGCTAAAAGATGGAATCACATCCTGCTTCTATATGGTTGATTCACATGAGAAAATTGAGGGTCAGAGATATTAAGTATCTAAAGAGGGAGCATAGACTAGGTTCAGTTCAGTTCTAAATATATGATTATATAATCTCTGAAAAGTGAACTTACTGCCTTATGAAATAACCATTCCAGTGCCGAGCAGCTCTAAGTATTATGAAGTACTTGCTTTCATTGAGCTGAAAGCTGACACTATTTAGGTGTCATTCTAATTCTTTTATTCATTCACACAAAACACATTTACCGAATACCTTTTGTGTATAACAGTCCTTGAGAGAAATAGAAAGTTTTAATGAGACATGATCTTATGCCCTAATGTAGTTCATGGTTTATTTCATTCTAATAGCTTCTCTGTCTCTCTCTCCCTCTCTCTCTCTCTCTCCCCCCCATGAGTCTCTCTTTTTCTCTCTCTTCTGTCCCTTCTCTCCTATCTACACTCTCCATTCGTTTTTTCCCCCTTCTACTCTCTGTCACAATTAAAATCATTCTATACCTCAGTTTGAAAAAAGAAACCTCCGATGTCTCCTAGTTGCTGATGGAATTAAATTCAAACTCCTTAGTCTAGCATTCAAGACTCTCTTTTTTGTTTTCAACCTCATCCGTCATGACTTCCTTCTATTCCACATGTGAGGACAATGGGGAAGGCAGCGGAGTGGAGATGTTGAGGCAGGAATAGAGTAGATAAAGCTGTTTTGTTGTGAGACCTGTCCACCATTTTTGATCTCATGCAAACTGACTGTTGCTAGTGTATTTAATTATAAGTAATTATTCAACCCTTGTGAAATTGTATGTCACTACAAGTCACTGAATAGCAGAGGGCAAGGTAGTGGGAACAAGATGCCAAGTGGGATTTTTGAAGTTGGGAAGCTATTCAGCATACAGTCTTGTCCCTGACAGTCTTGTCATGTGTGTTTGAGTTTCTGTGCTCTTCTGGAATTCTTCTTGTCAAGGAAAAGAACATTGTGGGTGGTGCTTTGCGTGTATTTGCTGGGTAAGTCATGTGTGTATTAGGCATATTATCATGTAATTAATCTGTAATTAATAAAACATATACCCCTGATAGAATATTCTAAGACCTTTCCCAGTCCCTTTTGGACTTATCTAAGTTGAAGGTCATTGGGCTATTGGCTTCTAAATGCTAGCCATATTGAATCTTTTTTTGCTTCCTCAGTGTACCCTGTCATTTCCTGTATATAGACCTTTATTCATGCTGTTCTACTGGCTGATGTGCTATGCCACCATCCACCATCTTAACCTTTCAAAATCGTACCCACCTTTCAAGCTCACATATGAATGGTATCTTCATGAAGCCTACCAAAATCTTCTTAACTGTATATGATCTCTCCTTCTTATAAATGCCCATAACTTTTTGTTAATATCTCACAGCACTTGGATTAGTTATTTGTGTACTTTAATTATTTCTCCACTGATACTGTAATCTTGTTGGCAAAGACCCTGTCTCATTTGTCAATCAGTCAATCACCAAATATTTATTAAGTGCTTACTCTATGTCAGGTATTGTGTTACATACTGGGATATAAGTATGAAGAATGAAATCATCTCCACTTCAAGGAACTTACATTCTAATAAGGGAGATAAAAGTAAATATATAAATATATAGAGAGTAAATATAAAGGTACCATGATACTTATCTATAGATAAATTTCTGTCTGTAGTAGATTTCTTTTTTCTTTCTTTCTTTTTACCTCTTTCTTTCTTTTTTCCTCTCTTTTTTTCTGTTGTTTTCTTTTCTTTTCTCTTTCTTTCTTTCTTTCTTTCTTTCTTTCTTTCTTTCTTTCTTTCTTTCTTTCTTTCTTTCTTTCTTTCTTCCTATCATATGCATAAAGATGGTATTTAAAACCCATGGAAGCTAATGAGGTTATAAGGAGATGGAGTGTAGAGAGAGAAGAGATGAAGACCTAGTATGAAACCTTGGGAACAACTTATAGTTAAGTGGTAAGATATGGATAGTGAAGGAACAAAGAAAATTGAGAGAGCAGTCAGACTTTTAGAAAGCTGATCAGGAGAGAATAGAATCACAAAATCCTAGAGATGAAGGAAAGAGTACCTAGGAGGGGAGAAGGGTGAACACTGTCAAATTTGGCAGGTAAGGTCGAAAAGGATTTGGCAATTAAGAGAACATTGGTGACTTTCAAGAGAATATTTCAATTAAGTAATGAAGTCTTTTGGCATTCATCTCTTCTCTCTTTACACTCTGTCTCCTTATAACTTTATTAGCTCCCATGGATTTAAATATCATCTCTATGAAAGAGAGAGAGAGAGAGAGAGAGAGAGAGAGAGAGAGAGATATGAGGAAATTAAGGGAAGTTGTGACTTGCCTAAGGTTACATATGTAATAAGAGTAACATCCCTTGGGACATAGTACCTCTTGAAGCATCTATTGTGGACATCTATCTCTGTTGCTTTATATTTTTATGTGTCCTTTAATATGCAAATTCCAACTCTCAGCATTGCATTGTCAACAACTCCATAGTTATCAGATGCATCAGAGCATCTGAGTTTGAATCTTGCCCCTGCGACATACTACCTGTGTTAAATCTGGGAAATTCATTTCAGCTTCCTTCACCTCAGTTTTCTGACCTGTAAAATGATGGACTTGAACTTGATGATTTCTAAGTTCCCTTGCAGATCTCAATCTATCATCCTATCACCACCAGCTAGACTGGTAGTGCAGGGATCCTGTCTTTGCTCTCTTTGTGTTCTTAGAGACTAGCAGCATCCTTGAAACAGGACTATTGATGGTAGTTATTATGATGCTACGTGCAAATGGTGTTCCAGATGATCTTGTCATCAGGATGCATGATTTATGATACTTGTCTGGTGTTGGACATAGATTCATTCCCTTAGCCTCAATGCTTAGACCAGTTATAGATGAAACACTTGAGTTCATCTCCATGCTCTTATCCCTGAGTCATCTGTGGTCCTTCTCCTGACCCACAGGAATCAATCGGGGTTGGACAACCACTTGTTGGTTATATTATAATGGAGATTCTTTTGTGTGTGGCTTAGATTAAATGGTTACTATAGTCTGATTGCAAGCGGGTCCTATTTCCAATCTTTTGCAGTTCTTCACATGAGTCTCCTGCCTTGGCTAATCTCAGGGAAGTCTTCATTCATAATATGGTTGTAATATCATAGATTCAGAGGTAGAAGGGACCTCAGAGGTCAGCCAGTCTAGTCCCTTCATTTTAGAGATGAGAAACAGAGACCAAAAGAACTTTAGAGACTTGCCCAGGGTCAAACTGCTAGTAAGCGTCTCAGGTAGGATTTGAACCCAGGTCACTGCCTACCACACTATGCTGCCTTTAATCATCCCAATAGAATGAGTATTCCTTGAAGAGGTGGACCATATTTTTGCTTTTTCTTTCTTTCCCCAGCACTCAGCACAGACCTTGGCACATAGTGCTTAACAAAAGCATGTTGATTGACTAGTTGTTGTTCAGTTGTTTTTTAGTCAGGTGTTTGTGACTCCATTTGGGGTTCTCTTGGCAAGGAAACTGGAGTGGTTTGCCATTTCCTTCTCCAGTTCATTTTACAGATGAGAAAACTGAGGCAAACAGAGTAAAGTGACTTACCCAGGGTCACACAGCTAATAAGTGACTGAAGATGAGTCTTTCTGATTCTAATGCTGGCACTCTATTCACTGTGCCACCTAGGTGCCCCTGCTCAACTAGAACAATATCGATAGGATAGGATAAATGACTCCCTATTATATTTATCTGGTTAATTTCTGAGCTGAAGGGGTACCTTAGTGTTTATTTGCTCCATCCCTCTCATATTTCTGATAAAGAACTGAGGTCAAGAGATATAAAGAGACTTACCCAGGGACACCCAGCTCCTAAGTTCATCAGGCAGGATTTGAATCCATTTTCCTGACTTTAAGTATTACCCTCTATCCACTACACCTTGCTGCTTCTAATTGTCTAGGGTGAGACTGATGAGTAATGTAGGGAGTCATCACCTGTCTTTCCAACCAAAATTCACATCATGTCTGAGCTGGGAGGCAACTTAGGGGCTGTTAGGCTCAGCTCCTTCATTTTTCAGTTGAAGGAACTGAGGCCTAGAATTAAGGGATTATCTCAACCCATTCCTCCATACCTTTACTTTGTCCTGTTTTCCACTCTCATGTCAAGACAGGAGCTCTCTAGTCTCTGTCTCTTTTGCTGCGTGCCTTTCACTCATCTCATTACTCCCTCCCCATTTTATACTGTATTCTGTTCAATATTGCTTCCTTTCATTCATTTCCAGAAGTCTTCATTTTTCTCTTTAATGCAGTATTCTTGCCCTAATGCATTTCCTCCTGAGAAATGCACTTGTTCATATTACCCCGAATAGGAACCGTGGAATTGGATTACACAGTAAGAGCACATTCAGATCTTCAATTATTAATAGCAAGCGTCCAGGCAATTAACAAGCCAAGGTACATTTGCTGAGAAGTGGATGATGGTAATATTTTTATTCAATGATCTGAACAACAATTTCTACATTTCATCTAAATGTCCACAAGTGGAGAATATTACTTTCCCAGTGGCATATCATCTTGATCCATCTTTACATTCATCGACGCTTGGCAAGTTATTTCGAGATCCAGGAGCTCTTTGATGGTATTTTATTGGATTTCACTCACTCATATTCCAGGCAGTGTTAATAGCATTGTACATGAGAAAGCTCAATAAGAGAACAATACTGGTGAGATGAGTTAGCAAACATTTGAGCTCCCCACCAATGTGGGTGACTGAAGTTTGTGCTGCAAATGCATTGTGCCTTTTTGGAGTGCATTGATTTTTATTTCTGACAACCCAGAAAAATCAGTGAGTTATTTTTTAATCTCTTTCCATGGTAGATCCAAAACTAAACTGCCTATTTTCTGTCTTTGCCACCTCATAATCAATGAAAACAAATGAAATGAAATTTTATGGTGGGTCCAGAATGACCTTGTTGCTGTTAGGTACCCATAGGTAGAACTGTAACTAGGGTAAGGCAATCAGGGGTTTGCCTCTGGGCAGTAAAATTTAGAACACAATAACAACAGTTGTATTGCTCAAATAGGCAGAAACAACAACCAGTTAAAATAAGAAGCTAATAAATAACAGACTTCTTCCCAAATACCCTAGCGGACATGCTAGGTGCCCCCTGACCATCTATCTCCACATTGTGATTTTCAGTGGCCTCCTCATATTTTGGGATCTCTACCATCCTACCACAGGGGAGTGTCCTAGTGTGTCTCGCCCTTTACCCTTATGACTTTGTGTTCTGTGTTTTAAAGTTACTCTTCTGCATACAACCATTCTTAAAAATTCAATTCAATACAATATATACTTGTTAATCAATGAACTTGCATTTATGAGGTGCCCATTAAATGTCAGGCACTATGCTAATTCTGGGGATACAAACACAAAAGTGAAAGTCCCTCACTCAGGGAACTTAAGTTCTAACAAGGGAGACAATATGTACAAATAAAGGTAAATATAAGATAATTATGGGGTGGTAGGCACTAGCAGCTGTGGGGACCAGAAAAAATTGTCATGCAGAAGATGGTGACTGAGCTGACTCTTAATTATTAATAAGTGTTATTAATAAGTGTTATTAAGCACCTCCTCTATGAAAAACTTTGTGCTGGGCCCCAGGAGAAAGATAAGAATAAATTTACAGTCTAGGAGGGGGGGATATAATAGGTATGCAAATAACTATGCTACAATGTAGCCCAGTCACATTAATAATAATAATTTACATTTCTGTGGTGCTTTAAAGATTGCAAAATGACATCTTCACAAAGACCTTATGAGTGTAGGCATTATCCCATTTCACAGGTGCTCAAACTGAGACTCTGATTGAGTGACTTTTGTCACTTAAGCCATTCTCTTAAGCCATTACCACTATTCCATTGCCCATTCTGCTATGACAGCAGTAGCTCTTTTGCACCCACAAAACTATTTGCTGCTTGCCTAGCTGCTGAAAACAGAAAGTGTCCTGTGTGGGGCAATTATTAAATCCCCAAGCACTGCTTTCAGAAGGCCATCAGACTTAAGCTTGGCTATTCAAAACACAGGGCAATAATGACTCATATTTCTGTTGTGCTTTAAAGTTTCCAAAGCACTTTCTTCACAACAGTCCATAAGACAGAAATGAAAGTATCTGTGTCACTATTTTAGAAATGAAGAAACTGGCAAATGCCTTGCACAGGGTCACTCAGCTGGTAAATATCTGAGGTAGGATTGGAGCCTGTCTCCTAGTTCTAAGACCCGTACCTTTACCACTCAGCCCACAATAACTTGTTAAATGTCTTAGGGACACCAATTATGGTCAAAGACTCAGATTTAGAGCTGGAAGGGACCAAATACGGCAGGATGATTGGCATCCAGATCCTCCAGGAGCACCACTGATTTCAAATCAAAAATTGGCAACATTAAGTTTCCCATTTTCCTGAGCACCAAATAATCCCCCTGTAGTGAGGTTACTTAAACAAAGGAAAATTTACTACTTACTTAATTGTGACCATCCTTTATAATTTCTCCTAATCTATGGTATCTGGAAGTATGTCTAATGCTTGTGTTTTTCAGCATGTAATGTGAGGAGATATCACTTTGAACTTTATTGAGAACATCTACAAGAATCTGATGGTTGCCTTGAGTATCCTATGCTCCCACCATTGGCAGGTAGCCTTGTGGCAATACTTTTAAGGATTTGTAACTTTTTCACCATGGGCACCCCTTTTAGTCCACTATCATGATAATTGCTATATGACTCAAAAAATGGTCCCAATGATTTGCTGTAGACCCAAATTCCTCTCTGTGTGGCTAACTTGATGCTGAACTTCTCAGAAATTTCCTTGGTCCTCAGATCCTATCACCTTCCAGTGCATGTACACTATACCTTTCTGGGTACAATCATGATTGTACACTAAACCCTCTGTTTGGTCAAGATTTTGCTCAGGGTTTTTGAGGTAGGCCTGGAACAAGCATTAAATTATAGATAAACTTAAAAGTAACTTTACAAATATAAGCCATAATTGTGATCATTATAAACGTATTGATGTGAAAGGAAAGTAGAGTAACATGGTAGAGAGCTGACCTCAGAGTCAGGAACACCCGGCTTTAAGTCCCATCTCTGACACATACTAACTGTGGGATGCTGGGGAACTGACTCAACCTCTTGATGCTCTGGGCAAATTTAATGCCACGACTTGATGAAAAGGTGTCTACCTGCATGGGTAGAGGGAGTTTCATATATCAATGATGTCATAGGTTAGGGTCTAATCTATGATATAAAAAGTAAAAAGGGGTGGTCCAGATAAAGTACTCCCTAAGAAATCTGAGGGAAGAAGAGATTATTTTCAGCTGGGGAATAAGGCTTCCTGGAGGACAGAAAACTTTAGACTTGGGAAAAGTCTCAGAAGAAATAGATAGATAGATATATAGATAGATAGTTAGATAGATAGATAAAGGATGGATGGACTGATAGATATAGATATGAATATAGCGATCTATATTACATACACACACATACACGTATATATATTTGAATATGTTATACATATGTGTGAATTTATGAGTGTGTGTGTATGTGTGTGTGTATGGGACAGCTATTGACATAGTGGATAGAATGTTACACTTGAAATCAGGAAGATCTGAGTACAAATCCTGCCTCAGACACTTATTAGCTATGTGATCCTAGGCAAGTCACAACCTATTTAACCTCTTTCAGCCTCAGTTTCTTCAGTCTGTAAAACTGGAAAAATATAGCACCTAACTTACAGGGTTGTTGCATCAAATAAGATAAAATATGTAAAGTGTTCTGAAAAGCTTAAAGCAAAATATAAATGCTAATTATTATTGTTATGTAGCATATGTTCACAATGATTTACCTGCAATAAGCACTTAAGAAATGCTTTTTCATTCATAATTGCTAAAATGTATACAATGCATTAAGGTTTACAAAGTGCAATATAAATACTAGCTATTTAATATATTGTGTATACACATATAACAACATTTAACACTTATACAACACATTAAGGTTTGCAAGGTGTTTTATACAAAGAGACTGAGGATAAAGGAATTGAAGTGGTTTGCCCTGGGTCACAGAAAAGTGTCTAAAGTATGAACTGAAGTCATATCTTCCTGATTCCTAAGCTCAGCACTCTATTCACTATGTTGTGCTGCTTCCTATAATACTGTAATATACATATTTACATCTAAATATGCACTTTAAAATTAATTTTGTGACATGGGAGACCCTGGCACTGGAATGCCAACCATGGCGTGCCCACATCAAAGAGGACACTGTGCTCTATGAGTGAAGCAGGATTGTAGTAGCTCAAAGGAACTGTGAGATGTGGAAATTTAGAGACATCTCCACTCCAAATGTTCATATGGACTATTTGTGTTCAATCTGTGGTACAGTCTTCTGAATTAATATTGTTCTGATCAGCCACAGTTAGACACACTACACCTTGACTCCAACATGGAGATGTCATTTTGGTCCCCTTTGAGCACAAAGGAGAACAACCCCACCAATGTACATATATGCACATACTACAGATTCACATAGATAACACCATCATTTATCTATTTCTGTGTGTGTATACATGTACATATGTATTCCAGATAAGCAGATACACATGGAGTAGTGTATGGGGTATTCAGGGAAGAATCGTACCTCCAGTGTGAGGGCATGCTGAGCTCTTTTCAGGGCTGCTCATCCACATTTGGTGTCCACCTTCACCTAACTCTTACCTGTGGTTCCAATAAACTGTAGCATGCACAGCAGCCACATCCTGGTAAAACCATATTGCTCGATGGGCTAAATCAGGTTGAGGTACCTGACAAGCCTCAAACCCATTGACAAGTTAGAATGATATCTACCCCAAGCATATGAAGACTTCCACCGGCAGAATCGGTAGATGAGAACAATTTGCTCCAAGGGCCACAAGGACAGCTGACACAGGCACTATGGAGTGCTTAGAACTTGGTCAGACAAGGTCATCCACTGCATCCCAGGCCACTGCCAGTCATTTTGACTTTTGTTTTGCCACTGGACTTCAATGACGCTGGAAGAGAGAGTGAGGCTGATGATTTTGTGTAACTCTGCCTCACTTAAATCCGACTCATGTGCAAGTCAAGACATCACCCTGTGATGTCATTGGTCCTCCTCGAAAACAAAGGGATGAACAACTACACATGTACACATGTGTATGATCACATCTGTACTTGTATTCCCTATACAAACCTTCAAATTGTGTCTCTTTTTTGAATGTAAGTTCCTTGAGAATAGGAATTGACTCCTTACTTGAATGTGCATTCCTAACACAGAGCCTGGTACATAGCATGCATTTAATAAATGACTATTGACTGATCTGTTGCGATAATTTGTGGCTGGCTGCCTTGCTCTGTGTAGCCATTGCTCCAAGCTAACTATATCTTATAGGATCAAGATTATAGACTGAGAGTTGGAAGGGATCTCTGAAGCCATCTAGTTAACCATTTCATTTTATTAAAGAAGAAACTGATGTTAATGGACATTGTAACTTGTTCAAGGTCACAGAGGTGATAAATATCAGCAAAGGAGATTAGAACCCAGACCTCTGACTCCAAAGACATTCTTCATTATACCATATGTGAAATTGGGTAAATCATTTCAACTATTTGGTTTTCTTTTTCTCCAAAGTATTATAGAACATACAGCATTTTGAAACTGGGATGCCAGCAGTCATGAGTTCAACCTGTACATAAAATGAATCGTCCCTCATAGCACAACTGGCAAGTAGTTATCCAATCTCTCGTTGAAGACTTTCAATGACGGGGAATCCATCACCTTTTGAGGCAGTTCATTCCACTTTTAGACCGTGCTACTTGTTAGTAAATATTGCTTTTCATCAAGCCTCAATTTACCTCTTGGACACTGCTCCTGGCTGGGCTCTTTGGGATGAAATTAACAAGTCTAATCTCTTCTCTGCATGATAGCCCTTCAAATATTCCAGTTACTATAAAATGGGAGAGAGGGACATTAATCTAGATTTTCATTAAGGTACCTTTCAGCTCCCTTATTTTATGAATTCATGTGAGGGTATCTGACAGAATAGAGAGAGGGAGTTTGTCCAACAGAGGAGAGAGAGTGGCCCAGGTTGCACAGTTAATAGAGTGCTGGATTTGGAGTCAGGAAGACCTGAGTTCAGATCCTGATTCAGTCACTTACTAGGTTTGTGAGCCTGGGTTAGTCATATGATCTCTCCCAGCCTCATTTTTCTTATGTGTTAAATGAGGATGATAATAACACCTGCCTCAGAAGATTGTTGTGAGGATCAAACAAAATTCACACACACACACACTAACACACCTTAAAGTACTATGTAAATGCCACTATGATGATGATGATGGTGATGAGGGTCCCACCTGAGCTTAGACAAGTTACTGAAATTCTCCATTCTGAAGTTTTTTTCATCTGGTCAATGGAGATAATAATGCCTGTCCTACTTGCTTCCCTGGGCGTGTTATGAAGCTCAAATGGGATAATAGAAATCTGAAAGCCCTTTGAAAAAGTTTTCAAATCATATAGGATGCAACATTCTTCTATGACTGCTAGCAGGGGTGACCTAGTTCTATTAGCTACAGTGGTTAAGCCTCAGGAAAGAAGAGTTCTTTGAGACTGTACCACATCTGCATTGTTAGAAAAAGATTACGGTATAGAAATATACTAGTAAAAGATACCTCACATTCAATCAGGCCAGAAGCACCTTAGCCTTCAGGGATTATATCAAAACCTTTTTTTCAGGACACAGAAAACCATGTTTTCCCTCTCTCATCTCCAAAGCATCTCTGAAAAGGCACTGGTTTCCAGGCATTTAGGTTTATTCATTCTTGCCTTATCACTGCAGCTGCCTACATTGAGATCAGAGCTGGAGAGAAAAAGCAAATTTCTATTTAAGGAGACAATATTTGGTCTAATGGAAAACATGGTGGACCACATGATCAGAAGAAAAAGTGATGGATTGGGAGTCAGAGGACCTCAGATCAAGACTGGACTCTTACTGTGTTACCCTGGGCAAGGGATTTGACCTTTTTGTGACTCCATTTCTTTCCATATATGTAGAAGAAGGGAATTGGACTAGATATCCTCTAAACTTCAGCTACTAATTAAATGTGTGACCTTGGATAATGTTTTTCACCTTTCTCAGTTTTCTCATCTTTAAAATGGCAATAGAGGTGGTAGTTTCAGGGATCTCTGCAGTTCCCAAGAGCAATAACGTGTGCTTATTCTATTTCTCTGAGTCTCAGAGAATACTCAGAAAGAACATTATTCTGAAAGTAGCTCAAATCATTAGGGTAGGGCCAACGAGGAGCCAGTGTGGGATCATAGTTTTTCTTAGAGACTTCTGAATCTTGATTGCCTCTGCGTATGGTTCTAGATTCCTTGAAACAAGGTGTAGTGGGGAAAAGTTCTAGATTTGGAATGAGAGTACCTGAGTTCAAATCCCAACTCTGTTACTTACTTACTACTTACTACCCATGTAACCTTGGGAAAACTACCTAACTTATCTGGCCTCAGTTTGCTCATCTGTGAAGTGAGTGGGTTGAAAAGGATGACCTCTCAAGTCCTTTCCAATTCTAGATCTCTATGATACCTTTTGTTTGTCCAGAGCTATAACTAGGAATTTCTGTGCCCCTGAAAATTGGGCTTGAGGAATGTGGTAGTGATGGTTCAAAGGATTAGTCAACTGCCAGTACAGTTGGACTGTGAGAGTCTCTCCCCTAGAGAGCTGATCTCAAATCCCAAGTCAAACATTGGGATAAGTGGACCCTTAGAGAGAGATCAGACAGAGATAAGACCTTATTATCTATAATACAGTGATCTCATTTAATCCCTAAAACAGCACTCTCCGTCAGGTAGGTATTACAGGTATTATCACCTCCTTTTCACAGTTGAGGAAAATGATTGTATTATTTTATTTTTTTTAATTTGGCTAGGCAATGGGATTAAATGACTTGCCCAGAGTCACACAGCTAGTAAGTGTTATGTGTCTGAGGCTGGATTTGAACTCAGGTCTTCTGGACTCCAGGGCTGGGGCTCTATCCACTGTGCCACCTAGCTCCTCCTAGTTGAGGAAAATGAGCCCTAGAAAAGGGAAAAGGACTTGCCAATAGTCACAGAGCTAGTATCAGAGATGGGATTTGAAATCTTATCTTTCCTGACTTTTTCAGTCAATAATAGTGGTAGATGAGGTCAGGAAGACCTGAGTTCAAATCCTTACTAGCTGTGTGCCTCTGAAAAGGTCATGATCTCTCTCAGCCTCAGTTTCCTAATCTGTAAAATGAGAATAACAATAGCACCTATCTCTCGGTGTTTGTGAGGATCAAATGAGATTATAGATAGAGATATAAAGATAGTGCTTTGCAAACCTTAAATGTTAGAAATTATATTAATTATAACAATTACCATAATTACCTTTGCTTCATTTAAAAAATATTTTGCTTCAAGTTGCCCTTTATAGATGGTCTTGTATGGATGAAGTTCATTTCTGAGCTTAGTTTTCATTGGAAGAATCAAACATAAATTGATTCTCCTTTTCCTGCTAACTATGTTTGCTTTGAAGTTGTTCATAGCAATGCCTTGAGGATTTTTATATACATTTAACTGCAGTCACTGATATGGGCTGAGGGTTTTAGAAGTTATCACCTAACTCTGCTATGTATTTGCAGTCCCTTTCCTTGACATCACATTTATTGCTGATAATGTTATGAGTGTTCTCCTCAAAATTTCCCAGAAGCCTTTTTTTCCAATCTTTTATCCCTAACACACTTCTTTATTTATTCTCCCACATTATACTGAGTTCCTTGAGAATAGTAATTTTTTTTAGTTTTTTTTTCCCCTTCTATCTCTAGCACTTAGCACAGTGCCTGGCACCTAGTGGGTGCTTAATAAATGCTTGTTGATTTGACTTGTTGACTTTGTCTATCTACCATGTGCTTACTAATACTGCATAAGCTCGTAAGGGTCAGAATTATGCCATTTTTTCATCTTTGAAGCTATCTTCTGTCTAGGTCAGTACACTTCATATATAAGTACTAAATCACAAAATAATAATACCTGAAATTTTGAAGAGTCTTCAGAGACTAGCCAATCAATTAATCAATCTATAAACATCTATTAAGTGCCTTCTTTGTTACAGGCACTTTGCTAAACACTGGGGATACAAAAAGAGGCAAAAGAAAGTCAGTTCCTGCCCTTCAGGAGCTTTCAATTTAATGGGGGAGACTATATACATATAGCACACATATATATGTGTATATGTATATACACACATACATACATGCATACATATATAGCAACTATATATAGTAACTCTTCTCTATGTATATACACACAAATGTTTATGTATATGTGTATATAGACACATTTTATATATATGTATATATGTATGTATGTATGTGTGTGTGTATGTCTGTGTGTATTCAACTGAGGGAATTAAGTTGTTGAGTATTAAATATAGAGTCAATCAGCATGGTGATGAGATTTTAGGTGATTAGCTTATCCTAGAAGAGGTATGGTATTCTTTGGAGTCAAAATCAAGAAGAGTTGCTGATGGAATATGGAGAATTATCTGGAAAGTTCTGAAATTATAGTGCATACCTATGGGTATAGATAGTGATATATTTATATCTAATTATCTATATGTAATCTTTATATTCTAGATTTTTGTTACAAATTTAGTATACCTCTGTATGCGTGTGTATAAAATCACATATATGCACATATATTTCCCCTATTATAATGCAAAGCAGTTATGTCTAAGTCATACAAATAATGAAATGTATCTTTATCAAAGAGGTAGTACACAAGGAAGTCATTTTAACAATACTTACCAGGAAATCTACTCATCTATTTTTAGTCATTACTGGTAAAATATTTCTGTAAGTAGGAAGAGCTAAGAGAGTTGCTTTCCTTGTGCTTTTGATTTATACTGTCTTACCAGAAGCCAATGGAAGATTTCTTTAAGAAAACAAGCCAAAGAAGCAGAGGGAATTTCAGGGGATTTGGGGGTGGAGGTAGGGAGGAGTCTGGGGTCTGAGTGCTCTTGGATCACTTATCAAAGGTGGGAAGAAGGAAAAAAAAGAATTTTTAAAAAATGTATATGCCTATATGTGAGTATAGTAATTTCAGAACTTACAGAACTTTCACGTAACTCTCCATTTTGCATCAGCAGCTCAGCTTGGTTTTGACTCTATGGAACATCATGCCCCCTCACAAAGTACCACCCCCCCCCGGAATCCTTCTCTTCCCTCCTCTCCACTTTTCAGCTTCCTTTTGTATATTGTCTGCCCTTAATAAATTGTAAGCTTTTTGAGGGAAGGGCCCATCTTTCTTTTTCTTATTTATATACCTAGTACCTAGGACAGTACCTGACACATAGTAAGAATTAAGTAAGTATTTATTGAATAGAATTAATAATGGTTTACACATATATGTACATGCAAATACATATATACAAACATATGTACAAATATGTAGACACACATCACATCATACTTCTGACTTCATCAAAGTAGAAAACTCCCAATGAAAGTTCTTTTTGCCATTTCTAAGGAGCAACTACTTTGTAACTTAAGAGTCTTAGGGTATTGGTTGGGTCAATGAGAGGTTAAATAGACTACTGGTTCACATAGGTAGTGTGTGTTTGAGACAGGGCTTGAGCCCAGCCAGATCTTCCTGACTCTGAGTCCAGTTGTACAGTATATTACATTACATGGTGCTGTCTCTTATAACACAAGTATATGGTTTATCAGATATCCCTATTGGGGTTCTCACTGAAGAGATTAGACCTCTGATTTTTTGAACTAAGGAGGCTGTTCCTCAAGTGACTGACTTAGAAAGGGGAAGGCAATTGATCACTTGATTATATTAGAGAATAGGAAGAAAGTAGTTGCCAACCACTTCTTCCTCAATTAAATGTCTTAAACAATTAAGAGAGAATATTGATAAAAGTGAGAAAATAAAACATTGATGAAAGAGAAGAAAGTTCCTAGAAAAAGGGCTTTTCTCTGCTGCTTCCAAGATAGATCAGGAGCAATCAACAATGAAGTAGATCAGCAGACAAGTATAGGGGCTAGAAAAAGGTTAACCAGCACAACAACATACCTGATAAGTGTGGCCATCTAGTCTTTGCTGAAAGATTTCTAGTGAAGGGGAACCCACTCTGTCTAATTCCACATTGGGATAGATTTATTACTGAGATGTCTGGATAATCCATTGTTACTGGGAAGTTATTTATTACATCAAAACTTGATTTTATTCTTTCCAACATCTTCATGTTGCTCATGGTTTTATCATCTCAAAGTAAGCAAAGCAAGCTTAATCTTTCTTCCATGTGACACTCTTTCAAATATGCCAAGACAAATATCAGACCCCTTCTACCCAAGGCTTATGCAAGGTAAATATCCTCATTTCCCTCTATTTATCCTCCCATGGTATGGATTTGTGACTTCACCTTCCTAGTTGTTTTCATCTGGACACTCTCCAACTTATTAATGCCCTTTCTAAAATTTGGAGTCTAGAACTTAATACAACATTCCTGCTGCCATCAAACCAAAGCACAGTACCCCTGGATTGTCATTTCCTTAGTCCTAGAGACTGTGCCTCTCTTAATCTAGCCTAAGATTTCATTAGCTTTCTTTGACAGAACTGTCTCACATTGAACTTGAAGTGGGTTGAATTAAATTCATTGAGTGAATTAATCTCCTTAGCTTTCAATCTGAAAAAAAAATCCAAGGAAATGTGGTAGAGTGAATAAAGTGTCAACCTTGGATTCAGGAAGACCTGGGTTCAAGTCCTGCCTTTTGACATACTGGCTGAATGAGTACGGGAAAATCATATCTTTTTAGTGCCCAGGCAACTCTCTAACACTATGTGTTAGTGAATGGCTTCTGATAGGCATCAGAAATAAGGATTTCCCACCAAAGAGCTCCCCTCACTGAGCAAACCTTACGTCCAAATGCCTCCCCATTCCATTTTTTTAAAATAATCCCAGGAATAATTGTGAATACTGGGATCCAGGAAAATAGGCTTGGCATCCCAGGTCTTAGAGTTTGAATATCAACAATCCTACAGATTTAAGGGTTTTCTGTGTCCATCTTGGCCCTAACAGAACCCTAAGACTACCTTTAAGAAATTATTATTGCCTGCTGAGAAAGACTTAGAAAACTTCTAAGAAAAATTAAACTTTCTTTTTTTTGCCTCAGCACTTCCAGACCACTCTAAATATGTTTCGTTTTTTAAAGACAAAGACTGATGACTCCCATCCTCCAGGGTGTCTGGAGTTTCCAAAAGCACTGTTAATGGTCAAGATTTAACAGAAATCCTCCAGGAGTACACTATGTCCCTTTGGAACACAGCACAGCTGCTGTCCCTGATGTTGGCTTACATCTCAATTTCCTACCCTCTTTGCTTCTCCAGCTTTGACCTTGAACTTGTCGGGAAGAACAACTCCTCATTACCATCTTTGTTACCACCATCAGTCTTCTATGTTCAGCGTGACAACTCCATTAAGAACACACTGCCTTTATTATATCCAGTCATTTGCCTCTTGACTCATAGACCTGCACTACCTACCAACTAATGGTCAAGTACTTATCCATTGCCTAGCTCTAATCAACTTCCTTGATCAACCTTACAGTATCATTCCTGAGCATTCATTGCATATATTTTTTAAAGTAGTTAAAAGGATAACACTAGAATATAAAGAGATATACAATAGCACCAAGTGGAATCTATAGTTTATACAACCAATGGTATTGCTGGATTCATCTGCTTTCCTTTTTCTCTTTTCTCCTCTTTAATGAGCCCTCATGGACATATGTACTTATTCTAATAATGCAGAATACAAACCAGTTATACCTGGCCATCTTTTGTTACTCTCCCTCATGTCCACTAGCAAATTCAACACTTGAGGGGATGGGGGTGTGCCTTCCTAATACTCTGCTGACATCGAAGGGATACAAATGGAGTGTCTGTCTGCTGGCTGTCTCTCACCCTTGCCACCTGAGCAGCCTGTTATTAACAGTCATATATTTCTTCAATGACACCTTTCATATTTCTTTTCCTTCATTATTCCCTTTTTATAAAGTATTGCCACAACCGAAGCATACTTTTCTTGATTTCTTTTTGCTTTTTTTCAATACGGAAATATGTTTTGCATAATTTCTCATGTATAATTAATTGATGTATTTTTGCTTGCCTTCTCAGTGGTTGATGGAGAGAGATGTAAGAGGAGGCAGAGGTAGAGAATTTGAAACTCAATTTTTTAAATGTTAAAAATATATAAACAAAAGAAAAAATATTGTCACCCACTTACACTCACCACTTGCCTCTCCACTGGGAGAGGATCTGCCTTTTGGGTGATCTCAACTTCTATTCATTGGGTACTATCACATTCCATGACTTTCAACCACAAAACACCACAAGAAGAACATAAATGTTAAAAAAAATTACATTATTTCAACAAATATTTACTTAGCTACTGCTATCTTCTATGCCAGATGCTGGATGAGATACAAAGATACATAGTACGTTAACTCTATCCTTAAGGAGCTTACAATCTAAATTCATAGTATGTTAATAGAATATTTCTTAGAGATCATCTAATCCAGCACCCTCATTATGTAAATAAGAAGATATAACTGACACTCAAAAACATGATACAAATTAAAATGACAGAAGTGTTTGTGTGAGGTACTAATAAAATGATACAGTCAACCCAGACTCCAGAGTCTAATATTTCACTACTTAGAAAAGTAGAATCATTCACTGACCTTCTCCTAGTCCATATATATTTATTCTCAAGACTGGGAAATGTCACCCTTTTATTTCCTTGCTTCTTCTCCAAAAGCTATTGAACATCGCAGGGAGAATTTCACAAAATGCAACTGATTCTGTCCACTGCAAATTTACTATGCATAACCTCAGGTGGGTCTTCATTGTTGCTTGACAATCCTTCTACTCTTTCCAACTATATTGATTCCTTATCCTAATCTTCACAGTAACTATACCAAACTTTTTCTATTTTCAAGCCCTTATCTACAATCTCATCCACCAAACAACAGCAGATGACTGAACCTCTCATTCATCAAGGAAAGTGAGACCCTTTGGGGAACCTCACTCAACTTTTTTCCTTTATTATTTTTCTTTTTCTTTCTTTTTTTTTTTAAGGCAATCTGGGTTAAGTGACTTGCCCAGGGTCACACAGCTAGTAAGTGTTAAGTGTTTGGTCTGAGGCCGGATTTGAACTCAGTTCTTCCTGACTTCAGGGCCAGTGCTCTATCCACTGCTCCACCTAGCTGCCCTTTATTATTTTTCTAACATGACTGAAATGACTGAACAAAAATACTGAAAAACAAAACAAAACAAATCCCAGCATCATACTAATTTTCTTCTTCTCTATAGTAAAAGAGGAAGAATTAGTCAATAAGCATTTATTAAGTGCCTATTATTTTCTAGGTATTGTGTGAAATGCTAGAGATACAAAGAAAGGCAAAAGATAGTCCCTGCTCTCAAAAAGCTACATCTAATGGAGAAGTCTACATGAAATCAATGACGTACAATGAGATATAAACAGGATAAATTGGATGTAATTAATAGAGGAAATGCACTACCATTAAGGTGGGTAGAAAAAGGTTTTCCAGAGAAGATGGGATTTTATCTGTGACTTGAAGGAAGTCAGGGAAGATGTGTCTCTACTCTTCTTCAAGGTCAATCCTTCCATTTCCCCTTTTAAATTTCAATTACTTGTTTAAGTATTTCAAGGTTAAATTATTTCAGTTATATGCCATAATTTATTATTATTATTACTATTACTATTATTATTACTGTTGTTGTTTGTCATTTCTTATTCTTTCATTTCTCCTTTCCTTCATTCATTCACTTCTCCTTTTTTGTCTTTATTATCTTCTTGTTCTTGATTGTCTTCTTATTAATTCTGATTTTAGCAATTGGCTAATTGTTCACAGATAGCTGACTCAGGAATAGATCCCATGTCAATAATTAGCCTTTTTCTGTCAATTAAAATATCATCTATTTCATTCTTTTTTCTAGTATTTAATTTTTTTTATTTTTCCCCAGTTGCATGTAAAAATAATTTTTAACATTAGTTTTTTTTTAAACTTTGAGTTCCAAATTCTCTGTCTTCTTCCTTTTCCTGTTGCCCATTAAGAAGGCAAGCAGTTTGATATAAGTTATACATGTGTGGTCATGCAAACCATATCCATAATCTTATTGTGAAAGAACACAGAGAAAAATTAAAAAGAAACCTCAAGAAAAATAAAGTTTAAAAAGTATGTTTTGACATGTATTCTGATACCACCAGTTCTTTCTCTGAGTATGGATAGCATTTTTCATCATAAGTCTTTCAGAGTTGTCATGGATCATTGTATTGTTGAGAATAGCTAAGACATTCACAACTGATCATCTTACGACATTGGGGTTACTTTGTACATAGTGCATTTCACTCTGCATCAGCCCATGCAAATCTTTCCTGTTTTTTTGAAAGCATCCTGCTCATCATTTCTTTATCATTTTCAGTACAATAGTATTCCATAATCACATATCACAACTTGTTCAGCCATTCCCCAATTGATGGGCATCCCCTCAGTTTCTAATTCTTTGCCCCCAGAAAAGATCTTCTATAAATAATTTTTTTTTTACATGTAGGTCCTTTCCCTTTTTTTAAATCTCTTTTGGGGTCTAGATCTAGTAGTGGTATTACTAGGTGAAAGGATATGCATGGTTTTATAGCCCTTTGGGTATAGTTGGAAATTGCTCTACAGATATTTAAATTAGTTCACAACTCCACCAACAGTACATTAATATCTCTTTTTTTTCCCACATCCCCTCCAACATTTGTTATTTACTTTTTCTGTTCTATTAACCAATTTAATAGGTATAAGGTAATACTTCAAAATTATTTTAATTTTCATTTCTCCTATCAATAGTGAGTTAGATTATTTTGTGTGTAACTATACATAACTTTGATTGTTTCATCTGAAAACTGATCATATCTTTTGATGATTTGTCAATTGGGAAATGGCTCTTATTTTTATAAATTTGACTCAGTTCTTGATATGTTTGAGAAATGAGTCTTTTATTAGAGAAACTTGCTTCAAAATTTTTTTTCACAGTTGCTATTGCTAACTGTATTTCCCTCCATCCTATTGCCCCTATTTATTCTATTATCTCTCTCCTTTTTTAGGGGCAGAGCCAAGATGGCAGAGGGAAAGCAGTGATTTGCTTGAGCTCTCCCCCAAATCCCTCCAAATCCTTATAAAAATGGCTCTAAACAAATTCTAAAGCAGCAGAACCCACAAAAAAAGCAGAGTGAGACAAATTTCCAACCCAAGACAGATTGGATGGTTGCTCAGAAAGGTGTATCGCACCAGGCTGGGAGAGGAGCGCAGTTCGGCATGGGTGCACAGGCCACAGCAACCCTGGAGCAGGCTTCAGAGGACTGAATCATGGTCACTGTGGTGGTTTCCAGACTTCTCAACCCAGGAATGCCAAAGACAACTTGGAAGGTCAGTGGGAAAAGTCTGTGACTGCGGTGAGAGAAGGAGCTAGGTCTTAGCTGCCTCTGGGGCCACTGTTGTTTCCTGAGCTTCCTGCCCACGGACTGAAGGGGAATCGAGTGGTTGATCAGAGAGGGATTGCAGGGATCTCTTTGTCAGTGCTGAGGCAGGAATATCTTCCTTTACCAGTGCTTGGATCTGGTCACAATTCTGAGGGGCTGTCCTGGGGTGAGGAGGAGTGCTGGTGTGGTGGAGTTTGTTGTGGCAGTGGAGAGGAAACACCTCGCCCCTTATCAAACCACATTGGAAGAACTGAAAATTTACAGGTCCCTAGAAGTACCTCTGAAGACAGCTGTACAAACCCCAGAAGCTTGGGACAGTACATTCTCCACATTGGAAACAGACTCTTACCTTAACAAAGAGTTTAAAACTCAAGTAATTGGCCAGGATCATGAGAAAGCAGCGCAAAAAGAGTCAGACTGTATTATCTTACTTTGGTGACAAAGATGATCAAAACATACAAACCAGAAGAAGACAACAAAGTCAAAACTCCTACATCCAAAGCCTCCAAGAAAAATGTGAATCAGTCCTAGGCTTGGAAGAGCTCAAAAGGGATTTTGAAAAGCAAGTAAGAGAAGTAGAGGAAAAACTGGGAACAGAAATGAGAGTGATGCAAGAAAATCATGAGAAACAAGTCAACAGCTTGCTAAAGGAGACCCAAAAAAAATACTGAGGAAAATAACACCTTAAAAATAGCCTAACCCAAATGGCAAAAGAGGTCCAAAAGCCAATGAGCCCTAAAAAGCAAAATTGGCCAAATGGAAAAGGAAGTCCAAAAGATTGCTGAAGAAAATACTTCCTTCAAAATTAGAATAGAGCAATTGGAAGCTAGTGACTTTGTGAGAAATCAAGACACTGTAAAACAAATCCAAAAGAATGAAAAATTAGAAAACAATGTGAAATATCTCATTGGAAAAACAACTGACCTAGAAAATAGATCCAGGAGAGAGAATTTAAAAATTATTGGACTATCTGAAAGCCATGATCAAAAAAAGAGCCTAGACATCATCTTTCAAGAAATTATCCAGGAAAACTGCCCTGATATTTTAGAACCAGAGGGCAAAATAGAAATTGAAAGAATCCACCCATCACCTCCTGAAAGAGATCCTCAAAGGAAAACTCCTAGGAATATTGTAGCCAAATTCCAGTGTTCCCAGATCAAGGAGAAAATACTACAAGCAGTCAGAAAGAAACAATTCAAATATTTTGGAAACACAATCAGGATAACACAAGATTTAGCAGCTTCTACATTAAGGGACCACAGGGCATGGAATATAATATTCCAGAGGTCAAAGGAGATAGTATTACAACCAAGAATCACCTACCCAGCAAAACTGAGTATAATCCTTCAGGGGAAAAAATGGTCATTCAGTGAAATAGAGTAGTTTCAAACATTCTTGATGAAAAGACCAGAGCTGAGCAGAAAATTTGACTTTCAAATATAAGACTCAAGTGGAACATGAAGAGGTTAACAGGAAAGAGAAATCATAAGAGACTTATTAAGGTTGAACTGTTAACATTCCTGCATGGAAAGATGATATTTGTAACTCATGAGACCTTTGTCAGTATTAGGGTAGTTGGAAGGAAAAAAATGTATGTATGTATGTATATAGATAGATAGATAGATATAGATAGATAGATAGATAGATAGAGGGCACAGGGTGAGTTGAAGATGAAGGGGTCATATCTGGAGAATAAAATTAAGGGGTGAGAGAGGATCATACTAGGAGGAGAAAGGGAGAGGTAGAACGGGGTACATTATCTCACAAAAAACAGAAAAGAAAAGGCTCTTACAGTGGAGGGGAAATGGGGGAAGGTGAGAGGGAATGAGTGAATCTTATTCTCATCCTTTCTTATTTCATCCATTTCTTATTCTCATCTGATCCTTTCATAAGGAGGGAATAACATACACACTCAATTGGGTATGGAAATCTGTCTTACCCTATGGGAAAATAGGAGGGGAAGGGGACAAGAGAGTGGGGGATGATAGAGAGGAGGGCTGATTGGAAAAGGGAGTAATCAGAAGCAAATACTTCTGAGGAAGGACAGGGTCAAAAGAAAGAATAGAATAAATGAGGGGGGGCGGGATAGGATTAAGGGAAATAGAGTTAGTTTTTCACAGTGTATCTACTATGGAAGTGTTTTGCATAACTGCACCTGTATAACCTATATTGAGTTGCTTGCCTTTTCAATGAGGGTGGGTGGGGAGGGAGGAAGGGAGAAAATTTGGAACCCAAAGTTTTAAAAACACATGTTTAAAAAAAATGTTTTCACATGCAACTGGGAAATGAGAAATACAGTAAATGGGGTACAGAAATCTATCTTGCTATACAGGAAAATAGAAGGGGAAGGGGATAAGAGAAGTGGGGAGAGATAGAAGGGAAGGCAGACTAGGGGAAGGGGTATTCAGAATGCATGCCATCTTGGGGTGGGGAAGGGGTGAGAGGGGGTGCAAATTTGGAACTCAAAATCTTGTGGAAGTAAATATTGAAAACTAAAATTAAATAAATTTATTAATAAAAAATAAATGAAAAAAGAAATTAATTAAAAAAAGAAAAAAAGAAATGAGGCTTTTATTAGAGAAACTTGCTTCAAATTGTTTTTTCACAGTTACTATTGCTAACTGTATTTCCTTCCATCCTATTGCCCCCATTTATTCTATTATCTCTCTCCTTTTACCCTGCCCCTCTTCAAAAGTGCTTTGCTTCTGATTACTCCCTCTCCCAATCTGCCCTCCCTTCTATCACTACCCATTTCTCTTATTCCCTTCCCCTCCTACTTTCCCATAGGGTAAGATAGATTTCTATACTCAGTTGAGAGTGTAAGTTATTACCTCTTTGAGTCAATTCTGATGAGAGTAAGGTTCACTCACTCCCACCCACCTCCCCCCTCTTCCCCTCCACTGAAAAGGCTTTTTCTTGCCTCTTTTCTGTGAGATAATTTACTCCATTCTACCTCTCCCTTTCTCTCAGTACATTCCTCTCTCATCCCTTAATTTTATATATATATTTATATATGTATATAAATAATGATGATAGTAATAATGATAATAATGATAAAGGTCTTATGAGTTACAGATATCATCTTCCTATGTAGGAATATAAATTATTTAACTTTAATAAGTCCCTTCTGATTTCTCTTTCCTGTTTTCCTTTTTATGCTTCTCTTGAGTCTTATATTTGAAAGTCAAATTTTATCAAGATTGCTTGAAACTCCTCTATCTCATTGAATGCCTATTCTACTCCCCTCATTGATCATACTTAGTTTTGATGGGTAGATGATTCTTGGTTGTGAAACCAGCTCCTTTGCCCTCCAGAATATTATATTCCAAACCCTCTGATCCTTTCATATAGAAGCTGCTAAATCTTATGTTATCCTAACTATGCCTCCACCATATTGCCAGTGCTCCTTCTCACTTTGGGACTGCCACTCAGGACTGTGATCCAGATCTGAATATGGGCAAAGCAATTGAGTCCTGCCCCGGTGACAGCAAAGAGACTCCTGTAATCTCCTGTATGTTGTCTGAGAGCTCTGGAAGCAGCCACTGCTGCTGCTGCTGCTGCTGCTGCCCCTGCTACTGCTGATGATGAAGATTCAGTCCCTCTCAAGGCCTACTCCTAGTTTACTGGGGCTAGGGCTGTGCTGGTGCAGCCTTTGCTGGCCTGCACTCCACTCTTACCCAGGTGCTAAAAGCCCTTTCTGCTGACCTTCTGATTTGTCTTTGGCATCTATGGGCTTAGAGCTCTGGAAACCACCACTGCTGCCAGTGACTCAGTGACCTTGAAGCCTGCTCTGGGTTTGCTGGAGCCCAGTCTGTACTGGTGTGGCCCATGCTGGACTGGATTCCTCTCTCACCCTGGTGAGTCCCTGCCTTTACTCTGCCATCTTGGCTCTGCTTCCCTATATTTCATTCTTTATGATGCTTTTTGGTGCACTCTGTGTCCATTTCTAACAGTTATTTTCTAAAAACAAAATAAAACCATGCAAAACAAAAGAGAAGTGTTCATAGTGTAGCTATTTAAAGGCTGTGCATAACCTACAGGTCTTTGGCCTCTCTCATTCCTTGTTCCTAAATCACATTTTTCCATATATTTTTTTTTTCCTATTCTGTACTTTTTTCTCACCTTAACTTTGAAGTCACCAAGTATCAGAGTGTTTGTTGATTTAATTTGGAGATCATCACATTTTAATAGAATCTCTCTATCACTATATCCTTAGCATCCAATATTAGCATATAGATTGCAATTATTTTCACTGTGGCTTTTTTTGGGGCATGTATTTTTCATTAGTAATGGAGTACTTGATAACCAAACATCTCATGAAATAATTTTTCTTGTTAATTATACTGGCATACAATAAAACTTTACTTTGCCATTCCTTTTCTTTGCCTCTCCAAAGATAATCCCTGAGCAATCCTCTGACTGAGGGGCAAATTTATTATTTTTTATGATTTTATTTATATCAGTAATGTCCAAACCCCATATGGTTTGGCTCATTTAAAATACATCTATTCATTGGTTATTGGACAAAGACCTCACATTTAGTGTGTCAATAGTCAAATTAAAGTTAGTTGATGATCTAAAAACTGTGTAATTCTCATCACCTTCTCCCTCCCTCACCCCCTTCCCCTTTCCCACTATGAAGAGGAAAGGATCTACATGGAACTGAGAGTCATTTTTATTTTTCTTTGTTTTATGTATTGTCATCCTTTGCTGAAATTATTACCAGTGGCCTACTAGTGATGGTCTATTAGTGATTTTCCTCTCTGTAATTAACTAGGACAGTCCATGGAAAACAGATTTGATCTGTTACCAGGGCCATAGTGAATCCTTTCCGGTATGATAGAGGCTGCTGGAGTTTATGATCTATTTGCATAACCTTTAAAAACCCAAAGTCACCATGAAGTATCAGAAGAGGAGCTAGGCATACAAAATCAAAAATAAATCAGTTCTTGCTCTCAAACTTATATAGCTTTAGGGAGATATAACATGCTCATAGATAAGTAGGTAATAAAATAATAATTTCAAGTGGAAGAGAGCATTAATAATTGTGAGGGATCAGAATAAATCTTGTGTAGGAGGGGGCATTTGAGTGGTGTTTTGAAAGAAGCTAAGGACTCCAAGAGAGCAATGATAAGTGAATGTATTCTAGATATGGAGGTCCATCTGGGTAAAGGTATTAAGATGAAAGATAGAATGCCACATACAGACAATAGCTATTGAGTCTATTTGACAAGAGCAAAGACTACATGGAAGGAAGAGATACGAAACAAGACAGAAAATGCAGGTGGGAGTCAGATTATAGAGGACATGAAATGCCAGGCCCTATGTTATACATTGAAGGCAGCTATGTGGCACAGTAGATAGCATGCCAGCCTTAGAGTCAGGAAGACCTGAGTTCAAATCCAGTCTCAGACTCACTGTACGACCCTAGGCAAGTCACTTAACCCTGTTTGCACCAGTTTTTTCTTCTGTAAAAACGAACTAGAGAAGAAAATAGTAAACCATTCCAGTATCTTTGCCAAGAAAACCCCAAATGGAGTTACAAAGAGTCAGACACAACTGAAAAACAACTGAATAACATCATGTTATACTTTCCCAATCTCTCTTTCCATAAGTTTTCTTTTCATCTAGACTTTAGAAGAGACATGCATGATCCTGATATTATGACCCTCTCTCCCCACACTTGACCAAGGCAGATTTTATCAAATTTAAACAACACACAATAGGGATGATTTAAATTGTAGTAACCATTTGGCTTTTGATTAGAGGCAGTGGAATTATTCTAATTTCAGTAAGTACAAACTAAACGTTTGGTGTAGTTTAATCAAGGCAAATTGCAACAGGGAAGTGAGGTACTTATCTCCATAATTGAGGCCAAGTCCCCACTTTGGTATAAATTATTAAGGTTTTACAGCTACATAAAAACTGCTTTGGAAGATTAAACCTTCAATTCTACCTTTAGGGTTGTTGAAAAGGGTGACCTTGGAGAAGAAATATCTCTCTCAATTAAGTTGCACTGCTAATAAAGAATCAAAAACTATTTCTTTAAAGTAAAAACAAAACAAAGATGTATGTATTTTATTTTTTTAAATCTCACTTATATGGAGGTAGTGATGTAATTTGAGATCATTTCAAATGATAACAATATTGATTATGCTAATAGAGAACAGCTGGTCAAACCAAGTATATAGAGTGATGGGCCTGGAGTCAGGAAGACCTGAGTTCACATCTGACCTCAGATACTTATTAGCTGGTCTTGAGCAAGTCATTTAACCTCTGTTTTCCTCTATTTCCTCAGCTGTAAAATGAGGATAATAATAGCACCTACCTTGTAGGGTTCTTGTGAGGATCAAATGAGATAATATTTGTAAAAAGTATTGAGCACAGTACATGGCACATAGTAGACATTATATAAATGCTTATCTCTCTCCTCATGTAAATTAATGATATTTACATTAATAAATCAGGGACAATGAACCCTGCAGTACTTACCTTTTAGGGTTGTTGTGAGAATCAAATGAGACAGTACATTCAAAGGACTTTTCAAACCTTACCATGTTTGCCTAGAGGGTAGTCTACATGTTCCCCACCCCTGAGCCTAAGACAACTATATAAATGCTGGTTGTTATCTCATTGCCCTTTTCCAGTTCAATGCTTCACCTCTCCCACTAGCTGCCATGCTTACCTAGGGATGATTTGTTTTTGAATCCACTCACTGATTGGTGAATCCTTGCCCCAATTCGTCATTTCTTGAGAACCTACTCATGCTGGTCATTTTAGCCCCAGATGGCTTCCCCCAAACTCTGCTTTCCAACTCTCCTTTATGTTTTGTCTTTCCTTATTACAATTTTAGTTCCTTGAGAGTAGGAACCTTTTGTTTTCTTGTATTTGTATCTTTGCAATGAGCACATTGCCTGGCACAGATTAAGAGTTTAATAAATGGCCTATCTATCATCAATTTCCCCTATTGTTATTGGTATAGAGAGTATAAAAGATTTGATAAAGTATTAGAATTGCAAGTCCCAGGAAAAAGTATTGTAGTTGTAATCAAAAGGCCTAGATATAAATCCCAGATCTACCTTTTAGTAGTTTGTGACCCTAAGTAATTTAATTTCTTTGAATTAGAGTTCCTTTACCTGTAAATTAGAGATAAAATCTACTGTTCTTATATTACATGGTTAGTGGAAGTATCAATGGGGATACTGTATGTTAAAAAAAAAACTGTAAACCATAATGTGTTTTAGAAATTAAGTGGCTATTGCTGCCTTTCTGTTTTATTATTGTTCTTTATTTTGTTCTCCTCTTTTTCAATGGAATTCTGATGGAAACTCAGGATAAATTGCTATTCTGCTGTTGTTGTTCAGTCATTTTTAAGTCATGTCCAATTCTTCATGACCCCATTTGGAATTTTCTTGGCAAAGATCCTAGAGTAGTTTGCATTTCCTTCTAAGGCAAATGGGGTTAAGTGACTTGCCCAGCTAGTAAGTGTCTGAGGGTAGATTTGAACTCACCAAGATGAGTCTTCCTGACTCTAAGCTCAGTGCTCTATCCATTAGGCCACAAACTCATCTTATGTAGGCTCACTGAACTCATACTCAGTACAAATGGAGTCAAGACAGTGGGGTGATATATACTTCATTTTGATTCCCAAATGATTTGGACTTCTCCTGCTCATTCTTTATGTTTTGAAAGTCTTTCATTCCACAAAGCATTGAGATTGGATTTGGTATAGTGACATCTACTAAAAATGTTTTTCTTAAGTTTTTTTTTTTGATTGATATGATGTTTATGCAATTGTAGGCAACAGTACAGTTTATTTGTCAAAATCTTAAGGACCTGAGATCTGTATTGGTAATATGGGGACTTGTATTCTTTTCCTTGATGAAAGATCAGAAGCTTCTGATGAATAATTGCAGTCGTTATTATGTCTTAATAGGTATTCCATGGGTGCTAAATTTTTGAAAACTAACAAAGATATTGACTTTTCTTTTGTTTCTTCATCTAATCTGCATTCATCAGTGAATCCAACCTTCTATAATTTATGGTGGTGCTGTCTTGATCTTGAATTCCTATCCTATACTTCTGTTTCTATAAACAAGTCTGTGTGACTCAGACGTTTGTCAGACACTTCTTTGTTGACATATTGTTGGCTGAGTTCATATGAATGTTGTCCATGGAGTGTTTCATTGGCTCTACCCAGAAGTAAACAACATTGGGTTACATCTGGCAAATCCTGTGGTATGTGCCTATTGTCAGCCTTTATTATTTCTCTGTGAAGGGACATCTCTTTATTCCAAAAGTAATTCTGTAGAATTTTAACTTGATTTTAATGTGCTCTTAGAACATTTATCACTTCTTTTCCTTCTTTTTGATGCATAAGTGTGAATCTTTCTAGAGCTGCTTTATGGCAATAGGCAGTCACAGAAATTCAGCAAAATTATATATTTTTTGTTGAATACTGTCCAAATTTGTTATTGTTCATTTTATAATTTCAGCAGTGTATATTAGAACTAGCATTAAGTACATGTTAATTGCTTTAGCTTTGTTTTTACATTGGAATTTGATTTTGGGATAGTAATAAATTTTTTGATTTTCAAAGTCACTACTCCTTCTTGATATTTTTATGCTTGATATGTCTTTCTTGGAGGAAACCAAAGTATTTCCAAGCCTTGACATCACTCATTGGTTAAAACTGATCCTGAGTTTCAAGCCTTCTATTTTTTCCTTGACATACATTAAGACATTAATATTTCTTAAGTCCATATTTTAATATCATTGAAGAGGGATTTCTTGAGATAAAGATGTTTAATGTATTTTTCACTGAGACTATATAATTTGATGTCATCCATGTCATATTTCCTTTCTATAGGCCCTACAAGCTACAAAACTTTTTTTTTTATTTTTGGATATAGTCTGGTTGGGCCATATCCATTTAAATCATTTTTAAGTCCTGCCATCATATCTCATCTGCTTTTGCCTCACCAGCCTTTACCATAACACCTTGCACATAGGAAAAATAATTGCTCACTGAATAGCTGCAATACAATATATGAGCCAATATCACCTACTCTCTATCATTCTTGGGCAGATAATTTAAAGTTCTGCATAGAGAAGCTTGACCTAAGGAGTAGCTAGAGCCACAGGGCGGAAGTCTCTTTTCCCTCCAGGTAAGCAAGAGCTCCTATACATTAGTTCGATTACAAGGGCTTAACCTCATACATTATGTGACCCTGGGCAAGTCATTGAATCCTTGTATGCCTCAGTTTCTTTATTTGCAAAATAGGAATAATAAAGCAATTACCTCTCAGAGTTGTTGGGGATCAAATGAAATATTTGTAAGGCTCTTTGCAAACCTTAAAGCACTACATAAACACTATCTGTTTATCAACTCTCTATAGGGGTAGCTTCAAATGCTTTACTACATTGGGAGGCCTGGAATGCTTGGGATTTTGGAGTCTATTACATTGATGTAAGAGCTCAGTATTCAAGCTTGTGGGTCATTTACTTGCTGAATACCCTAACCAAGACTTTATATCCAGATCCAGAGAACTTTGCTCTTTCCAGTTTTTTTTTCTTGGAGTTTGAAATTACTTAGCCATCAGAACAGAGAGGTGCCACCTAACATCAACTAGATGAACATCACTCTCCTTATTCCAAGAAAAAAAAAATGTTGACGGATTGATGGGATGTCCATTGGCTGTCAGTTGACATATGGCAACATCTAATCTTGCCAGCAATGGTGAAACTGATTTGTATAAAGGTCATTTCCTTAAAAATATTTCAATTAGAGAACCCCAGCAAGGCTAATAGGAATACAAGTTAACTACTACCATTCAGAAGTAGATACAGGTTGATTTCATTTCTAGAAGTTACACACTACCCATTTTAAAGCAATAATTTTTTCCAGAGTAGCTTAATCCTATAACTATTTCAGAAACCTAACTGATGGCCCAGTTAATTTATTTACTGAAGATAATTGAATCAGGTACTTATGAAATCCCCATGAGATGAACCATTTCAATGTGAACAAGTTTATTTCAGAGTTATTTTTTTTGTCCTGCTTTATTAGGCAGGCAACAAGCACAGGGAATATGTAGGTGATATGATGTGACATTGAAACTGAGGGATGGGGGAGAGATGTTTCTTTCTGGGTCTTAGTGAGCAGGTAGGGGTTCTATGAGGATTACCTGAATAGCTCCTCACAGCAGGCCAAAATAGCTATGGACTGGAGTACCAGGATATAGAGAAGGGATTATCATCAGGGTTACTAGTGGAAGAAAATAAAGTCAGTCTAATGGGAATTTGAGAGAGTTCTAGTTAGATTCCTTAGCTCAATGAACAATTGTCGAAACAGACATTTTACCTCTTGTAATTAACCATAACAACTTGCCAAGAGAGCTAACAAAAAGAAAAGCGAAGAACTGAGAGTATAGAGCATAAGGAGAATTTCTCTGTGACATGTAGAGAGTGTGTTAACATCTTTGTAGACACAAAGGTCAGTTGGTCTCCATCCTAAAGGAAATAATGAAAAAAAAAAGATGGAGAAATGCAACTCTATTTTGCGATATATATATATATATATGTGTGTATATATATGTATGTATATATATGTATATATATGTATGTATATATACATATATATATATATATTTAAACTGTAGCTTTAAATAATAAAAGATTTGTCTTAAGGAAGAAACAAAGAAAAAAATGAGTAAAATGGTCAAGTTCTGTCCCAGCCCTCTTCTCTTTTCCTTTCTACTACCTCACTTGGTAATCTCATTGGCTTCCATGGATTTAATTAGCATCTTTATGCTAATAATTTTCAAACCTTCCTATACTACCCCAATCTCTCTGCTGACTTCCAATCTTGCATCTGCAATGGCCTTGCAGACATCTCAAACTGCATGTCCAGTAGACGTCTTAACTTGTCCAAAACAGAATTCATTATTTTCCCCCTAAACCCTATCTGACCATGTTCCCTATTACTTTAGAGGGCAATGCCGTCTTTCCAGTACCTCAGGCTCACAACCTAAGAGTCATTCTGGACTCTTCACTACCTCTCACTCACCATATCCAATTGTTTGCCTCTTGATTTCACCTCTGCAACATCTCATGATTATGTCCATTTCTTTCGTTTGACACTGCTAGCATTCTGGTTATAGGTTCTCATCACCTCATGCCTGGATTATTTCAATAGCCTACTGGTGGGTCTGCCTGACTTAAATTTCTCTTCACTTCAATCCATCCTGCATTTAGCCATCAAAATGATTTTCCTAAAGTGTAGATCTATGTCACTTCCTCCCACAAACACACACACACACACACACACACACACACACACACACACACTTAGTAAACTCTTGTGGTTCCCTATAACCTCCAGGATCAAATACAAAATTTTCTGTTGGCATTCAAAGTTCTTCAAAACCTAACCCCCTCCTACTTTTCCACTCATCTTATACCTTAGTCTCTACAATATACCATTTAATCTAGCAACAATGACATCACAAAAATAAAGTGAGAATAGTATGCTTTGATTTTCATTCAGATTCCATCATTTCTTTCTTTGACTATTGATGATATCTTTATCATGAATCCTTTGGAACTATTTTGAATCATTGTATTGCTGAGAATAGCTAAGTCATTCATAGTAGTAGTTGTTGTTGTTAATGGGTACCACGTTCTGGTTCTGCTCACTTCACTCGGCATCAGTTCATGTAAGTCTTTCCAGGTTTTTCTGAGAGCATCCTGCTCATCATTTCTTATAGCAAAATAGTATTCCATTACATTCATATACCACAACTTGTTTAGTCATTCCTCAAACGATGAGCATCCCCTCAGTTTCTAATACTTTGCTACCACAAAAAGGGCAGCTATACATATTTTTGTATAAATATGTTCTTTTCACTTTGGTAAAAATCTATATGGGATATAGTCCTAGTAGTAGTATTGATGGCTCAAAGGCTATGCACAATTTTGTAACATGTTGGGCATAGTTCCAAATTGCTCTCCAGAATGGTTGATCAGTTCACAATTCCACCAACAATGCATTAGTGTCAATTAATGATTAGTGTCCCAATTTTACCACATCTCCCCTCATTTGTCATTTTCCTTTTCTGTCATATTAACCAATCTAATAGGTATGAGGTGGTACCTCAGAGTTGTTTAATTTGTATTTCTCTAATAAATAGTGATTTACAGCATTTTTTCATATGACTATTGACAGCTTTGATTTCTTCATCTGAAAATTGCCTGTTCATATCCTTTGTTCATTTATCAATTGGGGAATGACTTGTATTCTTATAAATTTGTTTCAGTTATCTATATAGTTGAGAAATGATGCCTTTATCAGAGACATTTGACATAAAAATTATTTCCCAGTTTATTGTTTTCCTTCTAATCTTGATTGTATTGATTTTGTTTGGCAAAAACTTTAATTTAATATAATCAAAATTATTCATTTTATGTCTCTTAGTGCTCTCTATTAATTGTTTGGTCACAAATTCTTCCCTTCTCCATAGATCTGACAGGTAAACTATTCTTTGCTTTCCATATTTGCTTATGGTATCACCCTTCGTTTCTAAATCATGTGTCCATTTTGACTTTATCTTGGTAAAAGGTATAAGAAGAAAAAAGAGTACTCCTGATGAGGTAGGACATTCTGGAAAAAGGGGCAAATGTGGTAAGGATCAGCCTGGTAAGAAGATGACATCAGTTTCCTTTTCTGTAAAATGGAGATAATAATATCACTTTCCAGGGTTGTTGTGAGGATCAAATGAGGTCACAATTCTTAAGTGCTTAGCACAGTGCATGGCACATAGTGAACATTATATAAATGATAGGTATTACTATTATTTGAGAATGATTTGGATTTCTTAAAACACTGGAATTAAGGACTTTTGGATAGAGATAGCATGTGCTATGTAAGTCCCAATTAAAAAAAATATTTGTCTCAAAAAATTCAAATCTTTCAAAAGGATTTTAAATCCTATAAGAAATGATGTTTGTGATGACTGCAGAGATTTATGGAAAGAACTATCTGAACTGATGCAGAGTAAAGTAAGCAGAGCCAAAAAAAAATATACACATTGTGAGAAGTAAGAAATGGTAATATTTTCATATAAGGAAATTGAGAGGAAAGTAACTCTGGGTGAGAAGCTTCAAAAGCCAGCTAAAATCATGTGAAGCTGGTCATGTAATTAAAAAGACCGAAAGTAGGACAAAGATTAAGCTTTACTTAGAGTGTGCATGCCCAATAGGCTCATGAATACTAGCTTTTCCACACCAGGCGAGGTTGACACCATTTGCTGAACATACATGTATAAAGAAGGGGGGAGAACATACCAAGGGAAACATGTGGTGGACGTTTGGGCAAGTCTACTACCTATGTTGACTTCTACCAATGAAAGTCAGCTAGGAGGGACCTGTGGCCTGTAATAAGGACAGAAGGTTAGCTCTCACTGCTGTAGTGTGTATGTGCTCATCTCAATTTTCACACTTGCTTCCTACAGGAAGCTTACTGAAGGTTTCACCACTTCACTCATCCTGAGTCTGTCTAACTTACTGTATCTATTTGGGCATCAGAGGTTATTTCCAACAATAGTAATTATAGCAACATAAATGGAAAGAACAATGGTGCACCAAAAAACAAAAGTAAGTATAACAAAATTATAAAGATCAAGCAGGACTCAAAGAGATATAAGGATACCCCCAAACAACTCCTTTGTAAGATGAGAGGTCCATAGGTGTTGCATATTATACATGTTTTTTTAGAATTTTGATGAATCAATCACTTGTGCTAATTTTTTTCTTTTCTAAAAATACTATTTGTTATATGGGATGATTCTCTGGGATACTTAAGATGACAATAGTGATGTAATAAACAGAAAATATAAAAAAATGAAATCAATTAATAAATATGGATCATGAAAATAAATATGAATTACATCAAAAAGGAGAGATTGAAAACTGGTTACATAGATCCATTAAGTCTTATGCCAAAGAGTATAACAAATATAATACTGAGAGAATAATAGCAGAAAAGAAGACCAATTCAAGGAAACAACATTCAATATGAAAACTCAGCAATAAAATTGATGGTCTCAGATTTCTATATACAAGCATACAAAGTATGAGCAATAAAAAGAATAAACTAGAAATTCTAATAAAAGGAGGCAAATTTAACCTTATAGGTATCACTGAGACTTGGTGGAAATGACTCATGATGAGAATTATTTACCTTATTCAAAAGGAACAGAATAGATAAATGTGTGGAGAAGTAAGTAATTTGTTGCACTGCACATTAAGAAGATATACGAGGAAATTCAAGAATCCTATGGAGAGGTTGGAGGGGGAACCATGTTAGAGAACATTTGTATAAATATAACTATGTAAGTGGAAATTGAATTGCTGTAGGAATGTATTATAAGACAATTGTTTTTTCCTTTTCTATATCTCTTGCTCTCAGTGGGCAGCAGTGATGAAAACACAACCTGTGCTCCCTATGGTCTTTATTTTCCTGCCCAAGACTTCATATTCTTCACCAACACATTCTGGAAGTCTGATTTGTGCTGAGATGAACTGCCAGAAATGGGTAGTAGTTGTTATTTTGATAACTCTAAGGAATTTCTCTGGTATGTCTTGGATATGTGCCATAGAGAAGAGAACAAATAAAACTATCCTCATTATCAACTTGACAAATACCATGACTTTTCTTTGTCTGTTCCCTGATGGATGATCTCTAACTTTATGGTTAAGGTAATTCTATTAGATCATTCTTTGTGGGACAGGCAGTTGTTTTTCCTCAGAGCATCTAGTATCCTCCTCAGGAAGAGACTCAAATAGGGACAGTTACATGGTGCAGTGGATAGAGCATTGGGACTTGTCAGGAAACATGATTTCAAAGCTGGTCTTAAACACTTACTATCTGTGTGACCCTGGGCAACTCACTTAACTTCCATCTACTTCACTTTCCTCAACTGCAAAATGGGCATAATAGCTACCACCTTGCAACATGATAAAATGGGATAGTATTTCTAAAGTTGAGAGAATCAAATGAGATAATATTTAAAAAGCATTTAGCATAGTGCCTGGCATACAATGTATGTATGTATGTTACATAAATATTAGCTATTATTATTTTTTAAGATCCAATTGTATAATTATCCTTTTTCTTCCCTTTACTATGAGATGTTTTTTTCTACTATCCTACCACCTGACAGAGGTCGTTTGTCCTCACTATTCTGGATGCTACTTTTCCAATAGAATCCTAATTCCATTTTTTGAGGAGAGAGCAGAACACTTCCTTGTCAGTGATTACTTGGATTGCAGACAAATATCTCTGTAGACATTTTTTATCTTCTCTTCAAGGAGGCAGGCCAGTCTATACTTAGAACACCTATAGTTTCTTGGCCAAGGCAGAAATACATATAGGGCCACAAAATTTACCCTTTCTTATATAGAGATGGAAATTCTCAGCCTAGCTTTTTGAGCTATTTATTTTTTGAGTCTATACCTCACCTCAAGTACCTCCTTATAGGATCTTTAACCTCATAATCACTTGGCAGTAAAGACTCAGTTTCCTTTCCTTTTTCTCCACAGTCACACTCAGCACTTCTCTTTTCTTTCCCGTGGACCTCTATCAATTTGCCCTACCCAGTAACCCACTTCATCATTTTACTGATAAATGGAAGGTCAGAGTGTTTAAATGACTTAGTTAAGGTCATACAGTTAGTAACTGATCCTGAACTCAAACCCAAATCTTCTGACCACAAATTCAGTGCTCTTCAGATTGTACCATGTTAATTCTATTTTTTAATGGTCCATGTGTATTATGTGTGTTATGATATTTTAACAAGCTTCTATGTGGCTTGAGAACTGATTTTATATTATAGTCATGTGGCAAAATAGAACTCATTATCTTTCCACCTAAAGACTCCCCTCTTCTAAATTTTCCCATTATTATAGAGGATACCACCATCCTACCAGTCAATCAGGCTCCCAAACTAGATGTTATTCTTGAAGCTTCATTCACTCTGAACCCCTAGAACCAATCTGTTGGTCAATCCTATCAATTTTATCTTCCCAACACCTCTTCTAAACGCCTCCTTCTTTCTTCTAATAAGGTCACCACCCTAGTACAAAACCTCATCACCTTATTTCTGGACTATTGCAATAGCCTACTAGTTGGCGTCACTTCCTAAAGTCTCTTGACATTCCAGTCCACCCTCCTTTCAGCTGTCAAATTGATCATCCTAAATGGCAGGTCTGGCCATGTCACCCTCCTATTTAATAAAATTCAGTGGTTCTCTATCACTTTTAGGATCAAATAAAAAACCCTCTGTTTAGTATTCAAAGCCCTTTCTACATTTCCAGTCATCTTATAGCTTACTCTGTCATCCCCACTCCCTCATGCATTATGCAATTCAGTGACACTAGCCTTTTGTTGCTCTTCCAAGACACACACCTCCCAACTCCGTTCATTTTCACTGACTGTTCTCTATGCCTGGACTTATTATCTCACTCCTCATTTCCACCTTACCTCATTGTCTTTCTTCAGGTTTGAGCTAAAATTCCACTTTCTACAAGAAACCTTTCCAAATCCCCCTTAATGCTAGTGCCATCCTTGTTTTGATTATTTGTAATTTATCTTGTACATAGCCTTTTTGTACATATAGATCAAGGTTTCACCCCACTGCCTTGGGTCTCCTACTGGAGGAAGCTGGGACACATGTGTCTAATTCCTGCTCCCAATGGAATAAATAAAGTTTTTTGCTTATAACCTATGTGAGCTCTTTGATACTTCTGGAGTTAACAGTGGTTGCAAAAACTTGTTACCAGAGTGGACAGAACTCATGATTTAACTACGATTTCTCTTGTTCATATCAAAACAAAAGCAACTTGATTCTTCTCATTCACTGAATGGAGAAAGGTGTAGTGAATTTTTTCCAGGGCCTGCAAAGACACAAACTATGTCTTGATCACATGAAAAAAAGAAGAATGAGAAAGTACCTTATAGGCAGTGGGCATAGTAAGCATTAAATTAGGTGAAGGCAGGGCAGCTAGGTGGTGCAGTGGAGAGAGTGCCAGGCCTGGAGTCGGGAAGACTCTTGAGTTCAAATCCCTCCTCAGATACTTCCTAGATGTGTGACCCTGGATAAGTCACTCAATCATGTTTGCCTCATTTTCCTATTCTGTAAAATGAACTGAAGAAGGAAATGGCAAACCACTCCAGCATCTTTGCCAAGAAAATCCTAAATGGAGTCACAGAAAGTTGGGCATGACTGAAAAAGGACTGAACAACAAGAAAGGAAAACAAATCTGAAGCGGGAGAGATATTAGTCAGAAGAAAGAGTTGTGAAGAAGAGGAGAATCTGGAAATTAGCCTCATGTCACATAGACCTTTTTCCCTGACAATTACCTTATGATCAGGAAGCTACATTGGATGATATAAAAAATCTCTGTGAGGTGTTTCCTATTTTTATGACTTAGCAAGACTATTCACTCTGCCCATCTTTGAGGACTGCTGCAAATGAAATCTAGTAAGAGACTCTTCCCATTCTCACCTCCAGTTGAATAGCAAAAGAAACATAAAACCCTTGTTACAGGTATGCAGAGTCAAGCAAGTCTCGCCTATGTTAGTTTCATATAACTAGAATCATAGATCATAGATTCAGTAGGGACCTTGGAGATTATCAGTCAAATCAAAGAGGATTGACATATTATGTGTCAGACAAAGGGCTAAGCTCTGGAGCTACAAATACAGGCCAAAAGAAAGAAAATCCCTGCCCCCAAGGAGCTTATGTTTGATTGGAGGAAGCCAACACATACAAGAAAACTGAGAAGGGAGGGGAAAAGGAGTTCCCCATTGGAGTATGAGAGAGAAAGTCAGGGAAGTCAGGAATGGAACCTGAAGAGGAATGAAAATATGACAGTTCTAGGTGTTTTATTAAAATTGGAGGCTCTGGTAGGACCCAGCCAATCATCAGAAAAGACGATAAGGGCATCAACTACAACCTTCTCATTCTGCAGATGGGAAAGTTGAGGTCCAGAATAATTCTATGGCTTTCCAAAGATGACTGATGTAGTGAAGTGTCAGAGACTAGATTTAGAATTCATGTTGTCCATCTCAAAATCCAATGTTCTTTCTACTATGCCTCTGAATGAGAGATGAGTTGCCTCTGATGTTGATAATACAGTTAACAGTATAGTTGCGCCCATATATTATAGATGAAAAAAAACTGAGGCCTTAACAGGTTAAGTTATTTGCCAAAGAACACACAGTTAGTAAGTCGTACAGGGGGATTTCCAAATCCACCAGTTCTTTTACACTACACTATTACTTCTTCTATGCAGAAAATGAAATAATATAGGGGCAAGTCCCTTGTCAATTATAAAACAGCACACAAATGTACTGCTGCATTGTTATTAAGGGTAATTCTGTAACAGGGGCCCTGTTCAGTAAAATCTCTGGCACTCTGGCATCATCACTGCAATTGCAGCCTCCAGGAATGTGAAAAACCTGGGAACTTTGCTCATGGCAGAGCAGGGTGAAGAGAACCTCCCAGCTCTCTTGCCGTTCAATATTTCACCCTCTATTTACCCAGACGCTGCTGTTCTCTCAGATAATTGTTGAAAAAAATGGTTAAGTCAAAGCTTGCCACCTGCAAATTACAGTACAACAACCACAAAGATTGAAGCAATTACCCAGATAATTACTGCAGCACAAATGAAGTAACCTCATGCCTTCTTTTTTTTTTCATATACAAATGTGTAGTCCCACATGCCAAGCAGGTGATGCCCATTTACAGAAAACAGAATAATGTTGGTGTCTGAGGATAGCTAATTAAACTGTTCAGGTTCCTGGAGAATGAGTTCCAAGCAGCTATGTGACCTTTGGCAAATCTCTTCATCTCTCTGAATCTCAGTTTCCCCATTTATAAACAGAAGGTCTTAGATGAGATAATGTCTAAGGTCCCTTCTAGCTCTGGAATTCTATGATTTTTCTTTGATCTGAAAAAGTAGATCAATTGGAGAGTCTGAGGAATACAGGTGAGGATACCAGATGGCCAACATTGCCTCTGAGGAGCTACCCAGCCATTGAATTGGCATTGTTGTATCACTGGACAGAAGGTGAGCTTGTGTTAAGGACAGGGTGAGGTGAAGTGGGGCCAGTGGTCCATCCTGCTCCAAATACAAGAGACAGGCTTAAGGCAGCCTCTGTCTGGTTTTTCAAGTTGATGGAATGTGATTGGAGAACTAGAGTCTGAGGCCATTGGAATTTCACAAATAGGAGCTTATTGCTATATTAGGAGGCGGCATGATCTAGTGGATGGAGCTCAAGACTTCAAGTCAAGTCAAATCAATAAGCATTTGTTAGGCACATGCTATGTGCCAGGCACTTTAGTGAATATCGGGGATATGAAGAAAGGCAAAAAAAGGCAAAGAAAGGCAAAAAATACTCCCTATTGTCAAAGAGCTCACAGTCTAGTGGAGGAGAAAAATGCAAAAGGTTGTATGCAGGACAAATTGGAGGTAATCTCAGAGGGAAGGTGCAAACAATGAGGGAGACCAAGAAATCCTACGTAGAATCTGAGATTTGAGCTATTATTGATAATTAGAGCTAAAATTTATGATGTCCTTTAAAGTTTATAAGGTGCTTAAGTAATATAATTTGATCCTCACAATAATGGGAAGTCGGTGCAATTATTACCTTCATTTTACAGATGAGGAAACTGAGGTAGACAGAAGTTAAGCAACTTGTCTAGGGTCAGGCTGATTTTGTGTCTAAGTCTGGATTTGAACTCAGGTCTTCCTAACTCTAGGTCCAACTTTCTATCTGCTCTGTCACCTAGGTGACTTGAAGACAGCCAGGGAAGTGATGAGACACAGCCAGTGTAAAAGAACTGGAGTGTACTGTGTGAGGAAAGGCAAGGAGGCCAACATTAGATTATTTACTACATGGAGAGAGTTCAGTGTGAGAAGACTGCAAAACTTATAAGGGACCTAGTTGTGAAGGACTTTAAAAGCCAAATAGAGGATTTCATATTTGATCCTAGAGGGAATAGGGAGCCACTGAAGGTTATTGAGTAGGCGGTTACATAGTTGGACCTGAGCTTTGAGAAGATCATTTTGGTAGCTGAATGGAGAATGGCCTAGAGTGAGGAGAGACTTCAGGCAAGAATGCTAACTCTTAGGCTATTACCATTGTCCTGGAGTGCGGTGAAGAGGGATTTGATCAGAATAGTAATAATGTCAGAGGAGAGAAGGGGGCATGCATGAAAACATATTGTGAGTGTAGAATTGACAGATTTTGGCAACCAATTGGATATGGTGGGCCTGGAGAGAATGAGACATTGAAAATGATGCCTACCTTTGGAGCTGAGATGAATGGGAAAATGGCGGGGCTCTCAACAATAATAGTTAAGTTTGGAAAAGGAGATAATTAGTTCAATTTTAGACATTTTTCTTAATTTTTTTAAAATTTTAGACATTTTGAGATTAAGATGTCTATAGGACATCCAGTTCAAGATATCCAAAAACTATTTAAAGATTCATAAGTGTTCAACATAAATTTATTAAATACTTTGTACAAAGCATTGTGCTAGGCACTTGTTGAACACAAAGTTTAGATAAAACATGGTCTCTGTTCCCATGGAATGTACAGTCTAGTAGAAGGATGACATTGGCAGAGATATTTAATGCTAATGTTGGATGGTAAATGCATTGGAGAAGAGAAAAACAAAGGACTTTGGGAGAATTGAAAGGGAAGGCTACTACTGAAAAAGTGGATATTTCAGATATTTAAAACTTAGACAACAAATCCTGGCACTCAGAAATATGAGAACCCTCTAAACATGTCCCCCAACAACCAATCTACTTCCCAATACAACATGAACTATTCTTTACAATGAGTTTGTCATAACCATGGGCAATTGCTCCAATCCTCCTGATCTATATCTTGCTACTGGACCTAGATGGTTCTGGAGGAGATAGAGAGGCTAGTGACTTTGTACAGCCCTCCCTCACTTAAATCCAATTCACTTGAAAGTCATGGCATCACCTTCCTGAACAAATAACAAAAAACAACCTATGAGTAGTAAGAGCTACCACACTGGGCACCCAACTGGCTAATTCCAGTTGGGCAATGCAGCTTGTTCATTCCTTCTTTCCTTCCTTTTTTCCTTCCTTCTTTCTTTCTTTCCTCCCTTCCCTCCCTCTTTCCCTTCCCTCAGTCCACATAGAGTATCATACCCTGTGGGTGCCCCGCCCAAAGGAATGTAAATTTTGATCACTGAAACCTCTCAAGATATTAAGATATCTTGGATTTATGAGCTAGATTTTTTTCTTAAAGATCATGCCTTAACCCCAAATCACTCTGGCTTTCACTAATTGGCCAACAATAGCCTCACTTGGTCATTGTTTGAGATCTGATGGCTCAGAGTGAGTGGTTGCAAGTCATGGTATCACATTTCTGATGATATGGTCCTCTTTGAAAATGAAGGACAATGAGCTTCTTTAGAAATAGGTCTATTGCCTATGACTAGTTTAATACATTCTAGCCTCTCCAGTTTTTCTACTTTTCTTCATGACAATCAAGTCTGATCTCTTTAGGCTTTTTGTCTAGTTTGTAGTTTTGCTTTGTTTTGATTTGCTTTGTTTTAGGTTATTAGGGAAAGTAAATAGAGGATGGGAAAGGACCTGTGATTTTGTTGGTATAAAGAACTCCTGGTAATGAAATGCCTTTTTTCATCATAGGTGAATTATTTCTCTACAACATGCAGTCTCAGATATTTGCCTAGAGCCCTGAGAGGTTAAGAGACTCGTTCAGTGTTTCACAGCCAATATGAGTATAAGGCAAGACCCGAAGTCTAGGTTTTCCTGGCTTCAAGGTGTGCTCTCTATCCTTTATGCCATACTGTCTCTATAGGGAGAAGAAAAGACTTGAAAGTCAAAGTAATCAATATGAGTCCTTGTTCTCAATACTTCTCTGAAGGTGTCCCATAGAGAGGGCCAAGAACCATTAGCTGAAATGAGTCTTGGGAGTTATTGGCGAGACTCAACTGGGTTGGCCATTATTCTGTATGGAGGAGAGCTGAAAAGAAATAGAACCAAAATGATTTTGTAAATGATTTGATGCTAGGGTGAGCCATATAGGAAATCTCAAATATCCACAGAATTATTTTTTAAGGATGTCAATGGGTAACACAGTCTGAAGTGTCTTTTTCTTGATGGGTCCACCAAATAGAGATGAACTGTAAGATTATTGCTGTCTCTCAAACATATTCTAGAATATGCTACATGAATTGGGCTTAAGTAGAGTGCCAGCAAGCAAATTATTCACCATATTGTGATGAGAAAATGAGGCTAGATGCAGGAACTAGGGAGAAGGCATGAATTCTATAGAATAGATCAAACATTGGCCTGGCCCAAGAGAAAACTCTTAAGTAGGCCAAAGTCATATTTACTGTGCAAATTAAACTGGAACAAATTAAATTAAGTGGATTGATTTACACAATAAACCTCAAGTTTTATACATTTAAAAAATTCTTTAAAAATTCAGCATATCCTTTGTTTTGTATGGCTATTGTTGAGTTCACAAGATTTTGAAACATGCTTTTTAATTCATCATGAAACTACACTTTCATCACATTATTAAATTTACCTTTGTCAGTCTATCCCCCACCAACCCCCAATCTAACCTTGTATATAGCCCACCTTTTTATCAGTGAATGCTAGGCTATTGAGGCATGTTTATTTACATTTCTTAAATAAATTTCTTAACCTTGCATGACATGAGGAATGGTAAAAGATCAGATGTCAGTATTATATTTCCATTTCAGAATTTATGTAAATTCAGAAACATTCTGTTTCCCAGTATTATTTACTATATTTACCAGAGTTTATCATTCTTTCAATAAGAACAAGATTTCCATATCTACTAGAAATAAAATTCCCCCAAACATTTCCTTTCAGTCAATAAAGGAAAAAAAGACACCTATGTGTGGCAGAAAATCTAACACTCAACTGAAAGGTAATTAAAGGTGAGAAAACCAGTTCACTCTAGTTTCTTCTACTCAAGGTCAGATGTTCTGAGTTAGCTTAATGTCAGGAATAGCACACACAGAACCACTATTGTTGCAAAATAAAACCATAACTAAATGAATGCTTAACTCAAATATTTAGTACATCACTATAGTACAATACATATCTCCCTATTCTGAAATCTTCCCTCATTTGCAGGCATCCTCTTTGTTTTCCCAGATACCAAGTGCTGGTAGTGGATAGAATTTGAAGTGTCAGCCAATGTAGTGATATATTTAAACTCAAGAGCTTCTTAAGTGATTAGGATGATGAAAGAATTGAAGATTATACAATAGGAAGATTGGTTGAAGGAACTGGAGAAATTTAGTCTAGATGAGAAAAGATTTTGAGCAAGTATGAGAGCTAATTTCAAATATTTAAAGTGTTCTTCTGAGGAAGATGTATTTTTTTTTTTTTACAATTCTTATGATTGCTCTAGAGAAAGAACTAGGTAGAAGATAAAAGAAGGAAAATTTAGGACCAATATTAAGCAACAGCTTCTTAATAATTAGAGTTATACCAAAATGGAATTGGCTGACTCAGGAATTAGTGAGTTCCTCTGATAATGGAGTTATGCAAAGAAAGGAAAGATGGTCAGGGGTGTTATGGAAAGGATTTCTATTATAACTTGGCAGTAGATGAAATGACATCTGAAGTTCCTTTCAGTTCTGTGATTTTGTGATTCAATATGATAAGAACTTCATTTCAATATGAATAAACAACAGAACTATTTTTCTTTTTTACTGATGTTGAGGTCCATAAAGAGATCCTAGAAGGATGTGAACCATTTCTTGGTGTGTGTGGGAAAATGAAAATAGAGAGAAGTCTAATCTACTCAACTTATGTTTCTTTCCTCTACTAAAGAGAATGATCTGAAAACTGGGTTAAAAAGAGAGTTATTAGGGGCAGCTAGGTGGCACAGTGGATAGAGCACCAACCCTGGAGTCAGGAGGACCTAAGTTCAAATCCAATCTCAGACCAGACACTTGACATTTACTAGTTGTGTGACCCTGGGCAAGTTACTTAACCTCAATTGCCTCCTCCCTTCCCCCAAAAAGAGAAAGAGTTATTAGCAAGTTCTTGAAATCCAGGATGATGATTTTAAGAAAAAGGAGACCCCTGTCATTAAAGACCAGGCTCCTTATGACTGAATGAGGTTCAAACTATATACCTGGGTATAAAATAGTGAAAGGAATGGTACCCTTGCACTTATGGGGCCAGCAGACCTTCAAGGTTAAATGGATATCATTTGTTCAAAAAATGGATCTTCATAAATCATGATGTTGGGGCCTTTCACCATTTTGGATGACCTCCTACAGACATTTTCTAGCTTATCAATATCCTTCCTAAAATGCAGTACTCAGTAGTAAACACAGTCCTCTAGATTTCTCTTCATAAGGACAGAACTAAATGGTACTGTACTATCACCTTCTTATTCTCGGAAATAAAATCTCTTTTTATGCAGTCCAATATTGTGTTAGCTTTCATTAAGCAGTGTTTAACATGAAATACAATTAAATCCTCCACTTTTTCAGATTAAACAAGTTTGTTTAAAGATCTCAATTATTTAGTGAATGGTCACATGTAGCTATATATTAGCTACCTCTGGCTTTTCCTCTTCACCAGTATCAATTACAACTTAATAAAATTTCATTCTTGGGAGTGTTACATACCTATTGAGCAGATTTCTCTTTTAGAATCTCATGTTAATGGATTGTAAGATCATAGAAAAGAGGTTTATTTTTGAATTTTAATTAAATTTTGTTTCCATTTCACAAATATTTATTTTCTCTTCCACCCCCACCATCATTGAAAAGAAAAGGGAAACCTATATAACAGAAATACAAGAGTCAAGCAAAACAAATTCCAACATTGGCTGTTTTCACAACATATGTCTATCAACCTACACTGTCACCCCTTTCTCAGGAGGTGAGTAGCATGCTTCATTATTGATCCTCTGTAATAATGGTTGATCACTGTGTTGATTAGTGTCCAAGTTGTTTGCTTTTATAATATTGTTATATAAATTATTCTTCTGTTTCTGCTCATATCATTATGAATCACTTCATATGTCTTTCCAAGTTTCTCTGAAACTGTCCCCTTCACTATTTCTTATGGCATGATAATATTCCATTACATTTATACACCATAATTTGTTCAGCTCTTTCCCAATTGATAGGTGCCCCTTTGTTTTCACTTTTTTCTACCTCAAGAATTGTTGTAAATGCTTTTGTACATATGGGCCCTCTCATCTTTCCTTGATCTCACTGAAGCTTAGTAGTGGAAATGATGAGTCAAATGGTACGCACAAGAAGAGAAGGCTGATAGGGCAGCAGATTGGGAGAATTGGTAGTCAGAAGCAAACCATTTTTTTTTTAGCAAACCATTTTTGAAGATGGTCAGAATGAAAGGAGAGAAAGAGTAGGCAAAAATAAGGGTTCAAAGGGAAATGCACAGTCAGTAATCATAATTGTCAAGTTTTTACAGTGAATTTCTCTGATAAAGGTCTCGTTTCTCAAATATATAGAAAACTGAGTCAAATTCATAAAAAAATAAGAGCCTTTCCCCAATTGATAAATGATCAAATGATATGAACAGGCAGTTTTCAGACAAAGTAATTAAAGATATTTATAGTCATATGGAAAAAATGCTCTAAATCACTATTGCTTAGAGAATTGCAAATTAAAACAGGTACCACCCCACACCCATCAGATTAACTAATATAACAGAAAAGGAAAATGACAAATGTTGGAGGGGATGAGGGAAAAATGCACTGTCAGTGAAGTTGTGAACTGATTCAACCATTCTGGGGAGCAATTTGAAACTATACCCAAAAGACTATAAAACCATGTGTACTCTTTGACTCAGCAATTCTACCACTAGGTTTGTATCACAAACAGAGGAAAAACAAAAAGAAAAAGGATCTATATGCACAAAAATATTTGTAGCAGATCTTTTAGTGGTAACAAAGAATTGGAAATTGAGGGAATGTTCATAAATTGGGAAATGACTGAACAAGATGTGATATATCATTGTAATGGAATAGTATTGTACATAAGAAATAACTAGCAGGAAACTTGGAAAGACTTACATGAAGTTAGGCAAAGTGAAGTGTGTAGAACCAGGAAAACATCGTACATAATAACAGCAGTATTGTACAATGATCAACTGTGGATGACTTAGCTATTTTCAGCAATACAATGATCCAACATAATTCTGAAGGACTTATGATGAAAAATGCTATCCACCTCCAGAGAGAGAACTGATGCAATCTGAATACGGATCAAAACATCTTTATTCAAACTTTTATTTTTCTTGATTTTTTTAGTCTTATTCTCTCAATTTCTATTTCTTCACTTATCACTATAAGTAGCTTTATAGCACTGTATCAAATAGTAGTAGCAACAATGGCATCTTTGCTTTACTCATGGTATTACTGGGAAGGCAATAGTTTATCCCAGGATGACAGATTTAGAGCTCAAATGACTTTACCTATTATCCAGGATCCTACCTCTCCTTTCCCCAAACTCCTAAACTGATTCACCTACATTCTCTGATACACAGGAAAATATGGCAAAATTCTCCTAATTCATAATTAACTCTACCCTGGCTTAGTCATTTCTACTTCACCAATCAGTTATTACCTTCTTCCTCATAATCAGGTCCAGAAGAATAATACTAGTCCTTGATTTCTTCATCTTCTGAATGATGAAATTACCACTAGGAAGTTGAGTCTCTCAGAATCTCTGCTTTTAGTACACTAAGACGCTCATTCTATGTCTGAATGGTTGGAATACTCTATGACAACTGTGCTTTCTTTCTCTTCCAGCTGTATTATATGTATCAGATAATTAATAATTCAATTTGTCAGTAAATAAACATATATTAAGCACCTGTGCTTTTATTCAGCACCTGGCACCATGTGCCAGGCACTATGCTAAGTGTGGGAGATTCCAAATGAGGCAAAAAAAAAAATAGTCCCTGCCCTCAAGAGGCTCACAATCTAATGGAAAAGACAATAAACAAGCAAATATGTACACATAATCTACATACAAGATAAATAATTAGCAAAGAATTATTAATAATTAGCAAAGAATTAAGATGGGTTCAATTAGAAAGAATTAAGAAGGGCTGAGAAAGACTTCCTATAGAATATTGGATTTCAGTTGGGAATTAAAGAGAACTAGGGAAGCCAGTAAGGAAAGACTAAGAGAAAGAGCATTCCAAGCATGGAACATTTCCTTTGGCCATTCTGGCAAACTGTATTTTGCTTAGATGCAAAAAACTAGAGTTGGAAGAGACTTTAGAGGCCATCTAGTCCAAGCCACACCTAAAGAAGAATTTCCTCTACATCATGTACCATAAGTGGTCATCTATCCTTTGCTGGAACATACACTGAGGTCACCCATTCCATTTAAGTATGACCATTTACATGTTCCAAATTTTTTCCTTGTATCAAGTCAAAATCTGTCTTTGTGCATCTTCTACCAGTTACTTCAAGTCCCTTCAGGGCCAAGCAAAATGAGTCTAATCTCCCTTCCAAATAATGGCCCACTAAATACTTAAAGACACCTATACTGTCTCCTTTAAGTGTTTTCCTCTCCAGGCTAAATCTCCCCATTTCCTTCACCATATGACATGATTTTGAGTCCTTTCATATTCTTTTGTCCCCTCCTTTGCACATGCCCTAGCTTCCTACATGTGCCCCTTTCCCCAGAAATGAGAGTAATATTCTAGATGTGGTCTCAGCAGACAAGGTTACTTAGGGACTATATCACCTCTCCTGTTCTGTATAATATATTTCTATAATGATATCCCTTCTGTTTCTCCATTTTTTCATTCTCAAATACTCTCTACTATGCCTACCCTTTCAGGTCTATGTGTTTCAAGAGAAGTGAATATCTTTTTGATATGCAATATAAACCACCTTCCCTTCTACCTAATCTATTTCTTTTAAACAGGGTATAGATAGAACACCAGGTCTGGAGTCAGAAAGACTTAAGTTCAAATCTGGCCTCAGACCCTAAATAGCTGTGTGGCTCTGGGCAAGTCACTCAACCCTATGTGCTTCAGTTTCCTCATCTGGAAAATGAGCTTAAGAAGGAAACATCAAACCACTCCAGTATCTTCACCAAGAAAACCCCAGATGAGGTTGTAAAGAGTTATACATGACTAAAAAATGACTAAACAACTCTTCCATGGTTGTATTCTAGTCAATCAAGTAATCAATAAGTATTTATTAAGCATATATTGTGTGTCTCATCCTTTCAAGTCCTGGCAAAACCTACAAAGCATATTTGCCTGATTTCATTGCTATCTTTAGTTCAATTTATTTCTCATTTTTACCCTATGTGTTTGTGTATATTTATTTCTCTGTCATTACCTCTTGGTAACTACATAGCAGCTCCACTGCTATTGTTCTTTCTGACTTAACTGCTACGCTACTATCTGTATATTTTCCCTCCTCCCCTTCTCTTTTCAGTTTCAAACCTCCATAATGAGATCAGCTCATCTTCAGGTAAGCTTATTGTACCTTTTCCTCTTTAGTAGTAAAGTGTTCTTAGCCAAGAATCCGTCATTTCAGTGTCTTTTGTCATGATGCAGAGACTCAGATTCAATTTTCTGACACCATCTTCTCATCCAACTACTGATTTCCCATATCCTACTTCTCTTCTCAGAGCCTTACCTTCAATGAGTAACAGTAATAAATGCAACCACCTTTCTTTCCAAGTCCTTTACATTAATGCCCAGGTCTTCCTTATCCCTAAATATACTTTCTGATTTCCTTTTGGAAGTATCATGTACTCCCAGGTAGATAACTGGTGGTATATATTAGTCTTCAGGTCTGGAGATACTCTTTATTATATCCAGAATGCATGTTCTAGGAGAAAGTTAACTTCCTGAATATTCATGTCACATTAGCAAATGACTATTTCAGTAACTCTCAGAAGAAAATCATCAGGACACTCCTAATAACATATTCCCTTCTCTCAATTTCAACTATGAATTCCCATTATCCTTCCATGGAATGCTGAAAGTTCCTTTGCTTCCATTTACTCCTGACTCCTGTTTGGGAATGATTTTATTCCTATTGTGTATCTCCAATTGTTCAAATGACTTTCTTACGCCATCCCTTCTCTCTTACATTCTTCAACCTTCTAACCTTATTGAAATATATATATATATATATGTACATATATATGCATATATATATCATATATAATTTTCTTTATTTTTCTCTTAGCACACTTCTTGCATCTTCTCTGATACACTAAAGAGCAATTAAGTTTCTTTCAGTCCCCTCAAATTTCCCATTTAGCAAGATTTTTTTTTGTAGTCAGTGCATCTGTCTTTGTTGGTTATCCATGGCAAAAACAGAAATGTAGCAATATTGGTACAAATCAATAGAACAGGACCCTCACCTTCCATACCCACTAAAAAATATGCTATTGGTGGCTGCCCTGGTTATTCTCACTGCTAATAGTTCTAGCAAACAACCTGGTTGTCTGTTTGCTGCACCTGTTCACAGCCAATTTGGGCTCAGGAGCCTCAGTTTTTATACTTCTTACTGTTGCATAATCCATAATTAGCTGATTCCTGCCAATATTAATTGCTTTTAGTGCAAGTAGCAGCCTCAATGAGCTGAGGCCAAAGCTCAGTCCCTTCTTCTAATGTTCTACCTTCTGTCCCACCTGACTTTTCCATCAGACAGTGACTGGTGGTACTATACTAGAAAACAAGATCCCAGTTTTTATGATACTTAGCTTGTTGTTCTCACCGTTATACTACAATATCTTAAATTAAATCCTTGTACTTAAAGTATGAGTTAAGTATGAGTTATAACCTAATCTTAAAGATTAGGCAGAAACTACGCTAAGAATGTGCTTACTCTAGTGATGTCTTTGGCATGAATGGGGAAATCATAGAATTATAGTATCCCAATGTGGAAATGAACCTCAGAGGTCATCTATTCCAACCTGTAACTGAACAAAGACTTTTTTTTGGTATAATGCCTTCTTTTGCTTGAAGAGCTCTAGTAGGGGGAGCCCATTACCTGTCAATATGTTCCATTTAATTTTTGGAGAGGTAGGATTTTATTTCACACTGAGGCCTGAGAGATCTTTTGGCTTGTCTTTGGTAACATTGCCAGTTAGTGTCTGGGGCGGGATTTGAATCCAGATCTCCTGACTCCCAAGTCCAGCATTCTTTCCACTACACCACACTGTCTTTCTAAACTTACTTTCAGGTATAGATGGGTGTGATACATAAAAATATCCAAGATGTGCTCATCTAGACTTTGTTTGAAGGCCTACAATGAGGAGAGACTTAGTATTTCCCATGGTAGCCTATTTGACCTTTGAATAGCTGTTATGAAGTTTGTTTGTTTGTCTGTATTCCTGATATGTAGCCTATAGTGAATCTGTCTCTGCAGTTTTTATCCATTGCCCTTTGTTCTGTCTTTTGGGGCCAAGCAAACAAAGTTGAATTCCTCTTCTACAGCTCCATTTGCTAATTGAATGGAGGAAGGACTGAGATAAATTTCTCAGAAAGAGCAATTTAGAAGAGAGTTGCAAATAAAACCTTGAAAAGTTACTTCAAAAATATTCATTTCTAGATTACAGACAGAAAGAGGGTAAGTTTAGCTTGATTAAAGTAAGGCTTCTTGATTAGGTCAGGTTAACCTAGTGCTCCTTCCATCCCTGCTACATTTCAGGCACCACATTTTAGGAGGACAATAATAAACTGGAAAGTGTTCAGAGGTGGGCTTATAGGATGGATGAGAACCTTAACTCCAGGCCATGAAGATGGAACTAGGGATGTTTACCCTGGAGAAAAGAAGACTTAGCAGTGGTGGAGGGTCATTCTCTTCAATGATTTGAAGGGCTGTCATTGGGGAATTGAATTTTTTCTGCCTTGCCCCAAGGGGCAGAACTAGGAGAAATCAGCAGAAGTTTCAAAGAGGACATCTGACACTGGATATGAAGAAAAAAAATCTCCTTAACAATCCTAGATATTCAAAAGTGAAATGGGCTGCCTAAGAAAGTGGTGGGTTCATAACCAGTGGAAATCATCAAGGGAATTATGGATGGATCACTACTTGCTATTTTTGCTTAAAGGAGTCCTTATTGAGGTATTAGTTTATACTAAGCCACCTATGAGTACCCTTCTATGTCTAAGAGTCTTCAACAATCCACGTGTCAGATCTCAGAGAATACCAAGCCTTTTATCAGATTCTTGTCCAAGAAGAGAGGATTTCTCAATAAGAGAGCTGTGAATAGTGACAGATAATCTTTTTTAATTTTGAAAGAAATCTTAATATAACTATAGGAAGGAGGGGAGAGAATTCAAGGGTTTTCAGCTTGTTTTGCAGTTTTTTCCCTATATTTTATCTTTAATATCAAAGTTTTAAATCTATGATGTAGTCCTCCCTTTATCTCGAAGTATCTCATATATACTTACTTTCCTATATGTTCTATCTCCTTAGCAAAATGTAAATTCCTTTAAGAAATAAGTAGATGGCACAGTGGATAGATAGAGCATTGGGCATGGAGTCAGAAATACCTGAGTTCAGAGCCTGCCTCAGACACTTACTAGCTATGTGACCCCGGATAAGGTATCTAACCTCATTTGCCTCAATTTCCTCAATTTTAAAATGGAGATAATAATAGCACCTACCTCTTGTGAGAAACAAATGAGATGCACAAAGAGGTGCTTAATAATGCCCTTTTTCCTTCCTTGAGATCAGAATGGGTTTTTTTTTTTTTTGGTTTTTGTTTTTGTTCTGAGTTTTTTTTCCCATTTTTGTCTTTGTAGCCACAGTGGAGACTAGTGCCTCGTTTAATGAATGCTTGTTTGACTGGATTGGGCTGTTTTGAGATCCATTTATGCCACTGACCGGAATATGGGCAAATGACTTCATCTGCTTGAACCTCTTTCTTCATCTTTAAAATGGGGGTGATGGTGCCTACCTTAGCAGGCTCTTGTGAGGAGCAAATGAGAAAATATCAGAGAGCTAGTAACAAGTGAGAGGTCATTATTATTGAACTGACTCCTGAAAACCAAAACCACCTCCCTGACCCCACCTGAGATGACTGGACTTTATTGACTTATTATTGTCCGTATATCCAAGACCAGTGGTGGAAACTACTCAAGTCACTACCCAAGAGCCATTCATTTTTCTTTCATAAGGATTCTGTGAAAGCTTGTCATTTCTGCGCCCTTTTATGTGATGGATGTACCTGAGTCCCTGCTCCACAAACATTGAATAAGTTCTAATTATTGTTTCTCTGCCAACTGCTTTGAAAAATGAAAATCTGGCCATGGAATTCCTCTGTGGAAATTGTGGCTTTTCTATCTACCCTTCAAGGTGCAATTCAGAGCCTTCCTCCTCTGCGATGCCTCCCCTGACTACTCTAGCCCATCTTTTAGCTTGTTGTCTGTGCCAGCAAATGGAAAAACAAATTGATTGGACATTTACTGAACACCTTGAAGTATGGAGTTCTATTGTTAGGCTCTGTGATGGACACAAGGATGAGGAAGACAGAGTTCCTGCCACTGGGAAGTTTTCATACATAGCTTTAAACTTTTTATACATGTTAAGATTTTATCACCACTAATCAACTGATCAACCAAAAATATTTATTAAGCAGTTACTAGTTGCCAGAAGGGAGCTAGGTGGAGGAGTGGAGAAAGTGCTGGGCCTAGAGTCAGCAAGACTCGTCTTCTTGAGTTCAAATCTGGTTTCAGACACTACAACTGACATTACTACTACTCAGACACTACTATTCAGACACTACTAGCTGTGCAACCCTGGGCATGTAATTTCACCCTGTTTTCCTCAGTTTCCTCATCTGTAAAATGAGCTGGAGAAGGAAATGGTGAACCACTCCAGTATTTTTGCCAAGAAAACTCCAAATGGTATTACAAAGAGTCTGACATGATAGAAATGACTAAACTATAACACTTGCCAGGCCTTGTGCTAAGGAATAGGGATCCTGAAATACTCAAGAGTATTTGTGATCTCATAGATTCAGAAGTCTCCTCCAACAATGTTGATTGTGATCCATTTATGCCATCTCATCCAGTGTAGCTCATGTCCACAGCCTACTATAAGTTTTCCATAGGTGGAAGGGTGTGCTGGAGCCAGCTCAAACTGGCTTGTGAGAGCACTTTGTTAAATTTTTGGTGTGAGTATTTATAACTTAGAAGTCAGCAAACACTGCAAATTAAGGCTTGACTTATGGTTTGTTGGCTGTCTAGACTTAAGAAAGTGATAAATAGAATGTGAATAATTCAGATTAAGTTAAAACGTGTGTCATGCACACATTTTTTTCGTCAGAGAGTTAGGCAACTTTTACCAGCACACTCCCATAGAGAGATCTAGCTAATACTTTGGAGGCCTTCTTTACTTTCTCCTGACAGTACAAGGAACAATGGACCAATAGTCCGTTGTTTGACCACCTTTTGGCTCCCTCCCCCTGGAGACACAGGACCAGCCCATCTTCTCTTGCTATTATGTGATTCTTTCATGACATCTTCTGTTCTTGTTCTTCAAAGTTTCTCAATGGTTATATGTGGTAAATGCTTTATACCCACATGTACTTCTCTATTCCCCCACGTTTGATATTAATTTTTAATTCTTTGGAGAGTGAAGAATTGTATCCTATGCCTCAATTTTATAGAGCAACAACGGCATAATATTGTTGTTAAAAAGATGGGCTTGTGCTTTCATGGGAATATAAAGGTCATAAAAGAACTTTGCCATTCCATGAAGGTTGTCCAACCCACTGTCATCCTTCTAGTCAATTCTGGGCCTCATTCCTTAACTACCTGTACCATCTATCTGTCCCATATATACACAATAATGGACAAGTTCTCTCTGTTTTACATCCAGATGTATCCTCAAGCTGATATTTTTTCTCCTGATGGTCCAGGCCCACAGGAATGGGGAACCTGTGAGCTTGAGGCCACGTGTGGCCTTCTAAGTCCTCAGGTGTGGCCTTTTGACTAGGTCCAAGTTTTGCAGAACAAAGCCTTTTATTAAGAGGATTTGTTCTGTGAAGTTTGGATTCCATCAAAGGGCTACACTTGAGGACCTAGAGGGCCACAAGTGACCTCAAGGCCGCAGGTTCCCCACCCCTGGATAGGGCCTCTGGGCCATCACTATCAACAATAATTCTTGTTGGAGATCATAGAGGAAGAGGTATAGTAGATTAGGTTGAATTTGCTGACTCTATAAGACAATATCCTGTGGAAGATTTTTTTTTAATTAAAAACAGAACAAAACGATAATCCTGTATCAACTTCCTCTTCCCCCTCAATATTCAACTTTTTCCTTAAACTAAAGTTCATTACCTTCCCTCCCCCAAAAGAAAAGAATTAGAAAGTTAATTGATTATTTTATTCTATTCAATGTATTTATTAAAGCCTACTCTGTGTGTGTGTGAGAGAGAGACAGAGACAGAGACAGAGACAGAGAGACAGAGAGACAGAGATCGAGACAGAGAGGAAACAGACTTAGAAATTGTTTCAGTTCGAAGAATTTTAACACGGGGATTTTTAAGAAATACTTTGATAACTGTATTTCAATATAATTTACCCCTTTGTAATTCTATATGTTTTCCTAGCAATTGTATATGTTTTATTTTATGCATTTAAATGTATTACTCTGAGAAGGAGTCCATAGGTTTCACCAGGCTACCAAAAGGGTCCAGCCACACAAAATGTTAAGAATCCCTGTTTTAGAGGTAGAATTGACAGTTTGGCAACTGTTTGGAAAAGGAGGCGGGTGAGGGAGAGTGAAGAGCTAAACATGATTCTAAGGTTGTGAACTTAGGTGACAGGATGGATTATTGTTTTATCTGCAGAAGTAGGAAAGCAATGAAGAGAGATGGTGTAGGGGGAAAGATGATGAGTGCCACCTTCAAAATTTGTCTGGTTCTTTAGGAGTCTGCTGATTATCAATTGTAATAAAATTCTCATTTATATGTCACTTACGGTTACAAAGCACTTTCACATCCATTACCTTAATTGACCTTCCCTAATGATAATTATCAACATTCTTCTCCTCCTCTTGCTCATCCTCCCGTTACTCCTCCTCCTCAAAGATTTATATATTGTTTAAAGCTTCTAAAATGTTGTACAGATATTTGTAGCAACCTTAGGCATCCTTGGCAGTCTTGGGAAAATTGTCTTATACCTGTATTGTAACCCTCATTTGTCAGGTGAAGAAACAGAATTTCAGAGAGGTCATCTGACTTGTCCAAGGTCATAGGACCATGTCAGAATGATAGGATTAAGAGATGGAAGGAATCTTAGAAAATACCTTGTTTAATCCTCCTTTTTTTACTTCCCACTTCCGTGTTTAGTACAGTACTTAGCACATAATAGGTGTTTCATGGTTGTTGGGTAGAGATTAATTAAATGATTGATTTTATAATTGATTATATTCTATGGATAGAAAATGAATCACCCAAAGCCACAGAGGGAGTAATTGGCGTAGATGGAATTTGATTCATGAAATCAGGAAATCTCAGATTTAAGAGGGATCTCAAGTACCACCTATTCCAACCAATACATTGATAGGAATCCCCTATGTTAATAATATCCTTGACAAGTGATCATCCACCCTTTGAAATCCTTCAATGTGTGAAGGACTTATTACCAATGAAGGCAATCCATACCACTTTTGGATAGCTCTAAATTCAGTGTGCTCAACATTGTGCCACACTGGTTTTCTGAGTGCAAGCTGAGTGTTGCCTCCAAAGCTTTACTGTATACCTTTATTATGTATGTGTGTTTTAAGTAGGGATAACATAGAACCAGAAATCATTTCCATGCCACCACTTAGCGCATAGTGTCTGACTCATAGTAGATGCTTAATAAATGCTCATTGACTGATTTTTTTTCACTTTCCAAACTTAGACTCTTTCTATGAAAAAGGTACCATTCAAAAATTGTTCATAGAAACACTGTGGTAAGGATTGTTGATGACTTAGATTTTTAAGAATCTTCTAGGAATGAAATTTCAAATGGTTTCAAAGTTTCGGGTGACTCTTCTTTTGTTTTTAATGGCAAAATCTGAGTTATTCTTGTGCAACTTCCAATGTAGATGCTGAATGCATTAACCTTTAAATCAGGACCGTCCAGGGATAAATTAACTTGCCCATTTTAGCAGCTGGGCCTGCCTCCAAATGGCTCCCATTGGTTATTCAGCAATATTCCTTGTTAGTTACTGAACAAGTAAAACTTTGCTATGGAGCTGATAATAAGAAACATTAGGGCCCTAAATTAAAAAAAAAGTTTTTAACCTAGCAAGAATAATTTCTAGCTTTTTAAGTCACTTTTGATTTTGCCTTATCTCACCAGTGATGAAATTCAAACAGACAATTCAGATGGTTGGGGAATGACTCGTTCGGGGCTTATCAGAATATTCTTTCTAAACTTAGCTCTATGATGGACAAATGGCCTTCACTGTTTTCTTAATATTAATAATAACTATCTTTATGTGGTGTATCATGGTTATGATGTACTTTATTTAAGTAATTTTATCTGAACCTTACAACTATATGTTAAGAGTGTTGACAATGAAATATTATTCCTATTTTATAAATGAAGCTGAGGGTCAAAATGGGCAAGTAGGCTGTCCAAGCTTATAAAGTAAGTGAAAGAGCTACAACTTCGACCCTAGTCTTCAGACTCTATTTCCCACTATATGCTTATGTTGACGAAGTAAAATGGAGAGCTAAAAGCCAGTCTCTAAGGAAAGAGAGTCTCAGTTCACCTAAAACTTTATCACAAAGAAAAAGGGATGGGGATAGATTAAGATGACTTCGGGTCTGAAATTTCTTGGTTTCAAATGAAAGGGATTCTCTAAGCTTTTACTGTAACTTTTGTTTGGGTCGATACAATACAAAAATCTTTGGATTTGGATAATGTAATATCAATAAGGTGAAAACAACTATAAGAAGAATGCTGGTTTGACCCAAACTCAACCAAATCCAAATAAAAAAGTGATCCATTCCCTCCTTCAAACATTTAACACATTATTTGGAACTTTAAGTAGAATAATAAAATTCATTGCTATATTACTTTAAAGTTTGCATCTCACTTTCTTCACACCAAAACTGTGGTATGTTCAGGTACTATATCCTCATTTTAACAAAGGAGGAAATTGAGACTCATAGAATTTTAGTGATTTTCTCACAACTGTACAGGATATGCCAGAGCTAGGTCATCTTATTTCAAGCCCAGTAGTCTTTCCCTTAAACCACAGCTGGTCTAAACAGGAAGATTACCTGTCATGTCTTCTCTGCATACCCTATTCCTACCATTTATTATAGGAATTCATAAGTGTGTCTTATCCATTTTCAGCTCTGCCAGATTGTAAGTGCTGAGAATGTCTAAATTGTGCTTATAATCTATTTCTTCCTCTGAATCTGAGAACAAAAATAATTACTGAATAAATAACAGTTTAATTTAATAGAACCAATCAAAAGGAGAGCAGTAACTATGTTAGGATGCCTTCTTGATTACCTGTACCCTGACTATGCCATTCTTAGCCATGATATTTCAATATCTGCATTTGAAAGCTAACTTATTCATATGGATAAAGTATGAATTTTAGCTCATGTTACTTAGAATAAAATTTTTAAAATAAAAATATCTCAAAAAAATGGAAAGATAGCTTTCTGAAGAATTCAGAGGTACATTGGAAAATTAGATGAACTGATTAAGAGAGAAGTAAATGTAACCAGGAAAACAATATGTACAATGACTGTAACCATGTAAATGAAAAAAAAAACCGAATAAAATGAAACAATGCTGTGTAATTATAATAACCGAGCCTGGCCCTGGTACACCTCCCTTTATTCACTACAGATGTAGTAGAATATGGTTGTGGCATATTGCATATATTGTCAGACATGGTTGATAAGTTGAATGATTTTGCTGAACTCTTGTTTTCATTATTTAAACATTATCATAAGCAAAATCTTGATTAGTAGTGAAGGTGAAAGGATATATCCAGAAATGCATGAATTGTAAAAAGCATTAATAGAAAAATAATAAAAAATATCACTACCTAAAACTGTGAGAGGTATATGATCTGACTTCCTTTTATTACTTATCATATGAGCTTTAATATTCAAGTCACTTATCCATTTTGAATTTACTGTGTGATATTGTATATGATTATATATAATTTAGAATATATATTATATCTGTATCTATATAGATATATTCATATGAAATCTAAATTTAATTTTCTCCAGGCTGCTTCACAGTTTTTTTTTAGTAATTCATGTCAAATAGGAAGTTTTTCCTTAGGTAATTTATGTTTGGGGTTTATTGAACACTGAGTTATTAAGTTCAATTATTTCTGATTCTTCCTTGTCTAGTCTGTTCCATTGATCTACAATTCTATTTTTAAACCAGTACTAAATGGTTTTGATGATTAATGCTTTATGCCATAGTTTGAGGTATGGAAGTGCTATCCTTTCTTCATTCCTACCTTTTAAAATATTCTCCTCGACATTTTAGAACTTTTGTCCTTCCAGTAAACTTTGTTATAATGTTGACTAGCTCTTTACAGTATCCCAATCTATATGGTAATCAATAGAATTGTATTTCTTATCATATTGGCATGGCCCAGTTAGGAATCAAGTCAATGACAAGAATTTATTATGGCATTAAACTAAATGCTAAGTCTAGAAATAAAAACAAAAAGAAAGAGAAGCTCTGCCCTCAAAGAACTCACATTCTGATGGAGGAAGATGATGAAAGAGAGAGAGAGAGAGAGAGAGAGAGAGAGAGAGAGACAGAGACAGAGACAGAGACAGAGACAGAGACAGAGATACCTGCATGTGAGGAATGGAAACAAAGTCTAGGGAGTCAGAAACAGAGCCAGGAAAGGAATTAAGGATAACTGACCAGTACCATTCCTCAAAATGGAGGATAAGGGAGGAACTCACCAATAGGAGAAAGGGATCACAGGAGCAGAAGGATGTTTCAGGGTGAAGAGGCCACAGGTGCTGAGGGAACTCTTTGTTGACAAGGAAGCTGAGGCATGGTGGAGAAGTTCCAGAAAGGTAGAAGCAGAGCCAGGAAAGGAAAGAAGGATGTCTGGCCTGGACCCTTCCTAAAAATGGAGTTTCTGGGAGGAATTCACTAATGTTAGTGCCATAAGCACTGAATGTTTCTCTTCGCTGTTTAAAGTATTCTTTATTTATTTAAGGAACATTTTTAATTGAATTTTGTAGGTGTTAAATGTTCTTTGATAGATCAATTTCTTAATGTTATTGTTGTTATTGTTTTAAAATATACTTTGTAGTTATTCTAAGCAGAAATTCCTTTTCTATTATTGTTTGTATTATTGAGTGAAGGCAGTACAGTGGATAGAGTGCCAGGCCTGGAGTCAGGAAGACTCATCTTCCTGACTTTAAATCTGGCCTCAGACACTTAATAGCTATGTGACCCTGGGCAAGGCATTTAAATTTGCCTCCATTCCTCATCTGTAAAATGAGCTTGAGAAGGAAATAGCAAACCATTCCAGTATCTTTGCCAAGAAAACTCCAAATAGGGTCATGAAGAGAAAGACAGGAGTGAAAAAACTATTGAACAACAAAAACAGATTTTGTTACTGCAATATAGAAATGTAGTAGTTTTTGCGGGTTTATTTTTTTGCCTATAACTTTATTGGAGCTATCAATCATTTAATTAATTATATTTTAATTAATCATCTAATTAATTATATTTAGTTTTTTTGCTGATTCCCTAGAATTTTCTAAATAAACCATCATATCCTCAGAAAATAGGAATCATTTTCTCTCCTCTTTGTTTTTCTTTATGTCTTTAAGTTATTTCCCTTGTCATTGCTATAATTGGTATTTTTAAAACTATCTCAAATAATTGCAGAGGAATCAGGAATTTTTGTTTACTCATAAGTTTATTAGGGAAGCTTCTAGTATTTCCATATGGCATAGGATATTAGTTGTTAGTTTTAGTTAAATACTTATTATCCCATATATAAAATATTCTTTTATGATTATACTTTCTAGGCTTTTTATTATGAATGAATCTTATACTTTATCAAAGACTTTTTAATACATCTATTCATATAACCATTTTAAAGACATTTTGTTCATAATACAATTAATTAAACTATTTTTCATATTTTTGAAGCATCTTTGAACCCCTAGTAAAAACCCAACTAGATCAAAGTGAATGATTTTTGTAAAATTAATTGCTAAAGTCTTGCTAGAATTTTATTTCAAATTTAAAAATCATTTTTCATCAAGGATATTATTCCATAATTCTTATTTCTTTTTTTCTTTTAGGTGTTAAGACTATATTTATCTCATAAAATGAAACTGTCAAAGCATTTCTTTCTCAATTTTTAATATTTTACATAGTATAGGTATTATTTTTTATAAATTTTATAGAATTTTTTTCTCTAAATCTTTCTTTAGTAGTTAGTTTTATTTTCCCTTTGGTAGGTCATTTACAGCTATCCTAATTTCTAATTCTGATTTTTTTTATTTGGTGAGTAATCCTCCATGTCTTTTTAATTCTCAGTTTTGTTGGCATATAACTATATAGTTACATCTGATAATTCTTTTTTCTTTTTCTGAGTTTGTTATTTCACCTTGATTTTTAAAAAATTTTTCTCTTACTTTTTTGTAAATGTTTGGCAAAAAGTTTATCAATTTTGTTAATTTTAATAGGCAGTTTTTAATTTTGCTTATTAATTTTATTGTCTTTCTGGTTTTCAGTTGATCTATTTATCCTCTAATTTTCAAGACTTACTCTTTTTTCTTTATTTTGACATTATTTGCTTGTACTCTATTTTTAAATGGATACTCAATAAATCATCTTTTTTCCATTTATTAACATGTTTTAAAGGATATACTTTCCCCTGAGACCTGTTTTAACTACATCACAACAATTTTGACATTCTGCCTCATCATTATCATTATCTTGCACATATTTATTTTTATGATTTGTTCTCTGACTCATTTTGTAGGATTTTATTATTAATTCTCCATTTAAATCTGTACATTGGATTGTGCTCTCTGTATTTAGTGATGTTTACATTGCATTGCAGTCATAGTTCATGGGCTTTTACTAATGTTTTTAGTTTTAATAGTAATTTTTAGCATAAGATAGTAATAGTAAAATAGTAAAAATGTATTTTTTAACCTTTAAAATAATTTTTACTTTCACTTTTAATAATCAACAAGGGAACACAATACTAATGAAAAAAATGTTTAATGAAATGGAAAGTAACAATAAGATATTTTCCTAAGAAAATCTGAGACACGTTTTTCCATGAACACACACACTATCAATGATGAGATTGTACACATAAAGAACACACTTTGAGGGCAATTCATGCCACTCCATTCCAGGGCTCCTGATAACTTTTGGTAATGTTATCAAGCTACTCCCACAAAATCTGCTCTGTATTTCTCTCTTCTGGACGTGTAATCACCACTGGTTGCTAATCCCCCAAATATTTATTCTCTGCTACACATTTAGTCTCTGCCAAACATAGTTCTTCTTAATGCTACTTTACTGGACATGTCGTTTCTGCCAAATAGTGCTAAACATGATCCCACTGTGCACATAACTGGAGATGCCATCTGCTTCCTGCTTCTGGCTTCAGCTGGTCCTTGTAAGGTATATTTTTCTCATGGGAAGAGCATGCTTTAATATATTCTTTTATTCCTTTTTAGGGTGGTTATATTTATCTCTAAATTTTTTTTATTATGAGCTAGAAAATTTTCAACTAGTATGCATATTTCTATACACAAAGAAGAAAAGAACATATGTGGAATTATTTTAATACATTAAGTTCATTAATATACATTATTTATATATTAAATTTTAAAAGGGCATCATAACATGGAAGACAGAGAATTACTTAAGGCCAGAGAAATTTGGGATCTGTGTGTGGCTGTGTGTGGCCTTGGGGAAGTTACTTATGTTTTAAGTGCTCTAGGCAGATCACTAAGACTGTAAGTTTCAGAGAAGATGTTAACTTACCTTATTAATGGAAGTTTCCTTATTTGGAAGCTGTCTAGGCCAATAAAATCACAACTCTATCTTAATATATTTAAGATAGTGCCAACATTGCCTTGTTTGTGTCCATTTCTGAGCTACCTTCTGCTGTCTTCCATGCATTTCAAAAATATTTCATTGATGTTCATTTCTTATCTTTTGGGTCACTCTCACTACCACCGACTTTCTCCATGATTCTCCCCAGTATATTCAAGCAAAAAAAAAGTTGTGTCTAAAAATACATTTTATCGTATACCAAGAAATGAGAGTCATGTTTCATCAGTATTTTTTTCAACTAGTTATTGGTCATTTTGTACTGATCAGAGTTCTTCAGTTTTTCAGATTTTCTTTCCTTTTCTTTGCTTTGGTAATTATATATATAGTTTTACTTGTTCTGCTTATGCCATTTTTCATTAATTAACACAAGCTTTCCCAGATTTCTCTGAATCCATTCCCTGTCCACTTTTTTGTTATTTCTTATGTCACAACAAAATTCCATCACATTCATATTTCTAACTTCATTCCTTTTCACATCTCTCACAGCATTCCCTCCTCCCATCCTCTCAGCTTGGTACATTAGGTCACATTTCACTAAACAAAATATGGTTATTCAATGAGAGGTTCCTCTTCTTTCTACCTACTCATGTTACATCACTCAAATGCCTTTCCCTATGATCTCCTCTTCCATTTCTGTCTGTGATGAAGAGACATCCCTACTCTTTGCCAAGCAAACACCTCTCGGTGCATATTTGATCCCAGCCCTTTCCATTTTCTCCAGTAGACTGATCCTTTATCATTCCTACTCTCTCCAATCTTCAGTGTCTCTCTATTGGCTCCATCACTGCTGCCAACAAATGCATCCATGTTTCTCCCATCTTAAAACAAAACAATTCATTGATCCTTTACTCTCTCTCTGCTATTAACCTATATCTCTCCTTCCCTTCTTAGCTAAATTCCTTGCCAAAATATTTTAAAAGTGGTGCTTCTATTTCTTTTCTCTCTTTATTTTAAATCCCCTGTAGTCTTGCTTCTGGCCTCCTCATGTGAATGGAAGTTCTCTCTCTAAAGCCACGAATGATCCTTTACTTGACAAATCTAATGGTCTTTTTTTCAATCCTCATCTTTCTTGATCTCTGTAGCCTTTGACACTTTGATCACAGTTTTTTCTTAGATATTCTTTTCTTTTTAGGTTTCCATGTCACTACCCTCTTCTAGTCCTCCTCTTACCTATCTGATTCTTCCTTCTACGTCCTTTGCTCATTCTTCATCTAGGTCACACTTCTTAATTGTGGGAACCCCCAATGTTCAGCTCTAGACCCTCCCTTCTGCCCCCTCATACCACTTCACTAGGTGATCTTGCCAGCTCCCATGGAATCATTTATCGTCTCTATGCAGATGATTCTCAGGTCTATTTATCCAGCCATGGCCTCTTTCCTGATCTCCAGCCTTGTATCGCCACCTGCTTCTTGCACATCTTAAACAGGATATCCTTTTGGCATCTCACAATCAGTAAGTCTAAAACACATTTTTTTCCCAGGATGCTTCTCTCTTTCTACTTCCTATTACTGTGGAAGGGATCATCATTCTCCCAAGCTCATAACTTTGTCATCCACTATTCTTCTTATGTACTCCCTTCATAAACACAACCTGTTACCCAGTCCATTCATTTCTATCTTCTCAGTACTTCTCATATGCATCCCCTTGTTTCCACTCTCCTAACCACTTTCATGGTGCAGACCCTCATTATCTAATACCCGGACTATTGCAATAGTTTTCTGATTAGGTTTCCTGTCTCAAGTATTTACCTGCTGTAGTCATCCTCCACTCAGCCATCAAAGTAATTTTCCTAAATCACAAATCTCACCATGTCAACCCCCTGCTCAGTAAATTCTCTTGCTTCCCTGTTACTTCAAGGAATAGAAAATAGAAATGGAAAATTTTTGTTTGACTTTCAACGTCCTTCACGTGGCTCTTTCTGCCTTTTCATCCTTTCTATACTTTATTAATTTCTTCTTAAAATTTAATTTTATTATTTTTATTAGCAAAAATCTTTTTTTTTTTTACTCTCCCTCCCTCAACTCCTTACCAATTGAAAAAAAAAGAAAAGAAAAATGAAGCCATTGGGAAAAATACGTAGTCAAGAAAAATTAATTCCAATGATAGCTGCATCAAAAAACATATGTTTCAATCTACACCTGAAACAATTATTTCTCTCTCAGGAGGTATATATCATCTTTCATCATGGGTGCTCTGGAATTATGGTGGTCATTATATTGATCAGAGTTTATAAGTTTTTCAAAGTAATTCATTTTTTTTACAGTGTTGTTATTGCATGATTTGTTTTCCTGGGTTCTTCCCACTTCAACTATGTATCAGTTCTTTCAAATCTTTCAATTAACCAATAAACATTTATTAAGCACCTTCTATATATCAGGTGCTGTGGAAGTGCTGAACCTTTAGAGTTTTCTCTAAAATTGTTCCTTTCATCATTTCTTAAAGCACAATAGTATTCTCTTATATTCATATATCATAGTTTGTTCAGCTAAGTTTCCATTTCTTTGCTATCACAAGAAGGACTGCTATACTTTTGTGCATATGGATCATTTTCCCCTTTGTTTGATTTCCTTGGGATATGATTAGTGGTATAGATGAGTCAAAAGGTATGCATAGGTGTGGTGAATAGAGGGCTAGACCTGGAGTCAGGAAGAACTGATTTTAAATCCTAACTCAGACACTTTGTGAACCTGGGCAAGTAACACCCTCTGTCTGCCTCTGTTTCCTCATCTGTAAAGTAGGGGTAATAATTGCAGTGACCTCCCAGGGTTTTTGTGAGGATAAAATGTGATAATATTTGTAAAGCACTTTGCAAACTTTATAACCTTATATAAGTTAGCTATAATAATTGGCATTTTATAACTATTACTTGTCCTTTTTCTTCTCCTCCTGTCACTACTACTATTACTTTAGTTCCAGTCACATCCCAAAATGTATGGACTAATTCATAGTTACAACACTAGTGCACTAATGTACCTTTTATTTTTTAACCAGCCACTGGGACATTTGTCATTTTCTTTTTTTGGAGAGGTCAAAGTTGCTAAACTGATGGGTGTGAGTTAGAGTGTCAGATTTATTTTAATCTGAATTGCTCTAATTTTTAGTGATTTGGTACATTTTTCATATGGTTATTGATAGCTTGGATTTTCTGTTAAAAATTGCCTATTCATATCCTTTGATCATTTAGCAACTTGAGAATGGCCTTTATTCTAATGAATTTGAATCAGTTCTCCATATATCTTAGAAATTAGATCTTTATAAGAGATACTTACTCTTAACATGTTTTTCCAATAGCCTTCTTCTCTTCTAATTTTAGCTGTATTGAATTTGTTTGTAAAAAATAATTTTATAAAATTAATCTACTTTTGCTTTCCTGTGCCTCTTTTTATCTCACTCTGATTGCAATGGCAAATTCTTCTATTTTCTTTCTTTCTCTTGAAATCTTTTTTTCATAATTCACCCTCTATGATTAGACTTCATATTACTTATGACCAATCTTCCCCCAAATCTACCATTTCTCTTTTTTTTCCTTTCTCCCCTTTCCCTCCTATTTCCTGAAGTGACATACATTTCTGAATATTAATTGTATATTTGTTCCCTCCTTTGACCAGTTTATATGAAAGTGAGGTTCAAGTGTAGTCTATTTCCCACCCTCTTGTCTTCTACTTGTACATCCTAATTATGTGAGTTAATTTCTCCCACTGTCTTCTTCCTCCTCCTTCTCTTGTCTTCAGGAGTGACAGGAAATCCTTTAGTTAAGGGTTTATCCCCCTCCCCCATCCATAAAATAAAAAAACTCAGTTTTTATTCTAGGTACATTTTTCTTGGTTGAAAAACTATGTATTTTGCCTTTTGTATTATAAAATTCCATCCAAACTCTCTACTCCTTCATATGATTGCTGCATATGTGATCCTGATCATGGCTCTTCAGTACTTGAATTCTTGCTTTCTCACTGCTTGCAGTATTTTTCTTTGAATTGGAAGCTCTAGATTTTGGCTATGATGCTCTAGAATGTCTTCACTGTGGAGTTTCTTTTATGGAATGAATAGTGAATTCTTTTTTGTTTTCACTTTGCCCTCTGCTTCTAAGAAATATAGGTAGTTTTCTTTCATGATTTATTAATTATTCTAACTTTAATTCCCAAACTGAGACTTTGTGTTAAGACCAGGCTGTACATACTTATAAAAGTAATGTCTGGGCCTTGCTTGGACTTGTTTAATATTTCCTTGAGCCCTGCTGCTGCTTTTTAGGGATATGAAGTGCTATTTTCTTCATAGATCATACAGGTAACAGCATGGGTACCTGAAAACTTTCAATTCACCCAGAAAGGTCTTATCTGTGGTGAAACATAATTGATGGCTGTTGGTCTGAGTTTTTCAAAGTTGTGATTCAGGTTTGGGGTATAAGCCACAGAATTATGGACTTGTCCCCTGTTTAGAGCTCCAGTAGACTACTTCTAGACCTAACCACTATCAGCTAGCTTGAAGTATAAGCAGTTTCAGAGTGCCAAAACTGAAAGTTCCCTTTAGCCTGAATCCCCTGCCCTGGTTATTTTGTTGTAATCCTTAGGTTTGATGAGGATCCGAATATGAGACGCCACCCTCCTGCCAAGGTGTTAACCAAACAGCTTTCTTCTTTCTGTTCCTGCTCGTTGTCCAATATACAGCCATAGTTCAGTCATCAGGTCTCACTCTGGTTTACCACAATTAGGTAAATGAAGTTCCCCTACTTATTTTTCAGTGGATCTGCTACACATCTTTAGTATTGAGTAACAGAGCTTCTAGGAGGCATCTACTCCTTTTTGCACAATGTCTAGCCCCTTTGTGCTAGATCCTTGACTTCTTCATTCTCTAGTGTATAGGCCAGGTCTCTGTTCAGTCCTCATATTTGTCTCCCAGGACATGGAGACATACTCTCCTTCACACCATTTCAGTCATGGAGGAGAGTAGGCTCAAAATTAATATTTGATTTTCTATATAATATTTACCATATCAATTTCATTTTCAAATACTTACAGCCAAAGATGAATTAGTCGACATCTCTGCAATTTTAAAACTGGTCAAAAAATTGCTTCTTATTTTGCCCCACTCTCTCTGGCTCCCAGCAAATACAGCCTGGATTTGAGCTCCTAGACTTCTAGTGGCTCACTATTCTGACCTTTCAAGTTTCACAAGGTCATAATCATCTCTAAGCTCCTTCAATTAAAAGTAGGAAAAAAGAGGCTCAGCAGAGACATAAGCGACAGCACCATGAACTCTGTTTCTTGCCAGATCCAAGTAAGAGAGGACCTCATCACCAAACAGGAAAGAGTCAAAATAAAATGAACCTCTTTGGTGAGCCATGGCTTTTGAATGCTCCCGGTTCAGGCTCTGTATGAAATCAAAAAGGCTTGTCTTTAACACCTGGTGAGTGAACTAGAACCAGTTACAGAATATCAGCACATATCCCAAATCAGAGAACGGGGTGTTGCCATTACTTATCATTTTTCCCTTCTGGAAGCAGATTCCCCACCTTCTTTCAGCCTGTGTATGTTCACCAGCCACCTTTATAGATTTATCAGTCATTTCCTTGGATATATTCCTAATGTGGGATGTACAATTTAATAACTTTTAGATTAAGTTTACTTTCTATAATTGTTGGATCAATTCATAGCATTATCAATGGTGTACCATTGGTGTTGTTGCAGATCTCCTCTAACAATTGTCATTTTACTTTTTTGTTATTTCCCCCCCCCCCAATCTTATGGGTGTAAGGTGGAACATTAGAATTGTTTTAATTTTCATTTCTTGTATATTATTGATTTGAAACAATTTTTTTTACTGTTGTTGATTAATTAGATTTTTTAAATTATTAATTTACGTATTTGTTTTTATAAGAATTTATTACCGTTCCCTTGTACTGTCTTCCCAATGAACAATTTAAAAATAATGGAAAATAAAATCCTCATAAGAAATAATAAATGGTTGTTCATGCCTTCCTTTTTTAGTCCATCAAAGCAAAATTCCACTATTGGTCATGTATTAAAAATGTATGTACCATTCTGCATTTTAAGTTGATCACCTCTCTGGCAGCAGGTGGGTGGCGTGTTTCATCTTTTGTCTTTTGGTCTCCTGGTTTAGCATTGAACCAATCAAAATTCTAAAGTCTTTAAAACTTGTTTTTCTCTAAAATACTGTCATTGTATAAATTGCTCTCCTAGTTCTGCTTACTTTGCATCATTTCACAGAAGTCTTCCCATTTTTCTCTGCAACTTTCCATTTTCATACATAACAAAATAATATTGCATTACATTTATGTATCAGAATTTGTTTCATCCTTTCCCAATGTTTTACTTTCCAAATTTTGGCTAATACACAATAAATAGTTACATATGTGTATATGTATGTATGTATGTATGTGTATGTGGGGGGGTTGGTGTGGGTGTGTTTGTGTGTGGGTGTGTATGTGTGTTTGTGTAGGTATGTATGTAGGAATATATATGTGTGTGTTTACACATATATGTATACACACACACACATATATATACATATATATGTATATTTAAATGTGTATTTGTATAATTGCTCATTCTTTGTTTTTGAAAAGGCCCAATGATAACCTAGGGTAACGTCTTGGCTTGTATGTGGAATGGATTTAAGTTGCACAGATTTGTCAATCTCCCCCTCTTTTCCAGAGTCATCAAAGTCCAGTGGCAAGACAACCTCCAAGATTGTTAGTGATGGCCTAGGATGCAGTGGATGACCTTGGCATCTTTGATGCCTGACCTAACTTTAAGTGCTCCACAGTGCCTACTCTAGCCACCTTCATGGCTCTTGGAAGAAATTGTTCCCATCCACCTATTCCATTGGGGAAAGTTTTCACATGCTTGGGATTGACCCACCCTACCCATTTCACCAATGGGTTTGAGGTCTGTTAGTTACCCTCAATATGGTCCAGACCATCTGCAGAGACAGTTTGCCTGGGTGTGGCTGCTATGCATGCTACAGTTTCTTGGAGCCTCAGGTGAGAGCTGGGTAGCAGGTGGACCTCAAAAGAGGATGAGCAGCCCTGAAAAGGGCTCAGCAAGCCCTCATGCCAGAGGGGCTAATCACCCCTGATCAACCCATACACTGGTGTGTTTGGGGGTAAGGAAGAAGGAAAAGTAAAGAATGGTATGAGGTTACAAACCTGAGCAACTAGGAAGGTGGTTGTAATCTCAGTACAACTATAAAAGTATGGAAAGGGTGGGTATTGATGAAAATGGGTAAGAGGGAGAAAACAGAAAAATCATCCCACCCTTAAGAAGCTGAATAAGATACTCTCTGATTCTTAGCCAGGATGTATTTGGAGGCTTTCCCATTCAAATTCAGAGCTCATTGAAATATCTTATAGAAGTCAAAAATATTCAATAATTCATATACATAATCAGATTATTATTTGAGATATTATTTCAGAAGTGTGAATTTTTATTTTATTTTTGAAAATTTATTTATGTTAGTTTTCAACATTTACTTCCACAAGATTCTGAGTTCCAAATTTTCCCCCCTTTTCTCCCCTCCCCCACCCCAAGATGGCATGTATTCTGAATACCCATTTCCCTGATCTGCCCTCCATTTTGTCACCACTCCCCTCCTCTTGTCCCCTTCTCCTTCTATTTTCATATCCCTTTGCCTTGGTATCTTATTTCCCCAGTTGCATGTAGCAACAATTTTTAACATCCATTTTAAAATTTGAGTTCCAAATTCTCTCCTCACCCACCCTCTTTGAGAAGGCAAGCAATTCAATATACGTTATACATATGTAGTTTTGTAAAACACTTCCATAATATTCATGTTGTGAAAGACTAACTATATTTCCTTCCATCCTAGCCTCCCCCTGTTTATTCTATTCTCTCATTTGACCCTGTCCCTCCTCAAAAGTGTTTGCATCTGATTACTCCCTCCCCCAAACTGCCTTCCTTTCTATCACCTCCCACCTCTTATTCCCTTTCTCCCTACTTTCATGTAGGGTAAGATAGATTTCCATAACCAATTGAATGTATGTTATTCCCTCCTTAAGCCAAATCCAATGAGAGTAAGGTGCACTCGTTCCCTCTCACCTCCCACCTCTTTTCCTCTACTGTAAAAGCTTTTTCTTGCTTTATGTGAAATAATTTACCTCATTCAACCTCTCTCTCCTTCTCCCAGTACATTTCTCTCTCACCCTTTAATTTTACTTTTTTTAGATATCATCCCTTCATATTTAACTCACTCTGTGCCCTCTGTATATATATATATATATATATATATATATGTATATATATATATATATGAAATTCCTCCAACAACCATAATAATGAGAAAGATCTCATGAGTTACAAATATCATCTTTCCATGTAGCAATGCAAACAGTTCAACTTTAATAAGTCCCTTATGATTTCTCTTTCCTGTTTATCTTTTCTTGCTTTTCTTGGGTATTGTATTTTAAATTACTTTTTTTCTATTTAGCTCTGTTTTTTTTCTGAAGAATGCAATAAATTCCTCTTTCTCATTGAATATCAATTCTCCCCCCCTCATTGATTACACTCAGCTTTTCTGGGTAGGTGATTCTAGGTTTTAATCCTAACTCCTTTTACCTCTGGAATATCATATTCCAAGTCCTCTATTCCCTTAATGTAGAACTGCTAAGTCTTGTGTTATTCTGATTGTGTTTCCACAGTGCTTGAATTGTTTCTTTCTGGCTGCTTGCAATATTTTCTCCTTGACCTGGGAACTCTGGAATTTACCTATAATATTCCTGGGAGTTAGGTGATCAGTGGATTCTTTCAATTTCTATTTTACCCTCTGGTTCAAGAATATCAGGGCAATTTTTCTTGATAATTTCTTGAAAGATTTCATCTCTTTTTTTTTTATCATGGCTTTCAGATAGTCCAATAATTTTTAAATTATGTCTCCTGGATCTATTTTCCAGGTCAGTTGTTTTTCCAATGGGATATTTCACATTTTCTTCTATTTTTTCATTATTTTGGTTTTTATTTTATAATTTCTTGATTTTTCATAGAATCATTAGCTTCCTTTTGCTCTATTCTAATTTTTAAGGATTTATTTTCTTCAGTGAGCTTTTGGACTTCCTTTTCCATTTGGCCGATTCCACTTTTTAGGGCATTCTTCTCCTCATTGGCTTTTTGGACCTCTTTTGCCATTTGGGTTAGGCTATTTTTTAAGGTGTTATTTTTTCAGTATTTTTTGGGTCTCCTTTAGTAAGTTGTTGACTTGTTTTTCATGATTTTCTTGCATCACTCTCTCTTCCCATTTTTCCTCTACTTCTATTACTTGCTTTCAAAATTGTTTTTGAGATCTTCTGTGGTCTGGGACTGATTCATATTTTTCTTGGAGGCTTTGAATGTAGGAGCTTTGACTTTGTTGTCTTCTGAGTGTATGTTTTGATCTTCCTTGTCACCAAAGCAAGATTCTATAGTCTGATTTGTTTTTCAATGTTTGCTCATTTTCCCAGCCAATTACTTGACTTTTTAACTCGTTGTTAAGGTAGGGATCTGCTTCCAATGTGGAAGGCATACTATCCCAAGCTTCAGGGGTTCTGTGCAGCTTTTTTTAAAGATATTTCTAGGGACATGTAAGCTTTCAGTTCTTCCAAGGTGCTATGATCTAAAGAGACGTGTTTACTCCTCTCCTGGTCTGTGCTGTGATCTGTGAGTGACCACAGGCACTCTTTTCTGTCCTGCAAATGTGAGTGGGGTACCCTCTCCACTGTTGCCGCAAGCTCTGCTATGCCAGTGCTCCTCCTTGCCCTAGGACTGCTACCCAGGACTGTGACCCAGATCCAAGTATGGACAAAGTCACAGAATCCTGCCTGTGACAGCAAAGAGATCCCTGCAATCTCCTTCTTACCATTTGTTTGATCCCCTTCCATCTGTGGCCTGAGAGGTCTGGAAGCAGCAGCTGCTGCTGATGCCATCACTGTCACCACTCAGGGGCGGTGCTCTGGCCAGGGCTAGACTGTGCTCCTCTCTCACCCAGGTCTGACAGACCTTTTCTACTGAATTTCTAAGTTGTCTTTGGCATTTGTGTGTTGAAAAGTCTGGAAACTGTCACAGTGGCCAGTGATTCAGTCCCTTGAGGCCTTCTTCAGGTTTGCCGGGTCTGGATCTGTGCTGACATTGTTTGCGCTGGACTGCACTCCTTTCTCAGCCTGGTGCAATAAACCTTTCCTGTCAACCTTCCAGGCTGGAAATGCTTCACTCTGTATTTTTGTGGGTTTTGCTGCCGTGGAATTTGTTTCGAGTCATTTTTACAGTATTTGGAGGGGTATGGGGAAGAGCTCAAGCGAGTCCCTGCTTTTACTCCATCATCTTGCCTCTGCCCCCCAGAGGTGTAATTTAAAGAAAATATAGAGATATAGATATGCATACACATAGAAACACACGTGTGTGTGTGTGTGTGTGTGTGTATCCCTTTGGTGCATAAGCCTAGTCATTATCTAGCTATATCCAAGGGTATGCACAGTACAATAACTTTTTGTACATAATTCTAAATTTATTTCTAGAACGCCTGAAGCAATTCAAAGCTCTACCAACAGTGCATTGATATGCTTGCTTTCCTGCAGCCCCTCCAACAGCTGTCATTTTCCTTTTTTGTCACCTTTGCCATTCTGATAAATATGTGCCTGTTCATAGCCTTTCACAATTTACATAATGGGAAATAGTTCTTGTGCTTATGTATTTGTATCAATTACCTTTTTTGATGTAACATCCATTTTTGACCATAGCCAAGTAAAATTGCAAAGAAACTCAGCTGTATTTAGGTAGAAAGATCACCTCCAAAAATCATTTCACTTATCCTTTTACTTTCCTGGGAATTAGGGGAAAGACTATATGCTCTGAAAGCTAGGGAAATTCAGAGAGGAGTATTGGGAGATTTGGAACTCTCTTCTCCATTTTCACTGTCTGCTGATGTTTTCATAAGCTAATCTATTGCTTAGTTTGTTTTGGACCTAGTTCTGTGTTGACTGAGTCTTTATTCCTGCTCTGGATCCCAGGCTATTTTGGCAGTTTTCCTCTCCCTTTCATCCAAATGGATGTGTCTCTTAGGTGCCAATATCTACCTGTCCTGACTCCCCAAAGACATTTACTGCTAATCTGTCTGGCAATCAGATGCTCCCAAGGTGTTCTTTGAATGTCTAGTTAGCATCTTCAGAATAAATGAGAGGAAAGACAAACACACAATTCAACATGTTAATATACAGTGTTCTCCAAGATATTGCTCACTCATGTCACTGCTCAAATCTCTTCCTAACTTCAGACCTAGATTGTACCAGAGCGAGCTCATGCTTCCCCAGACAGGAAATCATGGGAAAAATGGGTTCAGTCAGAGAATAAAAGTAACTTCAACTCTTTTTAACACCATTGTTTTCTTCATATGGACTCAGGGGTAAAATATCCATAATTCAAATAGATTCAAGGATATGTCATATGTATTTGTTACATTGGAATATCTAGTACAGTTATTTTACTTAACACAACTTTGTCTCATGGGGAAAAAAGAAGTAACATTTTTATTCCTTGGAAGGCCATGAAAACTGGAACATTTCCAGATCTCCAAGAAGGAACTGAAGGCATGATCAGTATCAGCTCTTGGTGGCCCTGAGAATGGCTGATATAAATACTGAAATGGAGAGTGTATCACATTCAGATGTTGAGCATGACCTTACCTTTCATCTTGGTAGCATCTAGTTCTTGCCTCATATATGATCAGTTTCTTACCCACTGGATTTCCATACCTTGAAATATTTAGCATCTGCATTCCCTATAGTCATTCCTGAGAAACAAAAGGGCGACATTTTTGTAATATCACAGAAGTAGCGTGGCATAGTAAATAACTAGCCAACCTTAAAAAGAAGATGAGTAGGAATGATATTAGAAAAGTAAAATTGGCAAGACTTATCAAAAAAGATTCAAACCATGGTAATATATGAGTAGCCCCCTATTGGCAATTGGCCTGCTCAGATTGTAGCAGTTTTTGCGGCAGTAAAAAGAGACTGAAGGGAGAGGTAGGGCCTCTGTGGGAAGAGAAGTCCATTAAGCTCCCATCTACCATGATCCTTCAGTTTTTTTTTCTTACAGCTGAGAAGACAAACAAAAACTACACTTCTTATCAGGTATCCTGACATTAAAAGGCTACACATGCAAAAATGAATCAAGCTGGTAAAGTAAGTAAATTCAAGTTTGTCCTCCAATAGCTATATTTCATATATTACTGGGCTAATCACTGGATTTCTCAGTTTTCACAGGCTGTTTTCTAAGTCTTCATATAGGAGAATTCGTAAAGGCACATTTCTCTTGAAGAGCTCTTCATTAGTAAAGGCAGATTCCTCTTGAGGAGCACCCTAAAAAAGATGAAATCATAGATTTGAATAATCGCAACAAAAATGCAAGTCAATTTGGAAATAAAAAAAAAACAGCTGGCTCACATTGAACTTAGAAAAACGTTCTTTGTATTTGATTTACGACGAACAAAACTCAAGCAATTCAACTGCTCATTTCAGGCAAATGATTAACATTTGGGGCTGTGCCAAGAATAGCTGAAAGGTTGCTTTGTAGTATGTTTGGCATCACATTTCCCAGAAAGACTAAAGCTGCTTCTTTGTGACAGGGAGATATGCAGGGGGCTCATGGCCATTAAACAGTTAACACCTTTCTCTGATGTCCTGATACATATTCCAAGTGTCAATTTTGAAGAGAGGAGCCGAGCCAGTTGTTATTAATGACTCAACTACCCAGCATTCTGCATAAGAAAGCAAAGCTCTCTCATCTTGTTTCTAAAGAGCACTGTGATCAACACTCCACTCTCTTGAACTCAATACACATTTCAACCTATCTGCCCTATTGTTGATTCAGAGCTTTCCTTCAACAACATCTTATCACTCTTGATTCTGAACTATAGGTGCAGTCCTGCACCTCCCCACATTTTACCTTCCTGACAAGTCTTATTAATTTTATTCTAGTAATGTGTCTCCCAAACCATCGCTTACTGTAGTTCATACTTATTGTGTAGTTCTGGGCCTCTTCACTTCATAGTCTCTTACCTGAGCTAATGCAAGAGTTGGGGCAGGTAGGTGGTGCAATGGATAGAGTGATGGACCTAGAGTTAGGAAGACTCATCTTCCTGAGTTCAAATCTGGCCTCAGACATTTATTAGTTATGTGACCTTAGACAAGTAACTTAATCCTGTTTGCCTCAGTTTCTTCATCTATAAAATGAGTTGGAGAAGGAAATGGCAAATCACTCCAGTATCTTTGCCAAGAAAACAACCAAAATGGGGTCACAGAGAGGCAGATACAACTGAAAACAATTGAATAACAATGCAATGGCATCCTATTTGTTTTCATTGCTTCCATTCTCTTTCCTCCCCAACTTATTTCCCATACATCTTCTATAAGGCTGCCAAAGGGATGTTCCTATAGGTCTGATCACGTAACTTTTGCTCAAGAGCCTTTAGTGATCCCCTTTTAGCAGCAGAATGAAATATAAACTCTTCTATTTGGAATTTAAAGATCCTTGTAATTTGGCTCCCACTTATCTTTTGAGACAAATAACTAAATACCTAATGATTTGGGGAGATCCATAGTTCCCCCTTTTTCTTTTTTTTTAATTTTTTGGTAGGTAATGCGGTTAAGTGACTTGCCCAGGGTCACACAGCTAGTAAGTGTTATGTGTCTGAGGCTGGATTTGAACTCAAGTCGTCCTGAATCCAGGGCCGGTGCTCTATCCATTATGCCACCTAGCTGCCTCCCTCTTTTTCTAAAGTCCTGATTTCAAAAGCTCAGTCTCTTGAAGGACATTACTGATATTGAGATAGGATTTAACAATCTTGTTCAGACCCCCGGGATGGGAAAGCCATTGTGTTCTACTCATATTTGAGTGGGGATAAATTCTTTGAATAGATTGTCCAAGTCTGGGATTAACTTAGAAGTAAATGACATAATCACAGTTCATTTGAATAGATTCAGCCCCTCGTTGTAATATTCATTCTCTCATTAATTGTTACCCAATCAGAGTTGATTGCCACCCTCAGGAACACCCCTCTTCCAATGGGCACATAAGCTATGAGCCAGACACCATGATTGTCTTTGATCTAAGAGAGAGACAGCCAAATGACCATCCTTTTATTAAAATGCTGGTATCATTAATAAAATGATTGTTACCCAGAAATGAGGTCTCTTTGAATGTTCTAAACATCACATTTTGCAGACATTTCTTTTTATTCCTTCCTACATCCTTCATTTTGCAACCAAGATGGCTTCTTTACTAGTATTTCCTATACATAATATTTTGCCTACTTCCTCACTGTCTTTGTATAGGCTGTCCCCAATGCCTTGAATTGTCTATTCCCGCCCTTCCACTTTTGAGAATCCTTACTTCAACTTGCTTTCCACATCCTAGGCAAAGACTTCCTTGATCTCTTTAGTTATTATTGACCTCCACCACAAACATATGTTTACTTTTTAGATTCTTTAAATTTTTTTCATCTAAGCATACCAAATGCTTCAATTTCAAAGTTGGAAGAGATCTCAGAAGCCATCTAGGCCAACCCATACCCCAAATGATTTTCCACTATAAGTCAGTTAGCAAGTGGTAATCCAACCTATATTTGAAAATTTCTGATGAGGAGGAGGCCACTTCCCAAGACAGCTCATTCCATATTTCAATAGCTCTAGCTCCCCACAACAAGTCTGAATTTGCCTCTTTACAACATTTAGATGTTGCTCCTGCTTTTGTTCTTCGAGACTAAAAGGAACAAGTCTAATCCCTCTTTTACATAATAGTCCTTCAAATAACTGGTGACAGCTATCATGTCCTCACTAAGTCTTCTTTTCTCCAAGAGAATATTCTCAATTTCCTCAACCAATTCGTATATGCCATGGACTCTAGAATCCTCCTCACCCTGGCTGGACTACTTTGAATTATTTTCCAGATCATTACCATTCTTTATGAACCGACAGCCATTATTGATAGTAATATTCCAGATACAGTTTGACCAAGGCAGAGTACAAAGGAGTCATTGGTTCATATTTGTGGAATCTATGCCTCTCAATGCAACTCAGTATCACATTAGCTTATTGGTTCTCCATTTCACACTGCTGATTCAGATTATACTTTCAATACTTCAAAATCTCAGTTTTTTCTCCTAAAACAACTTCTGTTAGCCATAACCCTCTTATCTTGTATTTGAAGTTGTTTTTTTTTTTAACCCAGATGTAAGGATTTATATTTATCACGATTGAATTTTAGGTAAGAGATTGTATATGAGTTAAGCTTTGAAAAAAAAACAACAACAACTAGAAATTGCAAAAGAGAGGGGTGAAGAAGAGAGTATCCTGGGCATGGAGAAAAGGTTTTGTAAAGGCGTGGAGATAAGAGATGGGCTAAAAAATAAAGTGGATAAAGAAAGCCTATTGTCTAGACTTTGGTTTTCTATACACCTGTATACGTATCATGGACAGACACTGCAAGTGGTTAATGAGCTCATCGCAGAATTGTACATGAAGACAATTGGATGGCTTTTGGGAAATTGCAACATGTTTCTATTTACTTCCAGCTTATCCCTGAAACAAAGACTTGGCCCTCTTAAAGCCAATATTCCTTACTGATTCACTAAAGAGTTAAAACTGGGAAGGAAGAAGAGTATAACCAGAGCAGGGATGATGGTGTGGTGAAGTACTGAGGAGTAAATTTAGAGATCACGGTGAGGATGAAAAATAGATTTGGTAGGAATAAACAAAAGGGAAAGATGGAATGACAGGAGATACATCATAAAACAAAGTGATATGGGCTAAGGTTGTCAGGAGGGATTAAAAATGATTCAAAGAACAGGTGGTATTTTAATTAGGATTTGCATCCCATTCTTTAAATGAAATCAATTGAAAAGGGAGAGAAAACATTCCAGGTATAAGGACCAATAAGCATTAGCAAAGTCATGGAGGTGGTATGGCATGTTCAGAAAATGGAGCAGTTAATTTCGTTAGAAAGAAAATTGCATGGAGGAACTGTTACATGAAATAAAGCGAGAAACGTGGAGTGGTACCAAATAGTGAAAGGCCTCAAAAGCCATGGAAAGAAATTTAAAAGAGGTAGGTAACAGAGATGGCCCTATATCTGGAAGAACTGGACTTAAATCCTGCTTCAGACACTGAGGAGCTGTGGGACCATAGGCTAGTCATTTAGCTACTCTCAGCCTCAGTTTCATTCTCTGTAAAATGGCACCGGACTCATAGGGTTATTAAATGAGATAACATATGTAAAGTGCTTTGTCAATCTTAAAGTGCTGTAGACATGTTGGCTATTATTTGCCTTATTAGGCAAAAGATTGCCCTTGAGGGAGGAGGCAAAAGGTAGGGGAAGGGAAGAAACATTTATATAGTTCCAAGTATATGCCATGCCCTGTACTAAGTAATTTTTTAAAAAAATATATATTATCTTACTTTGATCCTCACAACAACTCTATAAAGTAGGTGTTATTATTTCCCTAATTTTACAATTAAGAAAACTGAGACAACACAGAGGTTAAGTGACTTAACCAAGGTCACAAAACTAGACAGCATCTAAGGTCAGATTTGAACTCAGTTCTTCCTTACTCCAAGTCTAGTACTCTATATCCCCTGTGCCATGAACTATCTCTGAGGATTTCTAGGCAGTTAGATGAAATACTTATATCTTTGTTTAACCCTTGTAGTGATTAACAATTCTTCTATTGACCATTTTGGGCAATCAATCAATCAATCAATCAATCTATCTATCTTTCTATCTATCTATCTATCTATCTATCTATCTATCTATCTATCTATCTATCTATCTATCTATCTATCCTTTCTCTGAAATTTCTTTTCCATAGGAATAGATAAGATTCCTTCCCCCCAAAAAATACACAGTAGCAAACTGTAGCTTATAGTCTAATAGAGAGACATACAGTGTGTGCGTGTGTGTGTGTGTTTGTTTGTATATGTGTGTGTAACTATGATACAATATAGAGCAAATATGCATTAAGAGGTAAAGAGGCTTTGTGAGGTTTGAAGGAAGAAAAATTAATTCATAGGATCGCAGAATCTGAGATTTGGAAGGGACACCAAAGACCATTTAGTATAATCTGTACTAGAAAAGGAATCCCCTGTACAATACCCCTGACAAACAGTCAAACAGCTCCTGTTCATACGTGTCCAGTGAGGGAGGCACCCACTGCCTTCTAAGGCAGCCCATTTCACTTTTAAATATCTCTAATTATTAGGAAGTTTTTTCCCTATTCATCCTTAATTTTTAAAATTCCCACCATTGTTCATAATTTTCCCTCTATCTCCCTTCAGGAGGAGATTTTTGTCTCAATGTGGAGACATCCTGTGCAATACTTATTCATGTCCTGCCATAAGTCCAGGAGGCTTAACTCTATATGCTAGGGACCTTCCTCATGTTCTCTTGAAATTACGAGGATTCCAATGGCACCCATGAGCTGACTATTAATTTTATGCCTCCACCATGTTTATCTTTTCATTATAACATAGGGATAGGGTCAGGGACAGGAAGCAATTATACAGACTGGATGTAGGATTTGATTGGTATAAAGAAGTCCTGGTCAGGAAACTCCTTCAACCAGCACAGGTTGGCACTTTCTTTTCAAGTTATAATTTGAGAGTTGCCCAAAGCACCGAGGGCTTAAAAGATTGGCTCAGGGTTACACAACTCATATGTATGAGAGGGAGAACCTGACCCCAGGTTTTCTTGGCTTTAATGCCAGCTGTCTACCCATTAGGCAACAGTCTCAACATACAAAATATACAATGTGAAATCAAAATTGTTTTAAGTTAATTAGCACCAAAAGATGTTCATCTTTGGTGAGACTCTGTTAATACAGTCACCTTTTTTAAAGTTATATTTTTATTTTGTTATGAAAATAACAAATATGAAAATTTCACAAAGAAAGTAGGATCACATATGAAACTTTGAACTTCTGTTATAGAGCTTGTTTTATTTAAAATAATTGTGCTCTAAACTGAACACAATTTACCTTTTTATATACTTCATTTTTTTTCCTCCTACATCTTTGTCACATTCTTCATTTAGCTAAGCACAACGTGAGAATGTAATTACCATTTATGGAACAAAACAGTCTCTGTATTGTGCTATTCCTGAAAGAAGAGGCCTCCAGCATATTGACATTTATGAGGTTTATTGCTATTGATCATGGCTGTGAAGGTCCATTCTCAGAATGCTAAGTGTGGTTTGATTGATGATCTACACTAAGAGAGTACCTGAAGGAATTTTTCTGGTTCTAGTTGTTTGTGACAAGTTTTATGGGAATGTGTATCAATATAAAGAAATAGCATACACACTGAGCACGAGGTAGTGGATTTGGAGTGAGGTGATCTGGGTTCAAATCCTATTTTTGCTACTAACAACCCATTTGACTTCGATCATATCACCTCCTATTTCTTGATCTCCATTTCCCGTCAATAATCAGATGAGATGATCTCTAAGATATTGTTCAGCTCTACATCTTCACATCTTTTGTTGAAAGTATATACATATGCTCACAGACCTTGATTGCTTAAAAGGGTTATCTCATTTCAGTTGAAGGTAACTGAGGTGAAGTGGTAAGTATATATTAGGAAAAGTTCTTGTTCAGTTGTTTCAGTCACATATGATTCTTAGTGACTCCATTTGGGGTTTTCATGGCAAAACTACTGGAGTGGTTTGCCATTTCCTTCTCCAGCTCATTTTACAGTTAAGGAACTGAGGCAAACTGGATTAAGTGACTTGCCCAGGGTCACAGAGCTAATAAGTGTCTGAGGCCTATTGAAATCAGGTCTTCCTGATTCCAGGCCTGGCACCTTATCCATTACACCACCTAGCTGCCCCATATATTAGAAAAGCTGGCATCAAATCTTGGTTCTGCAACTGAATAGTAGTGTACTTTTTTTTTTTTTTTTTGGTGAGGCAATTGGGGTTAAGTGACTTGCCTAGAGTCACACAGCTAGTGAGTGTTATGTGTCTGAGGCAGGATTTGAACTCAGGTCCTCCTGATTCCAGGGCCAGAGCTCTATCCATTGTACCACCTGGCTGCCCCATAATTGTGCATTCTTTAGAAAGACACTGCAGACTTCTGGATCTCAGTTCTACTATCTGTTAAATGAGTATTAATAACTTCATTACCTACTTTATATGTTTTCTTTTAACGAGGCTAAAATGAGATAATGAATATAAACTGCTTTGTATATTTTAGCTAAAATTATTGGATATTTGCAAACTATTTTCCAACAAGTTAGAAAGTAAGCCCTTTAAGGTCAGGGACTAATCATTTTTTTTTTAATTTGTCATACCTCCAACACCTTGCATTGTGAATGACAAAAAGTATATTTTGGTATTGTTGTTGTTCATTGATTTTAGTCATGTCTAACTCTTTGTGACTTCATTTGGGCTTTTATTGGCAAAGATACTGGGTGATTTGTCATTTCCTTCTGTTGATTTACATATGAGGAAACTGAGGCAAATGGGGTTAAGTGACTTGCCCAGGGTCACACAGCTAGTAAGTGTCTAAGGCTGGCTGTAAACTCAGATCTTCCTGACTCCAGACCCAGTGCTCTATCCACTGCAACATCTGGTTGTCCTGACACACATACTAAGCCCTTAAAAAATATTTGTTGAATGAATGAAATTTTTACAGATGCAAAAGATATAGTTATAGATAGAATCAACAAGATAGTTGATAGTATTATAAGATATATATGTATATTATAAGATATATATATGTACACACATATACATACACATATACATACAATATATATGTATGTGTGTGTGCGTGCATGTGTTTGTGTATGTATCATTGTGTTCCTTTTAGGAGAGAAACAAACTCATGTCCAAAAGAAAGTGAGTAGGATGATAAGACTAGAGATCATTCCATACAAAGATCAGTTAAAAGAACTTGAATTTTAGCTTGAAGAAGAGGAGAGTCTAAGGGTGCATGATTGTTGCCTTCAAGCATTTGAATCGATATCATGAGAAAGAGAGATTAAATTTGTTTTGCTTGACCCCAGAGGTCAGAACAAGGAGTAGTGATGAAGCTCTCAGAGAAGTACATTTATGCTTAATTTAGGGAAAAATTCAAACAGAGCTATCCAAAACTAGAATCGGTTCACATGTTAAAAAGTGGGTTCCCTTTCAGTGGAAGCCTTCTAGTGGAGACTGGATGACCTTTCATTAACAATGATATAGAGGAAGTTCTTGTTTCTGTTTAATTAGAACTAATGGCCTCTGAATTCTCTTCCACATCCTAGATTCTATGATTTGAGATTGGCATTGTAATTGCAGCAAATCTCTAACACAATCTTTGAACGAAAAAAGACACAGTAATTATTTGTAGAATCGGCCATTCCACTAACTTGTTGCATAACCTTGGGCATATAAACTAACCTCTCTAGTCTCAATATTTTCATCTGTCAAATGAGAGGGCTGCACTAGATGTTATCTAAGGTCACTTCTAGCTCTAGTATTCTGTGATTCAATTGGACTTAATGATAATTATCTAGTCCTTTATTATACTCAACTATTAGTAATATCTCCCATTAAAAGACATGTTGATGCAGTAGAAAAAGCACAAGACCTAGAGTCAGGAGATATCCTCAAGTCTAAACTCTGCCAATTTTAATATTAGGGAAGTCGCAGAGATACCTTGCTTCTCAATTTTCTGATTCCTAAAATAGATATAATAATTTGTACTCCTCCTACTCATAGATTTATTGGGAGGATCAAATGAAGTAATGCTTGGGAAAGTATTTTATTACTGAAAATTCCTAGACACAAATGCAATCTTATTGTTTTAATATGAATGACTTAATGGTGCAAGTATGGCTGGCCATATGAAAGGTTCCCAGTTTGTGCAAAGGCGCCTTTGGGCTAGACTAATGTGTTTAAAAGTTCACTCTGTTAAATCAACATGCTCTTACTAGGTACCAGGACTATTGAACAAAAACAATAAAACAACTCCTGTTCTCAAGGCAGCACACAGTGGGCCTGGAATCAGGAAGGTGAGTTTATATCTAGCCTCAGAAATTTAGTAGCTGAGTGATCCTGGGCAAGGCATTTAATGTGTACCTGCTTCAGTTTCCTTCCTTATGAAACAGGGACAAATAATAGCACCTACCTCCCAGACTTGTTGTGAGGATCAAATGAAATAATACTTGTTAAGCATTTAGCATAGTGTTTGACACAGATTAGGTGCTTTATAAATGCTTGTTTCCTTCCTTGCTTCTGAAACAGTTTAAATTCTATTGGGCAGTGTTGGGGCAACATATTCATAAGTATATACCAAAGAAATGGAAGGTGATTTTTAGAGGAAGACCTGGTAACTGGCCAGCTCTAAGGTACAAGGACTCTAAAACTTTAATCATCAAGAAACAACTCTCACATGGACTAATGCATATATTTCAAGTGGTAATACAGGTTAAAGCCATGTCCAACATGATTTCTGAGGCTTGGAGAGGCTGAGTGATTTGTCTTTGGTTTTATAACTAGTCTATAATAGAACTAGGAGTGGAATGCAAGTCTTCTGATTTCTCATCTCATGCACCTTGCCCTACATCAAGTCAGAGAGAATCCAATTGGAAGCAGATCCACAGCTTTGTCAGGAAGAGGAAATGGGAGCCAAGTGGATGAGTGTAGGAAAACAGTACTTGCACTTGGTCAAGAAAATGACTGGCCAGACCCAGCTCACCTGTGATGTTAGATTTACGATGTTTCCCATCATTCTCTTGACAAAGGGCTTTATATGCTTTTGAGGGGTAAAATCCTAAGCCCTCACAGGAAGTGGGTAACAGACTACTGGAACAAAAAAAAGACTCCCTGAAAATGCTGAATAATGTCACCTATTTGAAAAGAAGCTAAGTAGTAAAAGCTAGCCAGGTAGAAGTTTGCATTGGAAAGAACAGTAGAGAGCCCAGATCTTCCCAATCAGAAGATATGGGTTTGAATCCTGGCTTTTTCCATCCTCCCCTCTGTGATCTTTGGTAAGATACTTAGTCATTCTTCGCCTTGATTTCTTCATCAGTAAAATGAGGTATTGGACTAGATGATCTCTAAGGTCCCTTCCAGCTTTAAATCTATGGTCCCTTAAGAAAAATGAATAAATATATATTCTTATTTTAAAGCCACAGTTCCTTTATCTTTGAATCCTGGAAGAAAAGAAGGACAAATGGGAAAGGTGAGCTTCTTGGTCATGTTTTGGCTATGGGAGGATGGGGTTTATCAAAGCCAAAAAAATCAATAATTATATCAGTAATAATCGGCCAGCTGATAACTTGCAAAGATAAGACAATTGGTAAATCACATCATGTCTGAGTCACTAATTCTTCATCTATTAAATGAGAACCATACCTATGCTATCTATTTCACAGGAGGAAGGAAACAATCAATTAATTGGTTAGCATCTACTCTGTGTCAGGCATTATGCTAAGTACTTTACAAGTATTATCTTATAACTCTTCATAATAATCCTGGGAGGTAGGTGCTCTTCTTATTTCCATTTTACAGCTGAGGAAAATGAGAAAGAGGTTAATTAAGTGACATGCCTAAGGTGTGAAGTTGGATTTGAATTCAGGTTCTCTCAACCTTAAAGTGCTAAGTATATAACCTTTGTATCAAAGGCTCTCACTTGATACAAAGGGATCATCTACACTTAGAGTGTTTCTCACTTCTCTGACTCATTGTTCCTTCTGTTTTTCTATGAATGAAAATGCTTTGGTCCTCTTTAACTTTGTATCATGATTATTTCTTGTGCCTACTCCCTCCAGACCATAATAATTTGGAAGGATGAGGCATAGAGAATAAAGAAATAAATAATAATAAAGTAGAATGACAACTAGATAAAAACATCAGATACAGAAACTTTCCATGTTCTTAATATGCAACAGTTTGTCTTCATTGTCCTCTACCGACTTGCTGTGAGGAATGAGGCATGTTTCATGACCTCTTCTCCAAGACCTTAGTTTTTTGAAATTATTACTTAGAGTTCATTTGGATTGTTCTAATTTCTGGTGGTTTGACTTCATATCAGTTTGTGTAAATCTTCCCACATTTCTCTGAATTCCTCATATTAATTGTTTCTTATTGTGTAATAATATCCTGTCAGGTTGTCTTATTCTAAGATGACTGCAAGAACCTGATGGACCATAAAGCCCTCCCCTCTTGAATGTCCTCTCCCCTCTTTTCTCTTCACTTCTTATCTTCTCCCCTCTTCTCCCTTCCTTTTCTCTTCCTTCCCCTCCCCTCCTCTATTCTCCACTTCATCCAGGAACAGTAAAATATGGGACTGATTCTTTGTTCCATAAATGGTGATTACATCCTCATGTTGGGCTTAGCTAAATGAAGAATATGACAAAGGAAAAACCAAAAAAAAAAATAATTGGGAAAGAAAAAAGGTAAACTGTGTTTAATCTAGAGTACAGTTATTTTAAATAAAATAAGCTATATAACAGAAGTTCAAAGTTTCATATACAATTCTACTTTCCTTATGTATGTTGATATTTGTTATTTTTGTGGTTATTATTTACTCATTTCAGTCATGTCCAACTCTTTGTGATCCCATTTGGGGTTTTCTTGGCAAAGATGGTCATTTTATAGATGAGGAAACTGAGGCAGCAGAGTTAAATGACTTGTCCAAGGACACACAGTTAGTAAGTGTCTGAGACCAGATCTGAATTCAGGTCTTCTTGATTCTAGATCCAGTTACCTATCCACTGCACCGTTTAGCTGCCTGATTTGTTATTTTAATAATAAAATGGAACATATAACTTTTAAAAAGGGTAAAGCTATTGATACTCCCTAAAGATCAACCATTTTTGTTCTTATTTACTTGTTGAGATTTTAATTTCACATTTTGTAGTTGTAGTTTGTGAGTGTGCATAGAACCATGGCATCAAATACAGAAAAACCTGGATTCAAATACCCACCTCACTAGTGTTTTGCTTTTGACCACTGACTCCCTCAGTCCCTCCTCCTTTCTATTAACCCCTTCCCTTTTCTTCCCCTTTATCCTTATTGTTTCTTCCCTCCCTTTTATCTCCCCTCCCTTTTCTTTCCCCTTTTCCCTCTTACTTCCTAGAGGGCAAGTTAGATTTCTATACCTAACTGATTATGTTATTCTCTTCTTGAGCCAAATTTGATGAGAGTAAGGTTCAGACAATGCTTATCTCCTTCCCTTCTTTCCCTCTGCTGTAATAGGTTTTTCTGTCTTTTCGCATAATGTAGTTTACCCTTTTCTTCCTCCTCCTTTCTCAGTACATTTTCTTAGATCAGATTAATCCACTTACTTGGATCCATTTAACCCACTTGATTAGATTTTTTTTTATTATTACATCAAAGTCAACTTATATCCACCCCCTTTATGTATAATCCTTTAACATGGTGTACTAACAATACAATTCTCAAGAACTACAAGTGTCATCTTCCCTTGTAGGCACGTAAACAGTTTGCCTTTATTAACAACATATTGTATCTTTCTGTCCCATTTACCTTTTTATGTCTCTCTTGAGTCTTGTATTTGAAGATCAAATTTTCTGTAGAGCTCTGATCTTTTTATCAGGAAGGTTTGGAAGTCCCTTATTTTGTTGAATATCCATCTCCTCCCCTGAAAGATCATGAACATTTTTGCTGGGTAGTTGATCCTTGGTTGTAATCCAAGCTCCTTTGCCTTACAGAATCTCATGTTTCACAACCTATGGTCTTTTAATGCTGAAGCTGCAAGGTCCTGTGTAATCCTGACTGTAGTTCCATGATATTTAAATTGTTTCTTTCTGGTTGCTTGCAGTATTTTCTCTTTGACCTGGTAATTTTGGAATTTGGCTACTATATTCCTTGGCATTTTCAATTTGGGATCTCTTTCAGGAAGTGATTGGTGGATTCTTTCTGTGGCTATTTTGCCATCTGGTTGTAGGACCTCAGGGCAGTTTTCCTTTATGATTTCCTGAAAGATACTGTTGGGGCTCTTTTTTTCATCGTGATTTTCAGGTAGACCAATAATTTTTAAATTGTCTCTCCTGGATCGATTTTCCAGGTCAGTTGTTTTACCAATGAGGTATTTTATGTTTTCATCTATTTTTTTTTTCATCTTTTTGTTTCTTTTTGATCGATTCTTGATCTCTCATAGAGTCATTAGCTTCCATTTGTGGTAGGAGAGTTTTTTCTCACCAGAAGGTTCATATACCAATCAAATCCTATATGCAGTCCCAATTCCACTTTCTGTCCCCTTAACGTATAGTACCAGATGGACGAGCAGAGATGCGTTGTGACCTGACTCATTGTCGAGTGTACCCACTTTGATCAAATCAAAGATCCATTAAAATATTAGAGCAATGGAGTGGAAGGAGATTAAATGAGATAATATATGTGCAACACCAATAACCAGGATGCTAGTCACTTTTCAAATATTATAGGGTATCCCAAAAGTCTTTGTGCAGTTTTAAGCTTCCTTTGTCCATATCTGTGCCAAAATAAACTCTACTTTCAACTTCTGCCTTGCCCAATAGTTCCCTCTTAACTTCTGGTTTTGCTGAAGCTTGCTGGTAACCAATCCTTCTCATCTTCCAGTAGCAGGTCCCTAACACAAAGTGAATTTCAAAGTAGAACATTCTCTTTCTCTCAGTACCTAGTGGAGTACCTCCTGCTAACATTAGTACCTACCTCAGATTTAGAGGTTCTTGTTAAAAAAAATTGCCATCTTTTTTTCCAATTAAAATATTTAAATTGAGTATTGATTTAAAAAAAATATCGTAGTGTATCCTTTAAAGTAGTTGGTTGAAACTTTATTTTTGCCAAACTGCTTGCTAGTTTTTTTTCCAGCAGTTCTTATCAAATATGGAAGGTGTTTTTCCCACAAGTAAAATATGTTTTAGAACATATTGAATGGGATTTATTGGGATTGATTTTTTTTTCTTTCCCAGTCTGTCCTACTGTTCAGTTCTTTTGTTTTTAAGCAGCACCAACTAGTTTTGATGATTACTACATTATAATATAATTTCAGGTCACAAGTGTTTTGCCTCTTCATTACTACTTTTTATTGTCATTATCTCTCTTGAGATCCTGGATGTTGTGCTTCTCTAAATGAATTTTGTTATTTTTTTCTAGCTCTATAAAGTAACCACATGGTAATTTGATTGGTATAACACTAAAACTGTACATTAATTTAAGTGTTATCATTATTTGTGTTATATTGGCATGACTCAAACATGATCAGTGGTTATCTCTCTAATTTATTCTGCATTTCTTTAAATAGTGATTATCTAGTATGAATATATATGTATATACTAGGTACATCTATGTGTGTACGTATTTCAATGGGTATTAGTGACTCCTCATTGTGTTATTCCTACCATAGTAATTTTGAATGGGGTTTCCCTTTCTGTTATTTCTACTATATTTTGTTATTGTTACATAGAAATGTTGACAATATATAAAAGCTTATTTTGTATCCTCTCACTTTATGGAAGTCAGTATTTGTCTAAATCAGTTTCTTTTTGATTCTATGCATTTTTCTAAATAATAATGATAGTAACAGCTAGCATTTATATAGCACTCTAAAGTTTGTCAAATTATATATGTATATGTGCATTGTATAATACGTGTGTATGTATGTATGCATACAAATGCATGCATATATATTTATACATATATATGCATACACACACATATATATGTATATACTCATTTGATTCTCATAGAAATCTAAACAAGGAGACAAGCTGAGAGATGCCAAGTGATTTGAATGTAGTCACACAATCAATGGGCAGGAGTAGATTTCCAACTTAAATTTCCTGATATAAATCCTAACACTAGAATATCCTGGCCCTACTAGCTGGTCTATTTTTTCCAAATAGGAATGATTTTAGCATTTCTGGAGCTATGTCAAATAATAGTAAAGAAAGGAGAAATTCTTACTTTGCTCCTGTATTTTTTGAGACTGTTTCTGATGATTCCCATTACAAATGATGCTTTAGATATATTACATTAATATATTATAGTACCTATACATAAGAACATATTATTAGTTTTTGATATGTAATTTATAATATTAAAAATGATCCTTCTTTTCCTATACTCTGTAGAAGTTTGGTAAAACTTAATGTTGTAGGTTGCTAAAAGCTTTTTATGTATCTAGTGACAAAATTATGTGGTTTGGGATCTTTTGTTTATAATATAATTGTTAATTGTTTTTAATATTGAACCATCCTTTCATCTCTGATATACATTCTGTATTTTTGCAAGAGTTTTATGTAAAGTTTTTAGCACAACATGCATTAGTTACAGTGTTCTTTCTTATTTTATTTTTTTTTTATTTTTGACATTCATTTTAAAAAATTGAGTTTCAAATTCTCTTATTCTCTCCTGTCCCTCCCCAACCATTGAGAAAGCACCCATTATATGACAATATGCCATCAATTATCTATGTGAATTATTTAAAACATATGTCCATATTATTTATGTTTTTTTAAAGCAAGAAAAATGAAGAAAGTTTAAAAAAAGTGTGCTTCAATCTGCACTCAGAATTCATCATTTCTCTCATTGGAGGTGAGAAGCCTTTTTCATCATGGGTCCTTTATAATTATCTTGGATGATTGTATTGATCAGAATAGCTAAGTTTTTCACTTATCATCATCTTATTTTCACTTATGATCATCATTATGGTATTGCTATTACTGTGTATAATGTTTTCCTGGTTCTGCTCACTTCACTTTGTATGAGTTTATATGTCTTCCCAGAATTTTTCTGAAACCATCCTCCTCATAATTTATCATAACACAATATTATTCAATCACAATCATATACCAGAACTTGTTTAGCCATTTCTTAATTGATGAGCATTTCATCAATTTCTAATTCTTTGACACCACAAAATATTTGTATAAATAATACAATGTATAAGTAATTTTTTTTAGCACAAATAAGTCCTTTTCCTTTTTTCTTTGATGTCTTTGGGATACAGACCTAGTAGTGACATTGTTGGGTCAAGGGTATGCATAGTGTTATACTTCTTTGAGTATAGTTCTAAATTGTTCTCCAGAATGGTTGGACTACACAACTCTACCAATAGTGCATTAGTGTACCTATTTTTGCACATACCCTCCAGCATTTATTATTTTCCTTTTCTGTCATGTTAGACAATCTGGTAGGTTTGAGGTGGTACCTCAGAGTTGTTTTAATATGCATTTCTCTAGCCAGTTATGATTTAGATCATTTTTAATGTGACTTGATAATTTTGATTTTTTTTTTACTTCTGAAAACTGTTTTTTCATATTCTTTGACCATTTATCAATTGGTGAATAACTTATTTTTTATAAATTTGGCTCAGTTCATTATATATTTGAGAAATGAGGCCTTTATCAGAAAAATGTTATAATTTTTTTTCCAGTTTCCTGATTTCCTTTTAATTTTGCCTGCACTGGTTTTGTTAGGCAAGTCACAACTTCTATTAGTTTTTCTCTCTCTCTCTGAAAATTGTTTTGTAATTGTCTTCATATAATCTCTGAGTTTGTCTTGGCAAATAGTCTCCCAAATATTTTGCATGGTTTGCAATTATTTTATTAAAAAAATGGGGCAACTAGGTGGCACAGTGGATAGAGCACCGGTCTTGAAGTTGGGAGGACCTGAGTTCAAATCTGGCCTCAGACCAAACACTTACTAGCTATGTGACCCTGGGCAAGTCACTTAACCCCAATTGCCAAACAAAACACACACACACAAAAAAAAAACAAGTTGAGTGCTTCTACTGTGGAGCAAAGGGGGAAATTACTCAAGTTTATTTTCCTGCTTGGCCTTGCACAGAGGTGTTTCACTGCTAGTGGATGTCTGTCAGCCTGGAGTTCTGCCTACTGGAGTTGTGCTTCCCAGAGTTGTGTGGAGGCACCAAGTAATTTGGCTGCTGGAGAACAACGTGGCCTGTGGTGGTTTTTCCAAGCTGGTGTCTACTAGTTCCCCTTCCTGTACTGAGGCACTTGGGGGTCCTGGTGTTAGCACCTGTCTGCTGCACTAACGTGGGTCTCAGGATCTCCCCCTGGCATTGTGAGGTGGGTCTTGCTGCTGGATTGCTGGGATGTCTCCCCCTTCCTGTACAGCTTTCTCTCCCTCAAGCTTCCTGGGCTACAAGACTGTAGCACCCTGTCTTTTTGCTGGCTCAGGATTTTTCCTGGGTCAATATTTTCTGGGCTTTTAGAGGTCAATAAGGGAGGGTAAGAGCGATTAACTCCTTACTCCATAATCTTGGCTCCCAAAAACGGAACTCCTTGCAATTATTTTATTTTATTTTTAAAAAATTATTAATTAATTAATTTTTAGTTTTCAATATTCATTTCCACAAGATTTTGAGTTCCAAATTTTCCTTATTGCCTGTATATCTTATTTCCCAGTAGTATGTAAAAACAATTTTTAACATTTATTTCCAAAGCTTTGGGTTCCAAATTCTCTCCCTTTCTCCCTCCCCACCCACCCTCATTGAGAAGGCAAGCAGCTCGATACAGGTTGTACATGTGTACTCATGCAAAACACTTCCGTAGTAGTCACATTGTGAAAAACTAAATATATTTCCCTTCATTTTATCCCACCCCCATTTACTCTATTCTCTCTTTTGACTCTACCCCTCCCCAAAAGTATTTGCTTCTGATTACTGCCTCCCCCAATCTGCCCTCCCCTCTATCATCCCCTTGCTCTCTTATCCCCTTCCCCCTATTTTCCTGTAGGGTAAGACAGATTTCCATACCCAATTGAGTGTGTATGTTATTCCCACCATAACCCAAATCCAATGAGATTAAGATTCACTCATTCTCTCTCACCTTCCCCCACTTCCCGTCCACTGTAAAAGCTTTTTCTTGTCTGTTTTATGAGAGATAATTTACCCCATTCTACCTGTCCCTTTCTCCTTCTCCCAGTATAATGCTCTCTCACCCCTTAATTTTATTCCACAAATAACACCCCTTCATCTTCAACTCACCCTGTGCCATCTATCTATCTATCTATCTATCTATCTATCTATCTATCTATCTATCTATCTATCTATCTATCTATATGTTTTTTTTTTCACTCCAACTGCCCCAATACTGACAAAAGTCTCATGAGTTACAAATATCATCTTTCCATGCAGGAATATAAGCAGTTCAACTTTAATAAGTCCCTTAAGATTTCTCTTTCCTCTTTACCTTTTCATGCTTCTCTTGAGTCTTGTATTTGAAAGTCAAAATTTATATTCTGCTCTCGTCTTTTCATCAAGATTGCTTGAAAGTCCTCTGTTTCTTTGAATATCCATTTTTCCCCTTGAAGAATTATACTCAGTTTTGTTGGGTAGGTGATTCTTTTTTGTAATCTATCTCCTTTGCCCTCCAGAATATCATATCCTCTAGTCCCTTAATGTAGAAGCTGCTAAATCTTGTGTTATCCTGATTGTGTTTCCACAATACTTGAATTATTTTTTTTTCTGGTTGCTTGCAATATTTTCTCTTTGACCTGAGAACTCTGGAATTTGGCTATAATATTCCCAGGAGTTTCCCTTTGGGGATCTCTTTCATGAGGTGATCAGAGTATTCTTTCCATTTTTATTTTATCCTCTGGTTCAAGAATATCAGGGCAGTTTTCCTTGATAATTTCTTGAAAGATGATGTCTAGGCTTTTTTTTTGATCACGGCTTTCAAGTAGTCCAATAATTTTTAAATTATCTCTTCTGGATCTATTTTCTAGGTCAGTTGTTTTTCCAATGAGAAATTTCTCAGTCTTCTATTTTTTTTCATTATTTTGGTTTTGTTTTACAATTTCTTGATTTCTCATAAAGTCATTAGCTTCCATTTGCTCCATTTTAATTTTAAGGAAGTATTTTCTTCAGTGAGCTTTTGGACTTTCTTTTCCATTTGAACAATTCTACTTTTTAAGACATTCTTCTACTCATTGGTTTTTTTGGACCTCTTTTAACATTTGGGTTAGTCTATTTTTTAAGGTGTTATTTTCTTCAGTATTTTTTAGGTCTCCTTTAGCAAGCTGTTGACTTGTTTTTCATGATTTTCTTGCATTACTCTCATTTCTCTTCCCAGTTTTTCCTTTACTTCTCTTTCTTTCTTCTTAAAATCTTTTTTGAGCTCTTCCATAGCCTGGGACTGATTCATACTTTTCTTAGAGGCTTTGGATGTAAGAGCTTTGACTTTGTTGTCTTCTTCTGGTTGTATGCTTTGATTTTCTTTGTCATCAAAGTAAAATTCTATGGTCTGTTTTTTGTGCAGTTGGTTCATTTTCCCAGCCAATTACTTGAGTTTTAAACTCTTTGTTAAAGTAGAAGTCTGCTTCCAGTGAGGAGAATGTTCTGTCCCAAGCTTTGGGGGTTTTGTGCAGCTGTTTTCAGAAATATTTCTAGGGACCTGTAAATTTTCAGTTCTTCCAAGGTGGTATGATCAAAGGTGAGGTGTTTACTCCTTTCCTGGCTTGTGCTGTGGTCTATGAGTGACCACAAGCACTCTTTTCTGCCTTGGAACTGTGAGGAGGATTCCTTCTCCACCAATGCCACAAGCTCCACCATGCCAATACTCCTCCTTGCTCCAGGACTATCACTCAGAACTGTGACCCAGATCCAATCACGGGCAAAGCAGGATAATCCTGTCTCAGTGCCAGCAAAGAGATCCCTGCAATCCTCTCTGATTAGCTGCTTGACTCCTGCCTCTGTCTGTGGAGTGAGAGTTCTGGAAGTATCCACCACCCCAGCGCTGAGCCAGGACCTTGGCCATACCAAGCTCCTTTCTCATTGGACCTTTCCTATTGACCTTCTAAGTTGAGAAGTCTGGAAACTACCACAGCTACCCATGATTCAGTCCCCTGAGGCCTGCTCCAGGTTCACTGAGGCCTGGTCTTTGCCTGCATGGCCCATGCTGAACTGTGCTCCTCTTCCATTCCAGTGCAACAGACCTTTCCAATCAACCATCCAGGTTTTATTGGGCTGGGAATTTATTTCTGCCTTTTTGTGGGTTCTGCTGCTCTAGAATTTATTTAGAGTCATTTTTTACAGGTATTTGGAGGGGTTTTGGGGAAAGCTCAAGCAAGTCACTGCTTTTACTCCACCATCTTGGGCTCTGCCCCCTCCCCCTGGAATTTCTCTATTTCTTGCTGCTGGGTTTTTTGGTAGTATATAGAAATGCTGATGATGTATGAGTGTTTATCTTACATCTTGCAACTTTGCTGAAGTTATTAATTGTTTCAAATAGTTTTTTAGTAGATTCTCTAGTGTTCTCTAAGTATACCATTACATCATCTACAAAGAATGTAGGATTGTACTTCGTTGTGTATTTTATTACTTTAATTTCTTTTTCTTTTAATTTCTTTTTCTTGTCATATTGCTATTGCTAACATTTCTAATGAAATGTTGAATAATAGTGATGACAAAATGGACATCCTTGCTTAACTCTTGATCTTATTTGGAAAGGCTCCTATCTTATCCCCAGTACAAATAATGCTTGCTCTTGATTTTGGATGGATACTACTTATTTTAAGAAAGGCTCTATTTATTCTATGCTTTCTAGTATTTTTAATAGTAATGGTTGTTTTACTTTGTCAAAAACTTTTCCTGCATCTATTGATGTGGTTAATTATGCTGATAGTTTTTCTAATATTAAACTAGCCCTGCATTCCTAGTATAACTTCCACCTCATCATTGTGTATAATCTTTGTTGTAATATTACTGTAATCTCTGTGCTAGTATCTTATTTAAAATTTTTGCATCAATATTCATTAGGGAAATTAGCCTATAATTTATTTTTCTGTTTCTGCTGTCCCTTATTTAAGTATCAAAACCATATTTGTGTCATAAAAAGAATTTATCCTTTAGGCCCTGAAACCCTTTACCTTTTAGTGACTCTGCTCTGCCTACATTTTTCCTGGATCTCCTTCTAATTGTTCTACCTTTCCTTTGCATTGCTGGACAGCATTAGTTTCTATCATTTCTTGAGGGCCTTTGGGAAGATTCAGGCTGAGCCACTGCCATGGTAGCACTAGGTCTGCATGCTAAAACCAAAGCCTGTTAGATTGTTTGTGCTGCCTGCTTTCAGAATCCAGAGGGGGTTACAGATGTGGGATACTGAGTGGGATTTTGATACATATAAGTGCTCTAGTATAATTTTATTTGGATAGGTGTTCTGTTTTCTTATCTTAGATTCAGCTGAAGTTATTCTATATGTCATGAATAATTTCCTTTAGAGGTAGCTCAAGGAACACTGAGCCTGGAGGCAGGAAGACCTAGGTTTCAATCTGCCCTCAGACACTTGCTTGCTGTGTGACCCTGAACAAGTTACTTAACTTGTCTGCCTCAGTTTCCTCAACTGTAAAATGGGGATAATAATAGTACCTACCTTGCAGGGTAGTTGTGCGGATACTATTTGTAATGAGGTACTATTTGTAAATGAGAGACTCTTTGTAAAAGCCCTTTCTACAGCGCCTGGCACATAGTAATTGCTATATAAATGCTTATTTCCCCTCCCACCCCTGCTGAGGTTTTGGGGTTGGAGAGGTTTGCAGATAAGCATTACTCCACAATGCTCTTTATGATCCCCTGCTACTATGAGTTAAGTGTACATTAAGTGTGTTGAGCTTATAATGGCTTTATTCACAAACATCCTATGGGATAGATAGTAGAAGATTTAATGTTCCAATTCTATAGATGAAGAAAGTGAATCTTGGAGAGACAAAATTTCTTGCACGAGGTCACACTGCTAGCCTCATTCAATCAAAAACTACTTATACTGGGCACTGTGCTAGGGGCTAGGAATATGAAAAGGAAACAATCCTGTCCTAAAGGAGTTCACATTCTATTTGGGAGGACAAGTCACTCATATGAAAGTTGACAGGATAATACTAGGTAATTTTGGGAGCCAGAGTACTAGGCATTGGCAGGTAGGAGGAAGACAGGTACATATGAGAGCTATGACTTAAACCTTGGTATCAGGTCTCCACGATTGGTATTTATTCACTATCCCATGCAAGACAGAATTGATGAGGAAAGAAACACAAGTGGAGCTGGCTCTATCCAAATGCCTCCTTTTCTGAGTTTCAACTTCCTTCATCTATGTGACTAGAATGATTTGTTGCACCAAATCAGCCTAATCTCCCATCTTACTCAAAAGCATCAGTTCCCTGATAGTGATGGCCAGCATAGAGCTGTGCCTATCTGGGTTCTTAATGAATGCTTGGTGATGATGAGTGACTAAGCCTCCTGCCTTCACCACTGATGGTGCCTTTGTTAGAAAATTGAGATGGGGCTTGACCTTGATTAAAATCTGAAGGGAGATTGAAGCTTGTTCAGGCTAGGTCACTGCTAACAGAATGAAAACAGTCACTCTGTTCTCCCAGGCTAAGCTGTATTTCTGTGTGGCTGCCATCATTCCTTGCTCTAGTCTCCACAGACTGTTTTCTTTATAGCAATATTTCACAAGCAAATGAGCAAAGATGAAATAGGACATCTGGAAGACTGAAAAGGTTGATTTATTTTTAGTCTGTGGAGAATAATAATAGCTTACATTCCCATGGTACTTCACAGGGACAAAGTGTTTTCATACACACTCATTTAATCATAACAACATGACGAAGCAGGTAGCACAGGGATTATTATCACTGTTTCACAGATAGGAAAACTGAGGTTCAAAATGTTTGAGTTGGTTCAAATTACACAGCTAATGACAGAATTAGAACTCAATTCCATTCAAACTTTAAATCGTCTACTTTTAAATATCTCTTTTTTTGGGGGGGGGAACCTACATAGGAATTTAGTCACACAGTTTTTGCTCCTTCCAACTCTCAGAGTAGAATTTTTTTTTAAAATTTCATTGCTCTATAGAATCTCACAATCTTAATTCCAAAGGGGCCCCAGAGATCATCTTACCCAAATGCTTACCTGAAGCATGATAAACAATATCTATCCCTCTAGTAACAATGGACCCAACTCATTTCTTCTTCCCCTGACTCCTTCCTCTATTCCTAGATAACTCATTTTATTTTTGGATGGCTTTTATTGTTATGATGTTTGTATTTATGTTGGGATGACAGACATGGCAGTGTTCAGTCTTCCTAGGCAGAGTGTACCTGAAACAATGAAATTTAAATTCCATCAAGGAATCAAGAGCTGAAACCTGCCTTCCTAACTAAAATACAGAATTCTTCTTTTACTTGGTGCATCAAGAAGTATACAAAATGAATTGAGAACTTCTCCATCCTCTCAGACTTGAATTTAGGAAAGAAGTATTATTTCATCTACTGGGAAACTTCCAACACCAACAGAAGAATGCAAAGTATATATAATTTAATAGATAAGGGAATTGTTTGAGGCGCAAAGAGATCAATTGAGTTGCCAGAGTTGGTGACATAGTAAGTAAATTTCAAGGGTAGAACTTTGAACCAGGTCTTTCTGCTGTTAAGCCCTGAATTCTATCTGATAGACATGTAACTTCTCTACAATGATACCAGGTTCTATATGAGTCAAGTAACTCCCTTCTTAACTTAGGAACAGAAGAGTAAAGGGACGTGTAAGGTGAAATTGTCCAATCAATAGGCAGCAGTATCAGAGTCATAGAGGTCATCTGAGCTATCCTGCTGTTAGGCATGACTACCTATGGGTAATCCCAGGCCTGGGAGCAGCTCCCCTGATTTTAAATAGCTACAAATTCCCAGAACCCTTCTAAAATAGCCTCTCTTAAGAATCCCAGAATCAATTTCATCAGGGTGATGATAACTGGACTTTGGATCAGGAGCCCTGGGTCCTTTACCTCTCATTAGCCATGTTACCATGGGTAAATCGCCTCACCTCACCACATAGAAGTCAGATAATGGAAGTCATTTGATTGAGGTCATATAGCTATTAAGTCAGCTAATAAAAATTGTTTAAATGAATGAAGCACCTGGAAACTTTCAAATTCTGCCTTCCCCTTTATCTGTGCATAGCCAGCCTGGGAATTCATCATTTTATGCCACTGTGCATGAATTGCAAAGAATTACCAGAATCAAGATACAGCAAAGTTTTAATGACATTTAATAAGTGAAGAAACCCTTCCTTCCTCAAATAGAAAGCTTCACATCTCCTACTGGCACCAGGCAATGGCTGTCTCATTTTACTTGTACTCAAGGGAGTAGTTACTGTAGGAATGATGTAAATTATTCTCAAACAGAAGGTTCAAAATCCTTTATCTTAAATGAATTCTCTTAAAAAATACACACATAGAGTAATGTAATAGTAGAAGCAGGTCTTGTGTTGCACTGCTCCATTAATATATAGATAAATGTATTTCATTTTCTAGATTCCAGAAGAAGCTCTATTTTAGAGTAATGGGTTTTGAAGCTTTTAATTTTCAGGAATCTGGAAATCGTGGTTACTACTTTGTTGTTGTTTTTAAAACATGTTTTATTATTGCTATTTTGTAACATTAATCATTTCTCTATCCCCTCTACCCATCATAGAACTAATTCGTTTGTAACAATGAAGTATGATTTATCAAAAACAAAAGAACTTGATCATATCTGACCTACTGCATGTATGCCTCAGTGCATGCCTCATTTCACATCTGTGGTTCCCCCCTCTCTAAAGAGAGAAGTGAAGAATGTTTTCATCAGTCCTATGTAGTTAAGATTGGTAATTACAATGATCTGAATTCTCATATCCTTTGTTATTGTTTTCCTTTACATTATTGTGGATTTTGTGAGAGTTCTCTGGGGCTCCTACAAATTGTCTATACGATGTTCAGATGAACAAATAAGCCTGTCCAGGAAACATTTTCTGAAGCCAACAATGTCAGTTTTTATAAGTCAATTAACAAAAATGTATTTTAAGAATTTCCAAAGATACTCCTTAACAAAGAGATGTCATTTTGGGGAGCCAAGAGAATGTTCATTAGCAGATACAGAATCACAGAATCTCATTTTGAAAGTGACTAGAACAGTCATCAAATTTGATGTGAACTGGCAAGTCAGCATGGCACACAATAAAGGAGGCTTGATTTGGAGTCAAAAGACTTAAATTCAAATCCTTCCTCTTCTGTGTGTGTGTGTGTGTGTGTGTGTGTGTGTGTGTGTGTGTGTGTAGTTCATTTTGATGCTCACAAAAAGCTTTTGGGATATGAAGAACGGATATTATTTTGCAGATGAAGACTGAGGGTCAGAAAGAAGTGGCCTGCCCTAGGTCGTACAACTAATAGTAATAGTGATAGTAACAATATCGTTACATTTTCATTCAGTCATTTTTCAGTCATATCTAACTCTTCATGACCCCATTTGGGGATTTCTGGGCAAAGATACTGGAGTGGTTTTCCATTACCTTCTCCAGCTTACTTTACAGTTGAGAAACTGAGGAAAACAGGATTAAATGACTTGCCCAGAGTCTTGCAGCTAATAAGTGTCTAAAGATGAGTCTTTCTGACTCTGGTCCTGGCATTCTATCTACTACACCACCTAGCTAGTCATTTTTATATTTGCTGTTATATAATACCAATAGTTAGCATTCATATTTCTCTTTAAGATATGCAGAATATGATACATATGTTATCACATCTCATCCTCACAACAATTCTGGAAGGTAGGTGCTATTATTATCTCCATTTTACTGATGAGGAAACTGAGGCAGAGAGAATTATTTGCCTAAGATCACACATCTAGCCAGTGTCTCAGGCAGGATTTGAACTCAAATTTTCCTGACTCCAAATCCAGCACTTCATCCACTTTGTCACCTTTGTAAGTGGTAGTCCTGAGGATTCATTTCAATAAATATTTATTAAGCTCCTAACAAGTGCTTGGTGCCAGGCAGGATACAATGATAAAAGAATACACTGTCTAGGAGGCCCTCAAGGAACATAGAATCTACCAGCAGGGTAAGATGAATGCACAGACAACTATCATTCTAGTTTTGCTAGATTGTTGCTCTAAGATTATATATAGCCTTTCAGTACTCTGCCCTAAGCAGTCTTCATGTAGAATACTGCATTCAATTCTAGGTGCCAAATTTTAACAATTACATTGACAAACTAACCCGGATGATAATAACAATAACTGAAACTTACAAAGACTTGCAGAGTACTTATATATTTTGTCCTCAAAACTCATTTGTGAGTTAGATGCATCAGGTATCATGATCTCCCTTTTACAGACAAAGAAACAGAGTTACAGAGAATTTGTGACAGAGATACGTAGCTAGCAAGTGTTGAAGGTGAGATTTGAAGCCACATCTTTCTAATTCCAACCTACCCACTATGTCACACTGCTTCCAGAGAAAAGACGACTGGAGATCATGCTATAATTTTGTATCATTTCAGTCATGTCTGACTCTTGGTGACCACATTTAGGGTTTTCTTGGCAAAAATACTGAATTGGTTCGCCATTTATTTCTGCAGACCATTTTACAGAAGAGGAAACAGGCAAACAGAGTTAAATGACTTGCCCAATGTCACACAACTAGTACGTGTTTGAGGACAGATTTTAACTCATGAAGATTAGTCTTTTTGACTTCAGGCCTGGCCTTCTATTCACTGAGACACCTAGCTGCCCTCATGCCATAATAATTCTGATTAAAAGAACTGAGGGGTATTTAGAAAGAAAGCTTGGGGTAAGGGATATGATGGCTGTTTTCAAATACTTGAGCAGATACCATGGACGAGACAGACTAGATTTCTTTTTCTTGGCCCCAGTGGGCAGAGTTAGGGGAAATAGATGGAAGTTTCAGAAAGACACATATAAGAGAGGCAAATTTCTGTTCTATGTAAGGAAAAACTTCCTAACAATTATAACTGTTCCAAAGTGAAATGGGTCACTTGGGATACTACATTGGAGCTTTTTAGCAGGAACAGAATGTCTACTTGTTAAAAATGATATAATTATGATAATAGCTAGCATTTTTATGGTGCTTTAAGGTTACAAAGTACTTTACAAATATCTCATTTTATCCTCACAACAATCTTGGGAGGTAGGTACTATTATTATCCTCATTTCACTAATGAGGAAACTTAGGCAGGCAGAAGTAAAGTGACTTACCTAGGATCACAGAACTAGGAAGTACTTGAGTACGATTTGAACTCAGATCTTCCTGACTGTAGGTCTGGTACACTACCCACTGTACCACCTTGCTGCCTGTTAGATTCCAATTCAGGATGGGCAGGGTGATGTCTGAGGTCTCTCCTAATTCAGAAATTCTATTATATAAGTATATGGGATAAGTACAAATGGAAAAAAAAATAATGTCACATACATTTTAAAGTTTCTAAAGCTCTTTTCATTCATTTCCTGATTGGAGTCTCACTTTGACACTGTGAGGTGGGTACTATAGTTATTCTCACCATTTTAGACTCAGAGAGTTAAGTGATTTATCTTTAGTCACCGAGCTAGTGTCTGAAGTGAGATTGGAATCTTGTTCTTTTTTCACTGCAAATCCAGCATTCTGTCCACTATCATCTCCTGCCTCTCTCAAGGATAAGATGAGAAGTTTAACCTGTGGGCTCAGGGAAGATTTCAAGGAAGACCTGTCCTTTGAAGAAAGGGAAAAGTTTCAGTAGACAGAGATATTTGGGGATGGAGGTGGGATAAGCAAAAGTAGAGAGACCAGTCTAACTATGAAAGGCTATATACAAAATGACACAGTGCCCAGGTGAAGAGAAAAGACAGTCTGTATTCTATTGCAATAGATATTTCCCTTCCTTAACTTTGCATGATTGTGTGTTTTTGTATATGTTATTAGAAGGTACTGAGATAAGTTGCTTATTGACAAGTGATCAAGAAGAATACATGAAAAATTTTTTTAAATTGTATATATCAAGAACAATTGGAATAGCAAGTGGTCTGGTTAGTACAGAGCATAGCTTAAAAATGGGGCTGGAAAGGTAAGTTAGAGTCAGATTTTTGAAGGACCCTGAATGCCAGATGCTGAATGCCAATTCGTATTTTCTTTGGTAGAAAATAGGGAACAACTGAAAGTCATTGGATTGAGGGATTGGCATAGACTTTGACATGGGAATATTACATGGAGGACAGATTGGAATGAGGTGAAACTAGAGGCAGGAATACCAAATGGAAGGCTTCATGATAATCTAAATACAAGGTCATTAAGACCCATACTACAGCAGTGGCAATGGGAATTGAAGGGAGTAGTAGGAATGAGAAATAATATAGAGTTCTCATTGACAGAACTGAGAGCTGATCTGATGTGGAAGGTGAAATAGAAGGTATAATAAAGTATGACTCTAAGCCCACGAACATGGGTGAATAGATGGATGACAGGGCCAGGAATGGAAACCAGAATGTTGATAGCAGGGACAACTTTATAAGAGAAGATAATGAGTTCAATATGGATATGTCGAGTTTGATGTGTCAATAGAACACTCAGGGAAGAGAGAATTTTATGAACTAATGAACCCTGGAATTCTTAGAATGGCTTTGAAAGACTATGATTCTAAAAAAAAAAAAAGAACTAAACCTTGAAAAACAAAGTCAGTGTCTGAATGTTCCTGAGGAGTCATGGATGCTTACACAAAAGAACTGAATGTGAAAAGAATTTTTAAGATATAGTGCCTAAGATTAGTCACCTGAGGGAAATAAGCTTAGTCAAAACTGAGCCCTAAAACCTGGGAGAAAAGAGCTGATTACAGACCACTCTTCTTAGCCAAGAAAGTGATGGAAAAAGTACATGTTTCGTGTGTGACTTGTGAGTTGCCTGGTTGGGACCTTTTAGCATTTTGCTTAATGGGGGCATTGCAAACATGCCTGGGAGTTGTGCAGAAATCAGATCAATGTGAATCACATCAGGAAATATAATATATTGAGCACCAAATGTGAGACCTTGGTTAGACACTGAGGGCGATATAGAGATAGATAAGATATTGTCCTTTTATTTAAGAAGCTGGAAGGGTCATTTCAGTTTCTTATAACAAAAATGGATCAAATATGGCAATGTTTTTGTAGAATTAATATAACACCTAATATGTTCCAGGCCCTTCCCTAAATGCTCTTGGCAAATATCTCATTTGGACCTCATAACAATCTTGTAACATAACAGTTCATAACAACCTCTTATCTACATTTCCATTTAGTGCCTGAGGAATTGAGGCAAACAGAGGTTAAGTGACTTGCCCAGGGTCACACAGCTGGTAAGTATCTGAGCCTATATTTGAACTCAGGTCTTCCTGACTCTAGGCCAGTGGACTCCACTGTACCACCAAGCTGGCACAAAAAGCACCCTACTTCCAGGGGCTTCAATATATAACAAATGCCAAGTCCATGCCCTACACTTCTAGCAGGAACCAAGATTTGGATTTAGAGTTACTGAGTATTCATGGAATGACTGGCCCTTCTGAGCCTAGGAGAAAAACATTAGTTAAGATCTGAGTTACCGATGATGATGATGATGATGATGATGATAATGATGAGGGTAATGATGGTACTGAAGATGATAAGGCTGATGGTGGTGGTGATGATGGTGGTGGTGGTGGTGGTAATGGTGTTGCTGCTGCTGCTGCTGATAATGATGATGATGTTGTTATTTTTGTATACGATGTTTTCTTTGCCTACAGGAATTGCAGCTCAAGGGAAAATAATCAAAGAATCTACGAACATTTGTTAGGCTGAGCACTGTAGTGAGCACTGCTGATACAAATATAAAAGAGAGAAAGCCTTTGTCTTCAAAGGATTTATATTCTATAGGGAGATTATGGCCTATTCCCAAATAACTAAATACAGAATGTATACAAAATGAATACAGTGGTTTTTTTGGGGAGCACATTAACAGTAGGGGAATCAAAAACTATCTCTTGAAGAGACCGTACTTGAATTAAATGTTAAAAACAGACAGTGATTATAAGAGGCAAAGTTGAAATGGAAAGGCTTTGAAGGGAGCAAGTTATAGTCATTAGTGCACTGAATTTAGTCATGAAGACCTGTGTTCAAATCTCACCTCGAACATTAGCTATATGACCTTGGGGAAGTTGCTTAGCCTATATGTATCTTAGTTTCCTTATCTCTAAAATGGAGTTGAACCTAATGGCATCTAAGTTTAATTCCCTATCTAAATATATGAGTCTATAAAATAATAACTTGCTTTTAGGTGGAATTTTAATGTTTTCTGAGTCCTTTATATATATTATCTCAATCAATCCTCACAATAGATACTTGATGCTACAATTGTCCCCATCAATTGTTGAGGTAAGCATAGGCTGAGAGGTTAAAGTGAGTTGGCTAGGCTAATGAAGCTAGTCAGAATTTGAACCCAGATTCTAACCAAATTTTGTGAAGTCTGAATCCAGTTCTCTGACCATTATATAACACTGTCTGACAGTTATCACAGTGATAGAACAGATAGGACTTGTAACTGATTGGGGACATGAGAGAGAAGGAAATATATACCTTCTAATACATGTGTATATGTGTATATATGTACATATATATGTTTATGTATATGTACAAATTAATGTGTATTATATACAAACACACAGATAGAGAAATAATTTATTAAGTACTTAAAATGTGCCAGGCACTATGTTAAGCACTAAGAATACAACCACAAGTAAACAAAACAGTCCCAGCCGTTAAGAAGTTAGATTTTAATGAGGGAAGAAAACAAATAAATGAGGGGAAGGTATCCTCAGAGACTCAAGGTTGCTAGCAAACAGATGAAGTTCAGATAAGTCCAGCTTGTAGTGAAGTAGGCATGGCTAGAGCCCCTTGTGAAATAGTGAGCAGACTAGAGACTCACCTTTCAGATTCAGCCTCTGGGTGGAGGTGTCTCCATGGTGTCAAAGCTGCTAGCAAAGAGGTGAAGACAAAAGAATATATTAAATAAGGTGTTTGTCGCTCCCTCTACCCTACCTCCCACATCCACATTTCAGTTATGGCCTCCCTCCATCTCCCTGGAGAGGATCAGAGGTTTTTTGTATTACATGGAGAACAAGATCTTTAACTGTTTTTTTTTCTTTTTACTTGATATTGCCCATATCAGCCAGACAGTGCAGAGAAGCAGGTGGTATGACGTTATGCAATCCTCTTTTATAAGGCAACTAGGTGGCTTAATGTACAGAGCGATAGACTTGGAGTCAGAAAGACCTGAGTTAAAGTCTGGCTTTAGACATTCATAAGCTGCATGAGCTAGACAAATCATCTAACCTCTATCTGCCTCAGTTTCCCCACTTATAAATGGGGATGATGATAATAGGTCCTTTTCCAAGGGTTGTTTTGTGAATAAAATGAGATGATATTTGTAAAGTGTTTTACAAATTTTAAAGTGCTGTACAAATGCTAATTATTATGATTAATATTGATTATTATTATTCATTGAACAGAAGAGTGATTAAAACCTTTTATTAGCCCATTGTCCTGCCTACCCTGGTTCTTCCAGAAATTCCAAGAGTGAGCATATTTTTACCTCTTACCATAATAACATTTTTTTAATGTTGGGCAATTTTCCTTTACATGGAGACTTTTTTATAATGTGTGTGTGTGTGTGTGTGTGTGTGTGTGTGTGTGTGTGTGTCTTTGTAAGGGACATTGCCTGAGATAACCAGAATAGATCTGTGTATTGTTTACAAGTGAGACCTTTGTGTAGTCATTCAGTACCTTATGGTCAGGAATATCCTAGGCTCTGTGACCTTTATGACTGAGGTTGTCCATCTCTCATCCTGACTGAAACCACAAATTGCTATAGTAGCACATGCATTCTGTCAACCTAATGCCTCACTGTCATTCTTTCCCAATATGCATAAGTTTTAGATTGGCATAAAACTCAGCCCTCTTTAAGAGCTCATTTGACAGTAGAGACAATTGAAAACAGAAACACAAAGAATGTGTCAAGATAGTATAGTTACATCATCTCTTGCCAAAAGAAAGTCTCAGAGCAGAAGGACTTTAGGTACCCACAGGAAGGAAAGATTCCCTTCCAGATGTGCTAGTCAGGGAAAATTTCATTGATGAAGTGAGACTTACTAGGTCTTAAAATATGAACAGCTGAGGATAGTGGAAGAAAGACCAGACTTCCGGTCCGGTGTCAGAAGATCTGGGACCTCTGGTGAAGGTGCTATTCTGCTTTCTCTCTGCTGCCCATCATGATTATCCTATCCCTTCTTTGATCATCTGCTTACATCAAATATTGCCTTTTTGTTTGACTTTTAGCAGTCATCTTCAGGCTAGGTCTTCCTAAGCTTCAGAGCAGATAGGTAACAAGCATTTATCATGTAAGTTAACAAGCATTTATTAAGTACTCATTATGTGCCAAACACTGCTAACTGCTGAGGATACAAAGAAAGGTGAAAAACATTCCTTACTCTCAGGGAGCTCACACTTGAATGGAGACAATAAACAAACAACTATGTACAAAAATTACATATACAAGATAATTTGGAGATAATCAGCAGAGGGAAGGCACTAGAGTTAATGGAGATTGGGAAAGACTTCTTGGAAAAAGGATGGATTTTAGAGAAGACTTACCTTGAAGAAAGCCAGGGAAGCTAGGAGGCAAACATGAGGAAAAAGAGAATTCCAGTCAAGGAAGACAGCCAGTGAAAATGCCCGGAATCAGGAAACTGAGGTTCTTGTGAGAAAAAAAACCCCACAAAACTACAAGGAGGCTGGTATCATGGATCACAGAATATACATAGGAGAGTTCAATGTAAGAAGACTGAAAATGTAAAAAGGCACCAAGTTATGAAGAGTTTCAGAACTTTGCATAGTTTTTCCAGAACTTTTAAATTCATCATTGGTTACCTGAGTAGGTTAATAAATCCCTTATGCACATATATAATGTCACTTAAGATAGTTCCTCCATTGCTTCCTCATTAGAATAATTTGATTTTTTGTCAGAATTTTATATTTGAGAGATTCCCATACTTCTTCAGACAACTTTTTAGAATTTTAAGACATGGAGGCCTTCCTTTCTTTTCCCTAAAAGCTTTAAAATCCACCTTCTCCAAATCGAAGAAACATAAATTCTTGCTTTTCGTGACCTTCAGTATCAAGAATGGTAAGAAAATTTGATCACCATCTCCTGAAAGTCCTGTTATTTCTACTCCAGAAAATGATTTTGCTTCTCACTGCTCAGAATTCATTGTGGCATAGCACATAACTTGGTTGTTTCCTCCACTTTTTGGAATCTGAAATGATTATCAAGTCAGTTTAAGAGAGGATACTATAGCAGATGTCTGGATAGGTGAAATCCTCCATTACTGCTTTGTGGTCTGGTTCTGATGCTCATTATCTAAAGCCAGGTGACTTGAACCTAGGTCTCTTTGAATTGCTGACTGGTACTTTTCCTGGGAAACCACAGGGCAGAACACCAAGAGAATACTGGTGATGAAAGGTATTGGACAATAAGCATTTTGTTGGTTTGGCCAATATTAGAAGTATGTCATGGCCCCAGAAAAGGCTATAGATCCATAACAGACTCTCTTTAGATCCATTAGGGATTTGCTTCTTTGTGGTAGCTCTGGTAAGCCCTGGCCCAAATGAGGTGAATTGGTAATTAACCACCTGGCATCTGACAAGTAATTAGTAATTAACCACCTGACATACAAACCTGGTTCTGTGTTATTTTCTATTCTCGATTTCCTTCTCCTTCCTCTCTCTTCTCTTTCCATCTCCTCCCTCACTTTATCCTTCCATGTGTCTGGCAAATTGAATACAGTATTGAACTTTGAGTCTGGAAGACCTGAGTTCAAATCCTGCCTCAGATATTAACTAGCCATGTGATTCTGATGAAGCCACCTAACCTGTGTCTGCCACAATTTCCTCATTTGTAAAATGGAGAAAATAGTAGCATCTATCTCACAGAGCTGTTGTATGGATAACATGAGATAAAGTATGTAAATTCACAATGAAATGAACCTAGATTGTTTTTTTTTAACCAATAAGCTCAGTCCCTACCCTCAAACAGCTGTATTCCTCTTCTCTTTCTTTAAAGTCTCACTAACAGAATATTATTCCTATTAAAAAGTCAACAATAATATAAAAATGTTCTAAATCACTAATGACTAAAGAACTTAAAACTACTCATACCTATCAGATTAGCAAACATGATAAAAGAGGAAAATGGCAATTATTTGAGGGACTGTGGGAAAACTGGTAAAGTGGCACACTAGTGGATGAGCTGTGAATTGGTCCAGCTATTCTGGAAAGCATTTTAGAACTATGCCCAGAAAATGACCAAACTGCACACCTTTTGATCTGGCTATACATTTGTTAGGTTTGTACCTCAAAGAAATCAAAGAAACAAACAAACAAAAAGGAATCTATATGTATAAAATACATATGTAATAGCTCTTTTCATGGTAGCTAAAAAATGGAGGTAAGGAATGTCTAAACAAATCATGGTATACAAATGTGTTCAGTTGTTTCAGTGGTGTCTGACTCTGTGACCCCATTTGTAATTTCTTGGCAAAGACAATAGAATGGTTTGCCATTTCCTTTTCTGGCTCATTTTATAGATGGGGAAACTGAGGCATGTAGGGTTAAATGACTTTCCCAGGGTCACATTACTTAGTAAATGTCTGAGGCTGGATTTGAACTCAGGTCTTCCTGACTCCAGGCCCTGTGCTCTTTCCAGTGAGCCACTTAGCTGCCATAAGAAATGATGAAATGGACAATTTTCTGAGGAAATTGGAAAGATCTTTAAGAACTGTTGCAGAGTGAAGTGAGCAGGACTAGGAGAATAATATATAAAATAATATTATTTTAATGAAAAACACTTTTGAAAGACTTTGATCAACACAATGATAAACTATGAATCCCCAAAATATTCACTTGCTGAGAGGTGATGACCTGAAGTCAGAAAGATATGGATTCAGATCCCTCTTCTGATAATTACTAGCTGCATGACCATGGGTAATTCATTTAAACTCTCTGAGCAAAATGGAGATGAATAACATGTGCAACAGCATAAGTGAAATTACATTACAGATGTGAAGCACTCTACACATGGCAGTAACTATTCTCTCATACTGTAACTATCACCTTCCTCATTCTAGAAAACATGGTTCTTAGTGCAATTTAACACATTCTGTTTACCTCCGTTGCACATCTATAAAATGAACCAGAGAAGGAAATGGCAATATCTTTGCCAAGAAAACTCCAAATGTGGTCATAATGAGTTGGACGCTACTGAGAAATGACTAAACAACAACTATTGACAACATTTATGACTATTAATTTTTAGATTTGGCGCAATATTTCATTCATTCAGATATAGAAGGAAATGTGGAAGAGAAGTATTAAAGGATTTGGAGTCAGAGGATTGAAATCTCAGTCCTGTCCCTTAATGCTTAAATAACCTTGAGTTAAGTCCCTTTACCTCTTTGAAATACTTGTTTTGTCTTCTTTAAACTGAAGGGATCGTAACAGATGACCTTTTAGCTCCTTTCCAGCTTTAAGCCTATGGATTTATGAGAGCTTTTGAAATTCTGACTCTGATATGAAACCTGCTGGATATCTCTCTCATTAATCAGGAGAGCTCAGCCATGGGGCACAGTGTCAAAACTGAGTGGTTTAATTCTCATGGGAAGGGGGAAGAGGGCACGGAGATAGGATAATATCTGGAGGTCTAGTCTAGAGGACTCTTCTTCCTGTTGGGAAGAAATTGTCAGGGACAAGTCATATGACACTATGACATTGAATAATTAATGTCTGCTCTTCAGATCTGGTCACTCAACCAGCTTCAAATCCACTTAATTATGCTATGCGCACATCTTTATACCTTGTATGCAAGAATAGCATGAGAGATTTTGTTTAGTGCATTGCTAAAATGTAAATAAACTACATCAATAACATTATCTTCATCTCAAAAAGGGGTGAATCCAATTTGTACTTTTCTTAATGAAGTCATATAGGATTTTTTGTAATTACTGCTTCCTTTTTTAGATTTCTACCAATTGTCTCTTAAATAATGCATTTTAGGATTTTGCTAGAAAGTGAAGCCAAGCAGTTATTTCATTGGATAGAGTTCTTCTTGTTTAGTAACTCAGTTTCAACCAGAGCAGATGGGTGTTACCTTATACCTTCCTTAATCATGTTAAATTTCGATTTCCCATTAGCCATTTCTGTTCTGTCTTTTCTAGGTCAGAGAGCACTATCTTTAGTACAGAAAAAAGAAGCAAAATTAGGTTAGCAAATTTTGTTTTTCTCCTACTAACTATCATCATTGTCCCTTTTTCCCAGGACTATCATCTGAAAACCTTCTCTGAACCTCCATTTTTTCACCAATATAGCTAAAAACCAACTTTTTTAGTCATTAGTATTACTTGCAAGATTAAGATTATTTCATAACTTTACTGTTTCTGATAAAAGAGACTACTCAGTGCTTTCGTATTCTTCTTCAATTATCTACTCATGTTTCACCTTCTGTTTATTTGTTTCTAAAAAAGAAAAAAAATGGTCAATCAGTCCTGATACATTCACATTAGTCCATTTAGATATTTTAACATTTCTTTTTGTCTCTTCAAAATGTCATTTTTGAGAGCTTCTCATCCCTCCTGTGATAACTTCCAGTATAAATTTTTTGTCATTGGCTCTAACTGTTTTTTCCTCTAATTTCTTTGAAATCTTTCCTCCCAAGTTCTGGGTACTTTTATGACTTTTCTTAGCCTTTCTTTCTGTAATATACAATGAAATATAGGCAATATATCATAATATATGCTAGTTCATAAGATGGAAACATGAATTAGTCTTACAATTTTCAATGTATGCAAGCAAAATTTAATAATCGAAACATACAAACAATACTAGAAAAACAAGTCATTAATCTGAGTCTTAGAGGTTGATTCAATAAACTTCTTTCATACTAGATTCATTACAAAGTTCCCTCACTAGCCATCCAGAGGCCATGGGTCTCCCTCTGATACAGTCATCTGGCAAGTCTCCATCAGTCAGATCTATCAATCAGTTCTGTTCTTAATGGAACACAGGATGTTCAAGTCCCTAGTTTGGGGAATGCAGATGCCAGTCACAGTCATGACCTAGAAGCAGGCTGATGGCTACAGTTTCCGATGTGTATGTGTGTGTGTGTTTTAAAACTAGTTCTAGCTATGGGTGCTCTTATTTTTTAACCACATAATTTAGTAGTTAAATACATAAACTACTGATAAAGTTGTTCATGATATTTTACTAATGGTAATCTGTCCTATCAGAAGGTACACAGAAGTTCATGAGCTCTTTAAGAACTCATACATGTTGTTCACTATATCATACCATACAACCATTTATCTGATTATTGAAGAAAACTTATAAAAACTACTTAATTAAGTAAACAATTCAGTCACAAAATGGTTGTAACATAATTGAGTCCAGTTATCCTAAGCTGACAAAATTATTCTTACTATCTTATTAGAACTTATTTTTACTACACCCTCTTTCCCAAGTACATACTCTAAATAGATTGGTTAATTTCTCCAAGATTCATACAATTTCTACTTCAACAACCAGTTCCACTCTTTTGTTCAATATTAGGTATCATGGAACAATTCCCTTCTTCATTTCATACATGCTATAAAGGATACACGGAATTTTATTTTGACCTTTTAACTAACTCATCTAATATCTGTTTACACATGTATATGTGATTCAAAAAAAATTCTAAAATCATCAGTCTTTTTCCATGTATTAAAATATTATCAATTTCATTTATGTGTATGATAGAATTCACTGCTCACCATGTCCAATGTCATTAGAGTCTCTTCTTGAAGGAAGTATTTGGGATATACAAGTGTGAGGCTTCTGAATCACCAATAAGTCTTTGGCACTTTTTGTACCTTATCCCAAACCTTATTTATCAAAATATTATTTGCCATTTTTGCCTCTGCCCAGTTTCCCATTGAAGACACTGAATATCAAGGTATGTTAACTTGATGTAGAGAATCTTATGAAATTATTTGTAGAATTTCCCTACTTTTACAATTTATGCAATAGATGTTGACATACAATTTTAATTGTCTTCAAATGGTTCTTTTGCTTACCTTTATTGTGAGCAACACTAGATGACCATGTGTTACATGTATAACATGAAAAAAACAGTTTTTATTGCCTTTGTGTATAAGTTAATCAAAACCATGTAGGCACTCTAGAAATTTGGGAGAGATTTCAGAGAATTTAGAGAAAAAATAGGGGAGTCAATGGACAAACATTTTATGGTGGAAGTTAACACAGAAATGATGTAAATGTCTCAATAATAATGTTTTGAAGACACAAACAGAAATAATTCTAATGATGAAGAGATTTTATCTTCCTTTAATAAGCTCTCTGAGGAGTATTTTGAAGTGATAATTCTACTGAGATGCAACTCTCTTATGCTTTATGTTTTCTTATACAGGGAAATTATATATATATATATGTGTATGTGTATGTATGTTTATACATAGTATGTATGTATATGTGTATATATATATATATATAAAATTCAATTTCTCCAGTCATATTCATTTTTTAATCATTAGGCAGAAATATCACTTTTAGAATGCTTGTAGTTAAAGTTATATTTATAGATATTGTAATAAATATATTTCTTATAAACCTCTGCCCCATTTCCATTTGCATGATCACTGTCACCATTAAAACAAAAAGCTACACAGATATGAAGGCTGTTACTTATCACACTGTCCCTGCCAAAGAAAATTAAATGGATCTGGAGTCAGAAAGACCTGAATTAAAATTCAACCTTACTTACTTGCTTTGTTACTCTGGGCAAGCCATCTGCCCTCTGTCTGCCTCAATGTCTTCAATTGAAAATGGGAATAATAAATAGCAGAGGGTTGTTGTGAGGATCAAATGAGACAGTGTTCATAAAGCATTTAAGACAGTGCCTCACATATAAGGTGCTTAATATATTCGTGTTTCCTCCCCTACCGTTGGAGCTAAAAAAGGTCTACAAAGAATTGAGGACATTTTTCATGGACCACCACTGAATCCAGGTATAGTGAATAGAGAGATAGTCTCAGAATCAGAGAGGGCTGGGTTCAAGATGCACCTTTGATCCATATTAATTTAAAGGTATTTGGTGGCATAGTGGGTACAATACTGGGCCTAGAATCAGGGGGATCTGCATGTAAATCTAGCCTCAGTCACTTGCTAGCTGTGTGGCCCTGGTTGAGTCATTTAACTTCTGTCTGCCTTGGTTTCCTCACCTATAAAATGGGGGTGATATTAGTATCTACTTCACAATGTTGTTGTGAGGATCAAATAAAATAATTGTACACAGTATCTGGCATACTGTTGATGCTATATAAACACTTGTTCCTTTCAGTTTCCCATATTGGTTGTGTTACCCATGGGAAATCGTTTAGTCTCTCAGTGTTCCAAACTGTAAGGTATAGAAAAGGTACTGACCTGCACTGGTGAGGAGAGTTCTTCCCTCGACATTACCTACACAAATGAAAGTAAATATTCATTCAAAAACATGATGCTGTTTTCAAAAAACAAAACAAAATGAAAAACATCCTAACCAAACAATACCTTACCTAGCAAGTCAACTTACGGTCAATAAATTTCTCCCTTCTTAACAGTACTGGTTCTCTGAACTAGAATCACACTGCAAGCCTATCAATCTCAATGGATTTCATGTGGCAATGAAACAGTGGTGCAGGATTTGGGAGGAGGAACCTATGTGACCATACAATAAAGGACTAATACAAAAAAGGAGAATCAATCACACACACTTTCCCCAAAGAGATGATTCAATACCAAACAATGATTTGTTTTTCTTCCCCAACATCACTATTCTATAACTTGAAATGAGCTACAAAGGAATCTTGAAATGTGTATTTAAGCTACTGTGCTTTGGATAATAGCTTGCTCCTATTTTAGATAATGGCTAAAGTAATTCAGAAGCATTGGAGAAGAAAACAATTACACTTTGCCAATTTGGCCCTTGAATAATGATCCTAGGGGAAATAGTGGTGAAATTCACAAGGGCAGCTTGCATATCAATGTGCATTGGTCTTGTTGATTATTTTTTCTTTGTCTTCCCTTTGCTTTCATTCCACTTCTATGGGACAAAAAGTCTTTTTATTATGTTGTCAAAGTGTAATTTCTCTCAAATGCTCCCCTTTGGTTTCTCTCAGCTGTGTGTATCCATGTACATGATATTGAATTATTATTGTCAAAATTTTCTGTAGAAATTGGAAACAACTGTGTATTGGTGATAAATTTTCACATTTCCATGTACCACTGCTAATATCAATCAGTCAGTGTCTCTGGAGATGTTGCTTTGTGCCCAGCCTTATGCTTATTACCATGGAGGAGACAATAAAAAAGACAAAGGTCTGTGTGCTCAAGGAACTTATAGTCTAGAAACACTGAAACATATATTATAAGCTCTGAAAGGAACCTTAGAAGCAAATGAGTCCAACCCTGGAACCATGAATCTCTAACAAGTGGTTATCCAGATTTTCTTTGAGTATCTCTAGGGATGGTGCAGGAGTTGGGAGTTTTGTACCTATTTGGGGCAGGGGAAAGGAATTAAGCAATAATTCAGTAGCTACCACGTGTAAGATACTATGCTAAGTACTTTACAAGTATTATTTTACTTGATTGAAGCTGCTCAGGTTACTTTAAGGCATTCTGATTTTTAGGAAGTTCTTCAATAAATTAATTTAAAATTTATCACGCTGTGTCTTCCAAAAGCTTAGTCTTTGCCTTCTAGGAACAGGTAAAACAAATTTATTACATATAACAACCTTTCAAAGTCAGGCATGGATGGGGGATAAATAGAAGTATGTATCGAATAATTATACATACACACACACCTGTTTGTGTCTAATGGTTGCTATCTTTAGAATGGGAGAGGGAAGAAAAAAAGGAAAAAAAAAGAAATTTACATGATAACTTTATTATATATTTAAAAGGAATAGCAAATTTTATATAATAGATTTGCAGTTTCATCTTTTTTATTATACTATGTTATGGGGGGAAAAGAATGTAGTATTCTCTCCCCCTATGCATTAACATTTTCAAGCTCCATATTAATCAATCAATCAATCAACATTTATTAGGCACCTATATTGTGCCAGACACTATGCTGAGGACTGGAGATACAAAAAGAGGCAAAAGAGAGTGCCTGTCTTCAAGGAGCCAACAATTAAAAGGTAGAGACAACAAAACAAATAAGTATATACCAACTATCTATATACAGTATAAATAGAAAAAAAAAACTGGGAGAAGGCATTAGAATTAAGAAGGTTTGGAAAGGCTTCCTATAGAAGATGGGCATTCCTTCAACAGCTCATATTATTGTATGCCTTCTAGTATCCACACTATTCTGGTTGTCATCTACCTGACAGTTTACGGTTTGTCAATGTTCTTCTTAAAATGTGGTGTCCATGGTTGAAGATAACACTCCAAAGAGGTAGCATGGATTATGCAGAGGAAAACTGTACCATAAGGGCACTCATCAGGATGATGTACGTCTGTTATTACAGCCTAAAATCAGAAATTGCCTCAATCAGAAGGCCATGGATTTCATTACCGGTAGGAGAGAAATGGCAGCCCAGGTCAACACTGATGTAGTATAATCCAAGCATATTTGAAAAAAAAAAACATTGTGAAAGAAGGTGATATAGTCATATTGTAAAGACTTTTCAATGTCATGATCTTTCTGAATGGGAGGTAATGTGTTGCACTGGAAAGTGAACTGGATTCAGGGTGAGATGGTTTGGTTGTGGATCCCAGCTATGTCATTTATTTCCTGTGTGAATGTGGACAAATCTCTTCACTTGCCTTGGACTCAGTTTCCTCCGTGAAATAAAGGGGTAAAACTAGATGGCCTCTAAGGTCCCTTCTGGCTCTAAATATATGATCCTATGAACCTATAAATGAGAATCTGATAACAAATGGCACATGGCTACCTCTCCTCTGGCAATCCCTTCTGTCTTAATACTCTGATACTTATGGTTCATATGGCCTTAGGTAAGTCACATCAGGATTATTGTAAGTGAAAAAATACTAGAGAAATGAAAACTCAGATTGTAGCTCTTGAAGGCAAGGACTGTCTTTTGCCTCTTTTCGTATTCCTAATGCTTAGCATGCTGCCTGAGGCATAGTAGGCACTTAATACAGGTTTTTGATTGCTTATTATCAGCAATAATAAATTGAATCATGACTAATAACAGCAATAACAAAAACATTAGCTTATATCAAGTGATCAAATATAATCAATGGACCCTTAGACTCCAGGTAAGCTACATCAAGCACTGTTATGTTTTAAATAAGTTTTTATTGATGTCTTCTGTTTTCTACATTGTTATAGTTATCCCTATCATCCTACCTCTCCCTTTTCCATAAAACTATCCCATACAACAAATGATATTTTTAAAAACAAAAAATGGGAAAAATACCAGCACAACTGAGCAATACATTGAAAAAGGTAAAAAATTGTGCAATTTATAATAATTGTGGATCTTCCACCTCCATGAAGGGGGATTTGGGAGAGTGTTCTTATATCTCTTCATTCAATCCTGCTTGATCTTTATAATTTATAACATTATATTCTTTTTTATTTGTGTATGTGTTGATATTTTCATGTACATTGTTATAGTCATTGTGTATGGTGTTTTCTTGTTTCTGCTTACTTCACTCTGTATCAGCTGATGTTGATCTTTCCATAAATCCTAAGTTACTAATAGGAAAGTAATGACTTTGTATGCAAAGGGACCTGATGGAATCCTGAAGTCAAATCTCAAAAGGAAGATAATTAAGATCATCATAATACCAAGGCTAATGTGTACCTTTACAATAGTAAAATGTCTGACATCCAATTTAAAAAATATCCAAATAGAAATTTGCTCAATGTTAAAACAACAGGGCCCAACAACTCCAACATAACTGTAAAAAGAAACTTTCTTTACAAAAATGATTAAGGAGACTAATTGATGCTCTCAGACTGGATTGCAAACAGGATAAAGTTTTACATAGGTATTTCTTAAGCAATAATAATCACCATTTATATGTCACTTTAAGATTATCAAAATGTTTTATAAATATCTCAATTTATTCTCATGAGAACCCTAGGAGGTAGGTACTATTGTTATTCCCGTTTTAGAGATGAGGAAACTCAGGCAGACAGATTAACTGATTTGCCCAAGACTTGACGACAGAGCTAAGTATACTAGGTCAGATTTGAACTCATGTCTTCCTGAATCTAAGGGCTACTAGGTGGCATAGTGGATAGAGCACTAGGCATAAAGTCAGGAAGTTTTCAATAAATAAAACCTATTGAAATCAAAGGATTATCACATATCAAACTCTCACCCATAATCAGCCAAATCAAATATTGATGCACAAAAATTTATGAACAGTATTTTTGATAGATATTGCCTTACTATAACAACAAAACACATCAAGAAGAGATAGAAAGAGAAATTCCACTTAAAGTAACTGTAGATAATCTAAAATACTTGAGAGTCTACCTGCCAAGACAAATCTAGGGACTATATGAACACAATTGCAAAATATTTTTCACACAAATAAAGACATGTCTAAACTATTGGAGAAATATTAATTGCTCATGGGTAGGCTGAACCAATATAATGAAATGACAATTTTACCTGTTACTTATTCAATGACATACCAATTAACCAACAAAAATTATTTCATAGAGTAGAAAAAAAATCATACCAAAATTCATCTGGAAGAAGAAAAGGTCAAAAATATCAAAGGAGTCAATGAAAAAATGTTAAGGAAGGTGGGCTAGGAGTACTAAATATCAAACTGTAGTACAAAGTACTAACCATCAAAACGATCTGGTACTAGCTAAGAAATAGAGTGGTAGATCAATAGAATAGATTGGGTACACAATACACAGTAGTAAATGATCATGGTAACCTAATGTTTGATAAACCCAAAGATCCAAACTTTGAAGGCAAAAATTCATCAATTGGAAATAATTACTGGGAAAACTGAAAAACAGTTTGGCAGAAACTAGGCATAGACCAACATCTCACACCACATACCAAAATAAAGTCAAAATAGATAAATTATTTAAACATAAAGGATTATTTCATAAGTAAATTAGTGTTATGGGGCATGGAAAATTCAGATCTACGGATAAGGGAAGATTTTACAATCAAAGAAGAGGTAGAAAGAATCATGAAAAATAAAATGGAAAATTATGATGACATGAAATTGCACAAAGATAATGCATCCAAAATTAGAAGGAAAGCAGGGAACTGGGGGTGGGGAATATAACAAATTTCTCTGTTAAATGTCTAATTTCTCAAGTATACAGGGGAATAAACCAAGTTTATTAAAAAAAGTCAATGTCCAATTGATAAATGGTCAAAGGATTTGAATAGGCATTTTTCAGAAGAAGATATCAAAACTATAAATAGTCACATGAAAAAATGCTCTAAATAACTATTGGCTAGAGAAATGCAAATTAAAACAACTCTGAGATACCATCTTGCACATATCAAATTGTCAAATATGACAGAAGAGGAAAATTATAAATGTCATAAGGGATTTGGAAATTATAAATGTCACAGGGGAAAAATGGAACAATAATGCACTGTTGGTAGAATTGTGAACTAGTCTAATCATTCTGGAGAATGATTTGGAACTATGCCCCAAAAGCTATAAAACTGTGCATATCATTTGGACCAGCAATACCACTACTATGTACATATCCTAAAGAGATCAAAGAAAAGGGGAAAGGACTTGTTTGTACAAAAATATTTGTAACTGCTCTTTTTGTGGTGGCAAAGAATTGGAAACTGAGGAGATGCCCATCAGCTGGGGAATGGCTGAACAAGCTGTAATATATGAGTGTGATGGAATTATTAATGTGCTATAAGAAATAAAAAAAAAACAGGATGGGTTCAGAAAAACTTGGGGAAGTTTTGTATGAAGTAATGCAAAGTGAAGTGAGCATAACCAGTAGAACATTTTGCATAGTAAGAGCAATATTATAACAATGATCAACTATGAAAGACTTAGGTACTATGGTCAAGAAAATGATCCAAGATAATTCTCAAGGATCCATGATGAAAAATGCTATCTACCTCCAGAGAGAGACCTCGTGAACTCTGAGTGAAGGTTGAAGCACACTTTTTAAAAAAACTTTCATTATTTTTTTAGTTTTTTTTGTAACATGGCTAATATGGAAGTATGTTTTGCATGTCTTCACATGTATAATTTATACCATATTTCTTCCTTTCCTCAAGGGTTTGTGGACAGATGGAAAAGAGGGAGGGAATTTAAAACTCAAAATTAAAAAAAAGAATGTCAATTGTTTTTTAAATTCAATTGGGAAATGTTTAACAAAACAAATAAAAATATATATTTAAAAAGATATTGCTTTACTAAACACTCAAAATCAACAACCTATGTAGAATTAAAAGCCCTCAACATATCGAGAGCTAGTTGAAAAAATTGAAACCATGAGTAAAAAGTAAGTAGTGCATATTAATCCCATTGTCTTTTCTACACCCCAACTCAGAGTTGTTCCAAAGTTGCTTACCTTGCTTCTATAGAACATAGTACTACATCCTAGTTCTTTTATTCAGTCATGGACAAAACAACAACAATTATCTTATCCATCTGGAAAATCATTTGCTTAAGACTAAACATAAATAATAATAATAGGATGGTGCCTTATCCTATGACTATTTCTGAGTTCCTCTAAATATAAATATCAGAAGAATTAAATGAAAATAATAGTAATTATAAAATGCATTTTGGCCTCCATGAAGCTTGAAGTTAGGTCTACATCTTCCTTAGGTCAATACGTATTCAAGTCTTTTAATAATAACATAACTTCTAGGTATAGTCAGATCTCGCCTGTTGGATTCAGATGTCTCATAAGTTCAATGAGGATAGGGTCACAATTCCAGAGTCCTTGAATTCCCTTTGATTGTGGTCTTCTAATGGCCCAAAGATTAGGAAAGGGTGGGTGCATGTCCCAGACTGTGAGAGGATGAAACATGCTGATCTCTTCAGTTACCCTTATATGAAGAGAGGGCAATGTTATCTTCTTCAGGAACATATTCTTGGGTACGTGACTTCCAAATCAGTGTGTCTAGCTGATTTGCTTAATCATTTCAGTCATCTATTTTTCTCCATTCACAAAAAAAGAAAAAAAGGCCCTGCAAATCTGACCTCTCATTAAAACATCATTTGCTTGGTTGTCAAATTAATTGCAGCCATTCTGCTCACTGATCAGAAGGTCATACATGTTTCAGAGGAAGGCTGATACTGATAGAGCTTATAGTCCATTGAAAAATCTCCATTTTGTGTGCTGCTGAAAATTAATGCCACTGAAAGACACCATGCAATGTTATAAAGCATGAATTTTTGTACTGCATTGTTTCTGAAAGCATTTTCATCAGGCCACAAGAAGACAGGGGACTTGAGCTTGAGAATAGATGTATCATTTACTGTGACCTCAAATAATTTTAACCATGATGAACCTGAGTTGCCCTATTTATAAAATGATGATAATCATACTTATACTATTTATGTAATGGGGCTGTTATTAGGGAAACTCTGAAAAAGCACTGCATATATGTGAGTGTAAATCAAAGGGGCTGGAATAACTGAAGTCTTAGGTCTTTTCCAGCTTTAACACTCTAGGATTCTATGGCGGTTATATGCCTACATTGACTCACTTTATTCTTACAGCAGAGGGACTAACACATTCATTATCTCACCTACTATCAGAGATCCCATTGTCTGATGAGACAGTGACTGGTGCCAGCTATCATAGAGGGAAGCACTGAGAGAATGAGACACAAAAGTTTTAATGAAGAAATCATGGGACCAGAGATCCAGAGCTGGAGAGGACCTTAGCAGCCATGTAATCTGATTACTTTATTTGTAGAGGAAGAAATTGAAACCTAAGCAAATGAAGTGATTTGTCTAAAGTCCCATAGGTAGTAAACCTTAGAAAGGGTATTGGAATCCAGGTCCCCCAAACTCCAAATAAAGTGCTTTTGCCCTTACTGTGGAAGCTTTCAGAAAAGTGTCTTTATTTTATTTTATTTTATTTTATTTTATTTTTTCTTTGTGGGGGAAGTTCAGATACATGATTTTATCAATCAATGTCAGGAATTCCAGTTTAGACATTCCCTCCCCCAAAAAGAAATTTCCCTATTTACAGTTAGAGCATTTTCTGGGATACTGAAAAATTAAGTGAATAGAATTTTTTTCTTTTTATTGCTATAGCTGGTATTTATAGAAAAATAGTATAATAATTATAATAACATATAATTTATAGAGGTATAATATAAAAGTAGGGACAATGAGCATTTTTTTTACCCTAATCTCATTGGAAAAATCTCTAATCTTTCTCCATTACAGATGATATTTGCTCTTAGTTTACCATGGATGCTACATACTATATTGAGGAGGAATACATTTACTCCTAAGATTTCCAATGTTTTTGACATAAAAAGTCATTGTATTTTGTGAAAAGCTATATTTTATTTATTAATGGAATCATATAATTTTATTATTTTGTTATGGTTTATGAAGTTTGTAGTTTCCTAAACATTGAACCAATCGAGTATAACTGGTATAAATATAACCTATTAGTATAATTTTTTTAATGTGATTCCTTATAGCCTCTTTGCTAATATTTTATTCAATATTTTTGCATTGATTTTTTTTTTAGATATTTTTGCTTTCTAGTAACCTGTATGACCTCTTTATCCATTTTAGGTATAAGGACTATTTTTTTTTCTTGAAGAAGTATGCCAGCTTTCTCTCTTTTTTCAAAAAAATTATGTTAAATTGGAGTTAATTTTTTAATGTTTTGAAAGATCCCAGTTAAATTTTTTTGGTTGTTCATTCAGGATTTTTTTGATATTTTATTCCAAGATTAGGTTATTTAACTTCTCTATTTCTCATTAAGATAATCAGGATATTTCTGTTAATATTCATTTGTTTTGGTTATCTTTTTCACTAACATGTAATTAGGCAAATATTTTCTAATGGTTTCATAAATAGTACAGTGAATAAACTGCTCTACAACTGGAGTCAGAAAGACATGAATTTGAATCCTGCCTCAGACTACTACAATTCACTCTCTTAGACTCAGTTTGCTCACCTGTAAAATGAAGTAGGACTTAATGGCCTCTAAGTCTTTTTCCAGGTCTAAATCTATTATCTTTAATTACTTCTTCATTTGTTTTGAGTTCTTTTTTCATTTTTTATTTGGACAATTTGTTTTTTTTTCTTTTGGTTAATTTTTTAAAACACCTGATTTTATATATAACTTCAAAAAGTTTTTTTTAATTTAATGTCTTCTTTAATTATTATAATCTCTATTTTTACATTGTTTTATTTAAGCTGTATGCTCAAGTCTTTGATCTATTTTTTTCTTTCTTTTGTTAATGAAAGTGTTTGGAGATGTAAATTTCCCCCTAAAGGATTGCTTTGACTACATCTCAAAAGTTTGGATGTGATGCCTTGTGATTTTCTTTAATAAATAATTTTTATTTGTTTTTTGGCTCACTAGTTTTTAGGATTAAATTATTTAGTCTCCATTTAAGTTTGAATTCTGTCTTCAAAAGCCCTTGATTAGTTAGCAGTTTTGCAGTGATCACTGCAGAATATTTTTAACATTTGTTTTTCTGCACGTTTTATGAATGAATAAAAATTATTAAGAATTTGTTATATTCTAATTATTGTGATAAGCACTGGGGATAAAAATATAAAAGTAAAGACAGCCTCAACACATATGGCCATAGTAGTCCGGAAAGACGACTTTGGTCATAAAATTTACAGAGAAAATGAATGAGACCTTAGGGGAGTCATTTGGTACACCTCATTCCTGAACAGTGGCAGAATTGACTTATCATAGTTCATGATTCCAGAACTGGATATGCGATTAAGGAAGGGTATATATTTAGTAACAAAGTTATTGATGAAAAGGCTGTGGAGGAGTTGGCCAGAGAGGAAGGAGTGAAGTGAAGCATGGTTGGGGCTTACTTGAAATAGTATTCTTAGAGAAGCAGTCACAAATTAATAAAATGGTGCCACAGGGCAAAAGTACATTCCAAGAATAGTTTGAGCAGCCATGTGGTTTTTATGCCTTAGCAGGTCAAGTTTTGTAAAGCTGCCATATATAGATAACATTTTTGCTTTTTTTTTACAGTTAGCACTCTCCAGGACTGAACAAGGCACATTGAGGTCCCCAACTATCATAGTTTTGCTGTTAATTACTCTCCATAATTCTATTAACTTTTCTTCCAAGTACTTGGATGCCATGCCGTTTGGTACAGATGTATAAATATTGCTATTTCATTATCTATAGTACTTTTAATGAAAATGCTTATGTATTTAACTTATGTATTTAACTGTTTTTAATGTTGTTTAGTCTGAGATCATGATGGTGACTTTAAAAAATCATCTAAAGCACAATACATTTTGCTCGAGCCTTTAATTTTGACTCCATGTAATTATTTATATTTTAAGTATGTTTCTTTCCAGCAATTTTGACTTCTATTTTTTAATTCATTCTACTGTCTCCCTCTGTTTTGTGGGTGAGTTTATTCCATTCATATCAACTGTTCCTATTCTTCTACTCCTACTTACTTCACCATGCCCAGAGACCCTACACCAGGAAGGTCTTTCCTTCTTTCTTTTTTTCTTTCTTTTTCTCTCTCCCCCCTTATTTTTCTTCCCTTTCTCCCTCCTTCCCTCCTTCCCTCTCTCTTCCTTCCTTCCTTCCTTCCTTCCTTCCTTCTTTCCCCACAGTTGGATACATTCTACCAGCCTTTGCCCCCTTATAGCCACCTTTGTGTGAAATTCTGGACTGGATGGAGGAGTTCACTTTAGCTTTTTCAACTTCCTTCATTATTAGTCTTTCTGAGATTTGTAGGAGTTTATATAGATTTGAGACATACTGGCTCCTTTCACAACAGCATCTTAACTGGAAGACAACCATACCATAATGTCCAAACATTCCATAATCGACACCAACTTCAAGACTCATTCTGGACACACTTAAAGAGGCCTGAGGCACAATAGTACTTATGTAGTCTCAGGTACATGTCTCTTTTTGACCTTTGGTGAGTCACTTCACCTCTGTCTGACTCAGTTTTTACATCTGCAAAGTGGGGATAGTTCAGGGTTGTTGTGTGGATCAAATGAGACAATAATTGTAAAGTGCTTTGCAAACCATAAAATGAAATATGTGGTATTAGTTAGCTATTACTTAGAGTTTGAAGGGACTTCAGAGGACTTCAATTCTGACCTTTTATTTTACAGATGAGGAAATGCAAGCCCAGTGGGTTAGTAATATTAGAGTTGAGACTTGAACTCAAATCCAGTATCAACTGTATCTCACTGATTTTTATTTATATATAGTGTTTATTAAAGTGAATTTAATTATATTTTATAGGTTTCCTATATGGTGGCTTCCTAACTGTGAGATCTGATCCTCAGTTTGGGTTTCCAGAAAGCCATTTACCTTTAAAGGTGAACCAACCAGAGTATAGATCCTATCATTTCTGGGACAAGTTTTGTTTATGGGCAGTCTGTTGATGCTCTAAGTTTCAGTGGTTTATTGTTCTTTCTATTGAAAATCACATTCATTTTGGTTGACAAAGATGGAATCAAAATAAGAATTGCACAGCTTTTCCTTCTCTGTTGTCAGTGATTGTTGTCCTGTTGAACCAAGCAGCTCCTGCCTCTTCGTTGATTCCCCTCCCCGAGTATACTAATATGCCTTTTCCTTGCCATCTTCACATTTCTTCACTTGTCTTAGTACATTTTGAGCTTTCATTCTCCTAATTTTTTTTATTGCTTCATGCCTTGCACTGTTATTCATCCTCAGTTACTCTAGAAATCGGGGCTTGATTTAGTGTTTTTTTTTTAACTGTTTAGATCAGTGGTATCAAACTCATATAGAAATGTGGGCTGCTAATCCATCCATAAGGATCCCTGCTACTGAATGTTGATTTAGAAAGCCACACATTAACACTATCTATGTTCTATTTTATTTTTATTTTGTTAAAACTTTCCATATTACGTTTATTTTTTTATTTTTAATGAACAGTACAATAAAAAGATGATTGTACATGAAACTGAAAATCTACTATGTGTGCAAACTTGCTATTTCAAATATACAACAAAATTGTCATGTAAATTTACCTTTTTTCTTCCCACTGCCCTCTCCCCCATTCTAGAGATGTCTACCATTAGACACAAATATATATATATACAATGTATATATATACATATATGGTATATATACATATATATGTACCATATATGTAACATTATTCTATACTTATTTCTATTTCTTTTTTTGGATGCAGATAGTGTCTTTCTTCATATATCCTTTATAATTAATTTGGGTATTTATAATTGACAAAATAACATTCTCTCAAATTCATTCTTAAAACATTTTGCTGTTACTATACACAATGTTCTGTTGGTTCTGCTCATTTTGTTCTTCATTATTTCTTGCAAGTCTGCGTGTTTTTCTAAGATCATTGAGCTCATTGTTTCTTTTTTACAATTTATTTATTTTTAGTTTTCAACATTCACTTCTACAAAATTTTGAGTTTTAAATTTTCTCTTCCCTCTTCTCCTCCCTCCTCCCCAAGATGGTATGCAATTTGATATAGGCTCTACTTATACATTCATATTAACTATATTGAACATTAGTTATGATGTAAAGAAGAATTAGAACCAATAAGAGGAACCACAAGAAAGAAGAAACAAAACAAAACAGAAGGAAAAAAAAAGAGCAAATTGTATGCCTCAACCTGCATTCAAACTCCATAATTCTTTCTGTGGATGTGGAAAGCATTTTCCATTATGAGACTTTTGGAGATATCTTAGATCCTTGTATTGCTGAGAAGAGCTAAGTCTATCAAAGTTAGTCATCATACCACATGGCTGTTACTGTGTACAACATTCGCCTGGTTCTACTCACTTTGCTAGGCATCAGTCCATACAAGTCTTTCCAGGTTTTTCTGAGGTCTACTTGTTCATTATTGCTTATAGCACAATAGTAATACATTACATTTGTATACCACAACTTGTTCAGTCATTCCCTAATTGATGGGCATCCCCTCAATTTCCATTTCTTTGCCACCACAAAAAGAGCTGCTATAAACATTTTTGCACATGTGGGTCCTTTTCCCATTTTTATGAACTCTTTTGGATACAGTCCTAGAAGTGGTATTGCTGGGTCAAAGGGTATGCACAACTTTATAGCCCAAAGGGGCATAGTTCCAAATTGTTCTCCAGAATAGTTGGATCATTTCACAACTCCACCAACAATGTATTCATGTTCCAAATTTCCCACATTTCCTCCAACATTTGTCATTTTCCTTTTTTGTTATTTTAGCCAATCTGATAGGTGTGATGTAGTAACTCAGTGTCATTTTGACTTGGATTTCTCTAATCAATCATGATTTAGAATACTTTTTTATATGACTATAGATAGCTTTAATTTCTTCCTCTGAAAAATGCCTATTAATATCGTTTGACCATTTATCAATTGAGGAATGACTTGTATTCTTATACATTCAACTCAGTTCTCTCTATATTTTAGAAATGAGGCCTTTGTCAGAGACATTGGCTGTAAAAATTGTCTCACAGCTTTCTGCTTTCCTTCTAAACTTGGTTGCATTGGTTTTGTTTGTGCAAAAAACTTTCAATTTAATGTAATCAAAGCCATCCATTTTGCATTTCATAATCTTCTCTATCCTTGTCTGGTCATAAAGTTTTCCCTTCTCCATAGATCTGACAGGTAAACTATTCCTTGCTCCCCTAGTTTGCTTATAGTATCAGTCTTTACATCTAAATCATGTAACTATTTTGACTTTATCTTGGTATATAGTGTAAGATGTTGGTCTATGCCTAATTTCTGACATACTATTTTCCAGTTTTCCCAGCAGGCTTTGTTAAATAGTGACTTCTTATTCCTGAAGCTGGAGTCTTTGGATTTATCAAATAGTAGATTACTATAATCATTAACTGTTATATCTTGCATAACTAGCCTATTCCACTGATCCACCACTCTGCTTCATAGCCAGTACCAAGTAGTTTTGATGATTGCTGCTTTATAAGGTAATTTAAGATCTGGTATAGTAGGCCATCTTCTCTTGCATTTCTTTTCATTAGTTCCATTGATTATCTGGAACTTTCGTTCTTCCAGATGAATTTTATTATTTTTTTCTAGCTCTATAAAATATTTTGGTAGTCTGATTAGTATGGCACTGAATAAGTCGATTAATTTAGGTAGAATTGTGCTTTTTTAATGTTAGCTCAGCCTACCCATGAGCAACTGCTATTTTTCCAATTATTTAGACCTGACTTTATTTGTGTGAAAAGTGTCTTGTAATTGTATTCATATAGTTCCTTCATTTGTTTTGGCAGGTAGGCTCCTAAATATTTTATGTCTACAGTAACTTTAAATGGAATTTCTCTTTCTATCTCTTGCTGTTGAGCTTTGTTAATCATATATAGAAATGCTGATGATGTATGTGGGCTTATTCTATATCCTGCAACTTTGCTAAATTTGTTTATTATTTCAAGTAATTTTTGACTTGATTCTCTAGGATTCTCTAAGTATACTATCATATTATCTGCAAAGAGTAATAGCTTTGTTTCTTCTTTGCGTATTCTAATTCCTTCAATTTCTTTTTCTTCTGTTGTTTCCAAAGCTAACATTTCTAGTACAATATTGAATAACAGTGAGGATAATGGATATCCTTGTTTCACCCGATCTTATTGGAAATGCTTCTAGCTTATCCCCATTACATAAAATGCTTGCTGATGGTTTTGGATAAATGCCACCTATCATTTTAAAGAAGACTCCATGTATTCCTGTGCTCTTTAGTGTTTTAAATAGGAAGGGGTGTTGTACTTCGTCAAAAGCTTTTTCTGCATCTATTGAGATAATCATATGATTTCTGTTAGCTTTGTTGTTAATATGGTCAAATACGCTGATAGTTTTCCCAATATTGAACCAGCCCTGCATTCCTTGTATAAATCCTACCTGATTATAGTGTATTATCCTCAAGATAAGTTGCTGTAATCTCTTTGATAATATTTTATTTAAATTTTTTGCATCTATGTTCATTAGGGAAATTGGTCTATAATTTTCTTTCTCTGTTTTGACTCTTCCTGATTTAGGTATCAGCACCATACTTGTATCATAAAAAGAATTAGGTAGGACTCCTTCTTCATCTATTTTCCAAAATAGTTTATATAGTATTGGAATTAGTTGTTCTTTAAATGTTTGATAGAATTCACTTGTAAATCCATCTGGCTCCGGAGAGTTTTTCTTAGGGAGTTCATCGATGGCTTATTAAATTTCTTTTTCTGAAATGAGGTTATTTAGTATTTTGTTTCCTCTTACCTTAATCTGGGCAATTTATATTTTTGTAAATATTCATCCATGTCACTAAGATTGTCAAATTTATTGGCGTACAGTTGGGCAAAATAGCTCCTAATTATTGTTTTAATTTCCTTTTCATTGGTGGTGAATTCACCCTTTTCATTTTTGATGCTGGTAATTTGGTTTTCTTCTTTCTTGTTTTTAATCAAATTAATCAAAGGTTTATCAATTTTATTGTTTTTTTCCATAAAACCAGCTCAGTTTTATTTGTTAGCTCAATAGTTTTCTTAATTTCAATTTTATTAATCTCTCCTTTGGCTTTCAAAATTTCTAATTTGGTATTTAATGGGGGAATTTTTAATTTGTTCTTTCTCTAGTTTTTTTTTAGTTGCATGCCCAATTCATTGATCTTCTCTTTCTCTATTTTGTCCATGTAAACATTTAGAGATATAAAATTTCCCCTAAGAACTGCTTTTGCTGTATCCCATGTGTTTTGGTATGTTGTCTCATTATTGTCATTCTCTTGGATGAAGTTATTGATACTTTCTATGATTTGTTGTTTGACCCACTCATTCTTTAGGATTAGATTATTTAGTTTCCAATTAACTTTTAGTCTATCATTCCATGGCCCTTTATTACATGTAATTTTTATTGTATCATGATCTGAAAAAGGTGCATTTAATATTTCTGTCTTTCTGCATTGGATTGTGAGGTTTTTATGCCCTAGTACATGGTCAATTTTGTGTAGGTGCCATGTACTGCTGAGAAAAAAAAAGTATATTCCTTTCTATCCCCATTCAATTTTCTCAAGAGGTCAATCATATCTAACTTTTCTAAAATTCCCCCACTAGTATAGTTTTGCTGTCTATTTCTTCCTGTAACTCCCTGAATTTCTCCTCTAAGAATTTGGATGCTATACCATTTGGTGCATATATGTTTAGTAATGGTATTACTTCATTGTCTATGGTGCCTTTTAGCAGTATGTAGTTTCCTTCCTTATCTCTTTTAATTAGATCTATTTTTGCTTTTGCTTTGTCTGGGATCAGGATTGCTACCCCTGCTTTTTTTTACTTCAGCTGAAGCATAATATATTCTGCTCCAGCCTTTTACCTTTACTATGTGTGTATCCCTCTGCTTCAAATGTGTTTCTTGTAAACAACATATTGTAGGATTATGGTTCTTAATCCACTCTGCTATATGTTTCTGTTTTATGGGAGTGTTCATTTCATTCACATCCACAGTTATGATTACTATCTATATCTTTCTCGCCATCCTATTCCTCTCTTCCCTGTTTATGCTTTTCTTTCTCCTTTCTCCCTTTCCCACCTCACTAGAGTTTTGCTTTTGACCACTGTCTCCATCAATCTGCCGTCCCTTCTATTAGCCCCTTGCCTTTTCTTTCCCTTTACCCTTACAACTTTTTTCCCTCCCTTCCATTCACCCTCTCCCTTTTCTTTTCCCTTTCTTCTTCTACTTCCTATAGGGTAAGATAGATTTCTATACCTAATTGATTATGTTATTCCTTCTTTGAACCAAATCTGATGAGAGTAAGGTTCAAACAATGCTCATCTCCCTCCCTTCTTTCTCTCTACTTTAACGGGTTTTTGTGTCCTTTCATTTACCCTTGTCTGCCTTCTCCTTTCCTCTTCTCCCAGTACAATCCCTTTTCGTTACTTAATTAGATCTTTTTATCATCACATCAAAGTCAATTTATTCCCATGCCCTCTGTCTATGTATACCCCTTTTCAATGACATAATAAAATACAGTTCTCAGGAATTACAAGTGCCATCTTCTCTTGCAGGGATGTAAATAGTTTGCCCTTATTAATAACATGTTGTTTTTCTTTCCTGCTTACTTTTTTATGCCTCTCTTGAATCTTGTATTTGAAGATCAAATTTTCTGTTGAGCTCTAGTCTTTTCATCAGTGAAGGTTTGGAAGTTTCTTATTTTGTTGAATATCCATCTCCTCCCCTGAAAGATTATGCTCATTTTTGCTGGGTACTTGATCCTTGATTATAATCCAAGCTCCTTTGACTTTTAGAATATCATATTCCACACCCTATGATCTTTTAATGTAGAAGCTGCAAGATCCTGCATAATCCTGACTTGGGTTCTATGATATTTACATTGTTTCTTTCTGGCTATTTGCAGTATTTTCTCTTTGACCTGGTAATTTTGGAATTTGGCTACACTATCCCTTGGTGTTTTCAATTTGGGTTCTCTTTCAGGAGGTGATGGGTGGATTCTTTCAATGACTATTTTACCTTCTGGTTCTAGGATCTCAGAGCAGTTTTCCTTGATGATTTCATGAAAGATGATGTCCAGGCTCTTTTTTTTCATCATAGTTTTCAAATAAACCATTAATTTTTAAATTGTGTCTCCTGGATCTATTTTCCAGGTCAGTTGTTTTGACAATGAGATATTTTACATTTTCTTCAATTTTTTCATTCTTTTGTTTCTATTTGACTGATCCTTGATCTCTCATAGAGTCATTAGCTTCCAGTTGCCCAATTCTAATTCTTAATTAATTGTTTTCTTCTAGCCATTGACCCTGGGACTAATCATTTAATTTCAATCTTTCTTTGCTCATCTGTAAAATAAGTGTAATAATAATCCCTACCTCATAGAGTTATTGTCAAGATAAAATAGTAGATTATGTTAGCTATTATTATTAATATTTATAAAGAATTTCACATGCATTTTTCATAATAACTCTGTGAAGTAAGTGTTTTAAATATTATCCTCTACTTGGAGATGAAGGAAATGAGAGTCAGTAAGACTTCCACAGACATCCTGCTGTTAAGTGGCAGAACTAGGATGTCACCTCAAATAGTCTGATTCTAACTCGAGATACTCTTTATACCATCCTATCAATCAAAAAAAAATTGAAGGGTGGGATAAAGATGGCTTACAATCTACTAGGACATTAAGAGAGAACTTAAAATTTACTAGTGGGAAAGCTCACAATTTAGGGGGAAGGGAAATTGTAATTTTGTAGGGGAAGTTTTAAATCTAATAAGGAGCCACTGCCTTTGCCCTAATTTGGACCCTTATTGCCACTTACCTGAACTGTTCCAATTGTCTTCAACTCTCTCTTCTCACCTTTTTCATATTAATGCCAGGTTTATCTTTCTTATGTATAGATCTTGCCATGTCACTCTGCTAAGAGAACAACAAAACACAGCAACCATAACCACAGTGACCTCTCAAAGACTCCCTATTGCCTCCAGAGTAAAGTTAAATATCTTTTGACTGTCATCCATTGCCTATATATTGCTTATTTGTTTATATATTTGTGTGTATAATATATAAATTTATGAAATAAAACAAGCATATCTGTAACATAGTACAATAAAAAAAGATGATTACACATGAAATTGCAAGTACTATGCACAATTTGCTATTCCTTTCAAATACACAAGATTATCATGTAAATTTCTTTTTTTCTTTCCTCTTTCCAATCCCACCCTAGAGATGGCTACCATTAGACACAAATAGTTTTATATGTATGTATATATGCATACATATATAATATATATATATACATATATACATACACACACATATATGCAACATTATTCTATATGTACTTCTGTTGATCAGTTCTTTTTCTTGATGTGGATAGCAATTGCTTGTTTTGAGAACCTGGAGCTATCACCTTTCCAGTCTTATTTTATTCCCTTTCCACACATTCTACATTCTAGGCACAACTCACAGCTCTGCCCTCTTACAGACATAGTAGACTTTCACTCCCCATTGCCTTTTGTCAACCTCTTTATGCCTGGAATGCCTTTCCTTTCTATCTTCATCTCTTGAACTTCTATCCATCCTTTGAAATACAACTGAAATGCCTTATCCAGAAAGCCTTTCTTAATGCTCCTAGTGGATAATTCATTTCTCTCTCTCTCTCTGTCTCTCTCTGTCTCTCTCTGTCTCTCTCTGTCTCTCTCTCTCTCTCTCTTTCTCTCTCTCTCAGAATTTCCCTAATAATTCTCTTTTGTAATGTGTTTATCATGTTATCTTGGTTTTATAGGTATGTGAACTAGTTTTATCTCTCCACTGGACTATAAATTCTTTGAAGGCAGGGAGCCTACCTAATCAAAACTTTGGATCTACACTATCCTCGGCACAAATTTTGCAAGCAGTAGGAACTTAATAATGTGTTTTTTTAATTGTTTGGCATTGATGGGGAGAGGTTACCTAGTACTACAAATCTGCAGTCTCATAGAGCAGGGATTCTTCACCTTTTCCTGGGTTTATGGACCTGTCTGATAAAGCCTATAGATCCTTCCTCAGAATGATGTTTTTAAATGCATAAAACAAAGCACAAAGGAAATCAATTATATTGAAACAACTATCAAAATAATTCACAGATACCAGGTGAACAACCCCTGAAGGAGGTACCTTATTATCAAATATCAAGGGTTTATATTCTATAGTAAAGGAATCAATCCATCAGCAAGCATGTATTAAGCTCCTACTGTATGCTAAGAGCTAGTAGTGGGTGTTTAATAATTTACTGGTGGGAGCTTGTAGTCCTCTAAGGGGTTGTTTCATAGGGAGTTGCTTATTACAATATGGTAGGGGGAGCTGACTCTACTCTTGGGGAGGGGGTTTGTTATGAAAATGTGTTACTTGCTCTTCCTTTGCTTCAGTGGAAAATTACTGACAGCCCAGAAATCCATGGAGTTGGTCTATCAGTGTCCTTTCTCTTTCTGATGTTTAATCTATTTTCTTGTGAATATACTGGGGACTTTAAAATAAAAGAAAACACACCCAAACTTATCCACTTGACCTGTCTGTTGCCTTTATTGGCTCCTGGAACCCACTTTCCATCCAATTTGGAAGCATTTCATCCAGCCAGCTCCTTTCTTTATTGCCTTCAGACTCATCCCTCCCAGACTCAGAGCTGCAGGCAAAGGCAGATTTATTTTTAGACAAGTATATTTTCAGAACTGAAACCAATCAGGCCTTCAGCTGTCCAGTTCCCCTGAAAAATGTCTGCCTTCTGCCTCCCCCCAATCCTGTCAATGACCACCCCATTTTTCAAGTCCTTCCAATTTCATTTAAATAGCTGAAGGCCAATAGAGGCATTGCTTGGCTAAATTTGAAGTGGGGATAGAAGAGAAGAAAAGAAGAAAGACATTAACAAAACAATGAAAATGTCAAGGGATGGGGGAAAATAATGAATTGAATACCAAGTGATATTTCAACCAGGCCAATCACATCTGCTGTATGTTGCAGGTGATAACATTTTGGGAAAATTCCATAGCTGAATGATGATGATGGCTATGATTATAATGGTGATGATGATAATGACAACAATACATACTCTAGCTGACATTTATGTTTTTTGATTATGAAGAGTTTTTGCATATGTTATTTGATCCTCATAAAACCATGTGGGGAGCACAAAGCCATTATTTTCACCCCCATTTTCCAGATGAGACAAGTAGGGCTCAGGGATGTTAATTGACCAATCTAGTCACAAGTCGGGTAAGTGGTTAAGCCTGAAGTCAAACCCAGGCCTTTTGATTCTAGCTACAGCTGTGGTCTAAATAAATCCATGCATTTGCTATTGACTATTTTAACTAAATTCACTAAGCCATCCTACAGAAATACAAAATCTCCACAGTCCAGGGAATTAGATTGCCTCTCTTGACAAGTTGGTTACATAATTACAGCTTTACCTCAGAGTACTTCAGTACTGTGAGGAAGATCACTGACTCATGGGTGAGTAAATGACTAACCTTGACTGGTAATGGGCTATTTTTGGAATAAAAAGAAAGAAGAGACTGGAAAGTGTTGGGTTTGAATATGTCTTTTTTTTTTTAAGCTTTGGTATTCATATCATCAGAGACATTGCGATGTATGACCTGATTTCGAGTAATGAAAAACTGATTCATCCAAAAGGTGAGTTTTGTTTCGGGCTTTTTTCTAATATGTGAGATGACTTAGCATTCACTAGTATTTGAGAAATGTGTTTGAATAATGATGATATAGCTGAGGTTTATGTAGTGCCTTACAATTACTGAGTATAATACATCAATGATCACCAGCTATCCTCAAAACAGCTCTCTGAGGAAGTGTAGGCCAAATGCTAGACTCATTTACAGATGATGAAAACAAGTCTCAGACAGATTACTTGCATTACTCAGGATCACACAGCTAATAAATGATAGAGCCCAGATTCAAATTCTGGTTATTTAATTTCAAATCTTTCTATAAGGCCACAATATCTCTTATTAACTATTAGCTTACTCTTTGGTGATGAATTCTCAGTGGATGGAGAAATCTTAACCCACAGGTCACAAATAGAGAAGCTCTGTTTTTCTGATTTCTGCCAAGCTCACAAATACTGTTGTCTAGTAACTAGACTACAGTTAATGATTTTTGTTAGACTCTAGTTAGTGATTTCTGGTGGGTTTGCTCATCTGTAAAATAGGAATGATAATCTCCATTTAATTGAAGGATCTGTCCACATGAGGGAATAGATAAAATCAGTCTTACTATTTTCTACAAGGCTCTGTACTAGATACTGAGGCACACAAAGATCATTGAGACATGGTTAAGGCCTCAAGTAACTTACAATCTAATGGGTGATGTGGGTAGCATAAAAAAGGATGTAAAACATGTTCAGAGATAGCTAAATTACAAGATGTAGTGAGAATACTTTCTAGAGAAGAAACTGGAAAGGACTACTTCACTTCTTAGAACCCCCCACCTTAGAACCCATCCCCTAGCTTCCTTCAATGCTAAGTTCAAGGACCATTTCCTGTTGGAGGCCTTTCCTGATCTCCCTACCTTCTAGTGTGTTTTATATTAAAATTATCTTGTATTCATCTTGTATATGTGTTCTACAGTAACATAATATGCTCTTTGAGGGTTGGAACTGTATTGATAGAACAAGACCAGGATTTGAGAAAGAGAGGGAAAAAAGGTGAGTTTTTGATTAAGGAATAAGTGGATATGATTACAGGCTGCATGTTACTTGGTCCAAATGAACGCCCTTTCAGAGGCAATGTTTCTTAGTGAATGAAGACCAGGGTTCTAGTACTAGCTTGGTCATTAACTAGCTTTAAAGCCTCCTTTCATATAAAATTTCTTATTTGACCAATGGGATAATATCTTCCTTGTCTACCTTATAGATTCTTTAGGGGAGAAGGATCAAATGAGATAGGGAGCAGCTGTGATTGTGCCAGGACATTTTCTGATATTTCTGCTCAGTAATGGCTATTTGCTAAAGCTGTAGAGAGCAATCCACATTTCTAATGTTGATTCTTTGCTCATGAGACCAGACATATTGCTGGCATAGGTTGAGATGATGTAAAGAAGGTAAAGACCTGGGCCAGACCCAGGAATAATGATTCCAAATGAGGACTCATTATTGAGGAATTTCTCAAAGTATTTTCTCTTTTGTGCCCATGCTGTGCCCAACCTAAAATCTTCTCCCCTAAGAAAGGTTCCAGGACAGCATAGCTTGTCTAGTGTCGTGCAGTGGACAGAGTCCTGGGCCCTAACATCAGGAAGCCCTGAATTCACATCTTATCTAAGACACTAGTTGTGTGACCCTAGGAAAATTATCCCTGTTTGCCTCAGTTTCCTCAACTGTAAAATGGCAATAATAGTAGTACTTGCCTTGTAGGATAATTGTGAGGATCAAATAAGATAATATTTGTAAAGCACTTAACACAGTGCCTGGCACTATATAAATTCTAGTTAATAGCAGCAATAGTAGGTGGCAGCTAGGTGGTGCAGCAGATGGAATACTGGGCCTAGAGTCAGAAAGACTCCTCATCTTGAGTTAAAACATGGCCTCGGCACTTACTAGCTTTGTGACCCTGGGCAAGTCACTTAACCCTGCTTGCCTCAGTTTCCTCATCTGTAAAATGAGCTGGAGAAGGAAATGGCAAACCACTCCAGTATCTTTGCCTAGAAAATCCCAAGTGGGGTCAAGAAGAGTTAGATATGACCAAAAACAACTGAACAGTAACAACAATAATAGTATTAGTTTTATGACTATGGTTGAGTCCTTGGGATCTAAATACACATTAGCCAAGCCTCCCTGGATTTTAATCATAGAGATAATTAGAAGGCACTGGCTCTGATGAAATTGTACTTTAGGGTTTGTTAATGTCTTTTCTTTTCTTTTTTTTGTAATTTTTCCATTTTATGGGAGAGTTCATCCCATTCACATTCACAGTTATGATTACTATCTGTGTCTTTCTCTCCATCCTATTTCCCTGTTTATGCTTTTCTTTCTCCTTTCTCCTTTTCCCTACTCACTAGTGTTTTGCTTTTGACCACCACCTCTCTCATTCCCAACTCCCTCAGTCCCACCGATCTTCTATTAGCCCCCTCTCTTTTCTTCCCCTTTACCCTTACTACTTCTTCCTTCCCTTCTACCCTCCCTTCCTTTTCTTTCCCCTTTTCCCTCTTACTGCCTGTAGGGCATGTTAGATTTCCTTACCTAACTGATTATGTTATTCTCTCCTTGAGCCAAATCTGGTGAGAGTAAGGTTCAAACAATGCTCATCTTCCTCCCTTCTTTCCCTCTACTGTAATAGGTTTTTGTGCCTTTTTCTGTAACATAATTTAATCTTGTTTTCCTCCTCCTTTCCTTTTCTCCCAGTACAATCTCTTCATTAGATCAGATTAATCTACTTACTTAGATCCATTTAACCCATTTGATTAGATTTTTTTAATCATTACATCAAACTCAACTTATTCTCACCCCCTCTATGTATACCTTTTTAAAATGGTGTAATAACAAGACAGTTCTCAAGAGTTACAAGTGCCATCTTCCCTTGTAGGGATGTAAACAGTATGTCTTTATTAATAATATGTTGTTAGTTTTTTTTCTGTCCTGTTTACCTTTTTATGTCTCTCTTGAGTCTTGTATTTGAAGATCAAATTTTCTGTTGAACTCTGGTCTTTTTATCAGGAAGGTTTGGAAGTTTCCTGTTTCATTGAAGATCCCCTGAAATCTTCTCCTCCCTTGAAAGATTATGCTCATTTTTTCTGGGTGGTTGATCCTTGGTTGTAATCCAAGCTCCTTTGCCTTATAGAATATCATATTCCACACCCTATGATCTTTTAATGTAGAAGCTGCAAGGTCCTGCATAATCCTGATTCGGGTTCCATGGTATTTATATTGTTTCTTTCTTACTGTTTGCAGTATTCTCCTTGACCTGGTAATTTTGGAATTTGGCTACAATATCCCTTGGTGTTTTCAATTTGGGTTCTCTTTCAGGAGGTGGTGGGTGGATTCTTTCAATGACTATTTTACCTTCTGGTTCTAGGATCTCAGAGCAGTTTTCCTTGGTGATTTCCTGAAAGATGCCATCCAGGCTCTAATTTTTCAAAGTAGTTTTCAGGTAGACCAATAATTTTTAAATTGTGTCTCCTGGATCTATTTTCCAGGTCAGTTGTTTTACCAATGAGGTATTTTACATTTTCATCTACTTTTTCATTCCTTTGTTTTTGTTTGAGTGATTCTCACTCTCTCAGATTCATTAGCTTCCACTTGCCCAATTCTAATTTTTAACAAATTGTTTTCTTCTATTATATTTTGCATCTCCTTCTCCATTTGGCCCATTTTACTTTTTGAGGAGTTCTTCTCCTCGGTGAGTTTTTGTGCCTCCTGTTCCATTTGGCCAATTCTGCTTTTTAAAGAGTTGTTTTTTCAGTGAACTTTTTTTTTCCAGTTGGCCAGCTGCATTTTTTCATGACTTGTTTTCTACAGTTAATTTTTGTCCTTTCTATTTCAAACTATTGACTCTGCCATACGTACCTCTCACTTCTTTTCCAAATTTTTCTTCTATCTCTCTTATTTGACTTTTAAAATCATTCTTGAGCTCTTCCAAGAAGGCTTTTTGGGCTTCAGACTGGTTCATATTCCCTTTTGAGTTTTCATACATGGGTTTGTTGACAATGTTGTCCTTTTAAGAATTTCTGCCTTAGTCTTCAATGTCCCCATAGTAAGAATCTATGGTTTATTTCTTTTTGCTCATGATGTTTGCTTATCTCCTGGCCTTTAAAAAAATTGAGCTCTCCTGCTGGGGCCAGGGAGCACTGCCCCAAACTTCTTGTGCTGAGAGCCTGGGGCCTGTTCACTGGCTTTGTGTGTTGGGGCCTCAGATGCTGGCAGTTGGAGGCTATAGGGTTCTGGCAGCTTACGTGGTGTTGGGATAGAATCAGCAACACTGGAGCTCTAAGGATAGTGGTGGGTAGTCTGGACCCTGGAGGTTGCCTGCTCACCTGAGCCTTTCACTTTCTTTGGCTCCTTGCTGATGGATATTTTGCTGCTGCGGGGTGTTTCTCTGCCCAGGGCTTTCACCCTTGTTGCTGGGCTTCCCAAAGTTGTGCTGAGGCACTGGGAGACTTGGCTGTCAGAGAACACCATGGCATGTGGTGGTTTCCAGAGCCAGTTTCCACTGGTTCCCCTGCCAGTACTGAGGCACAACCTGGGGTTCAGGATCTCCCCCTGGTATGCTGAGATAAGGCTTTCCAATAGCTTGTTGGGATGTCTCCCATTCTGTACTGCTCCCCCTCCCCCAGGGCAAGAAGGGCCTTTCCAATTAATCCCTCAAGCTTCCTGGGCTACAGGACTGCTGTACCACATCTTTCTGCTGATTTAGCTGTTCCAAGGTTTTTCCTGGGGCAATATTTTCTGGGCTTTTAGAGGCTAATAAGGGATGGTGAGAGCAACTTACTTCCTACTCTGCCATCTTGGATCCTGGAAGTGGAAATCTTGTTAATGTCTTTTCTAAATTGCAGACAACACTCTTCATGTTGTGTTGTGTACTTCGTGTTGTGCCAGTATACTTTTATTAAAGTATTCTGAGAGGAGGTGAAGAAAAGATGGAGGAATAAAGGCAGGGACTTGCCTGAGCTCTCCCCAAAACTCCTCCAAATACCTTTAAAAATAATTCTAAAGAAATTCTAGACCAGCAGAACCCACCAAAAGACAGAGTGAAATAAATTTCCAGCCCAAGACAACTTGGAAGTTTGTCAGGAAAGAGCTCCTTCAGGCAAAAAATGGGTATTCAATGAGATAGAGGACTTGCAGGCATTCTCTATGAAAATATCACAGCTGAATAGATAATTTGACTTTCAAACACAAGGCTCAAGAGAAGCATAAAAAGGTAAACAGGAAACAGAAATCACAAGGGTTTTAGTAAGTTTAAACTATTTACATTCCTACATGGGAAGATGATATTCATAATTCATAAGACCTTTCTCAATAGGATAGTTAGAAGGAGTATACATAGACAGAGGGCACAAGGGTGAGTTGAATACAAAGGGATGATGTGTAAAAAATAAAATGAAGGGGTAAGAGAGGAATGTACTGAGAGAAAGGGAAGGGAAGAGGTAGAATGGGGGTAAATTATCCCACATAAAAGAGGCAAGAAAAAGCTTTTACAGTGGAGAGAAAGAGGTGGGAGGTGAGAGTGAATGAGTACACCTTACTCTCATTGTATTTGGCTTAAGGAAGGAATAACATACACTCTCAATTACGCATAGAAATCTATCTTACCCTGTAGTCGAAGGGAAAGGAGATAAGAAAAGAGGGCCCAGTGATAGAAAAGAGGGCAGATTAGGGGAGGGGGTAGTCACAAGCAAAACACTTTTGAGGAGGGGCAGGGTGAAAGAAGAGAGAGAATAGAATAAATGGGGGAATATGATGGAGGGAAGTACAGTTAGCAAAAGTAACTTTGAAAAAAAAAGATTTTGAAGCAAATTTCTCAGATAAAGGCCTCATTTCTCAAACACATAGAGAGAACTGAGTCAAATTTATAAAAAAAAAGAGCCATTCCCCAGTTGATAAATAATCAAAAGATATGATCAGTTTTCAGATGAAGTAATCAAAACTATCTATAGTTACATGAAAAAATACTCTAACTCACTATTGATTGGAGAAATGCTTATTATTAAAACAATTTTGAGGTACTACCTCATGCCTATTAGACTAATAGGACAGAAAAGGTAAATTACAAATGTTGGAGGGAATGTGGGAAAAATGAGACTTTAATGCATTGTTGGTGGAATTGTGAACTGATTCAGCCATTCTGTAGAGCAATTTAAAACTGTGTCCAAGAGTTATAAAACCATGCATACCCTTCGGCCTAGCAATACCAAGTCTGTATCCCAAAAGAGATAGAAATCAAAGGAAAAGGACCTATATGTAAAAAAAACAAAAACAACAACAACAACAAAAAACCATTCATAGCAGCTCTTTTCTGGGGATAAAGAGTTAGAAGTTGAGGGGATGCCCATCAGTTGGGGAATGGCTGAACAAATCATGGTATATGTATGATAGAATATTATTGTATTATAAGAAATGATGAGCAGGGTGCTCTCAGAAAAACATGGAAAGACTTGCATGGGCTGATGAAAAGTGAAATGTACTGTGTACAAAGTAACAGCAATATTGCAAGACCTGTGAATGACAGCTATTCTCAGCAATACAATGATTCAAGACAACTTTTAAGGAATTATGATGAAAAATGCTATCCATCCACAGAAAAACAATTGATGGTATCTAAATACAAATTGAAGCATACTTTTTAAAATTTTCTTTATTTTTCTTGAGTTTTTTACTGTCTGTTTTATTTCACAATATGACTATTATGGATATGTTTTGCATGACTACACTTGTTTAACATATCAAATTGATTGCCTTCTCAATGAGAGGGAGTGGGGAAGGAGGAAAGGAGAGAATTTGGACCTCGAAGTTTTAAAAATGAATGTTAAAAATTGTTTTAATGTGTAACTGGAGAAAGACAAAATACTAAATAAAAGCTAAAAACAAATTTTTAAAAAGTGCTCTAAAAGGCCGTTAGCTTTTCAGGCTACATATATTGATTCACAGCACCTCATTGTGGAAAGGGAACTCAGAGGCCATGTAGAATAACCCACACCTGAACAAGCATCATTATACAATGTGACACTTGGTCATCTGTCTTTGACTTCTACTTGGAGGAGGAACTTTTACGTGGAGGTCTTAGAACTTTTAATTTAATGATAAATATATTTCAATATAAATGGTTTCCTTTGTTGTCTTCTAATAATATCAATAATAGCTAACATTTCAGTCATGACTTCTTATTGTTAGTCCTTAGCTCTTGAAGAGAACCAATGACTCTAGGAGGGTGATGTCTTGACTTGCAAGTGAACTGGATTTAAGTGAGGGAGGACTGTGGAAAATCATCAGCCTCACTCTCTCCTCCAGAGGCATAGGAGTCCAGTGGGAAAACATAGGTCAGGAAGACTGGTGATGGCCTCAGTCAAGATGACTGGCAATGGCAGGAATCAGTGGGAGACCTTGGCTTTTTTAAGCTCAGATCTTTCCCAGGTCTCAGTTTGTCTGAGGCAACACCCATTCCATGAATAAAGGCTAGTTAAGAATTGGGCAAAAGACTGCCTAGTTTGTCTTCACACACACATACAAAATCAATCTGAGAGGGGAAGACCTTCAGAGTTTCTTGCCAGAACAGAAACAATTGCTATTTACACTCACTCTGAGCCATCAAAACCCAGATAATGAGCAAGTGAAGCTTGGGTTGGGGTCTATTATTGGCCAATCAGTGAGAGTCAACCTGATTTGGGTTTAAAAGCATGGTCAGGTAGCTCCATTTGAATCCCAATGGGCTTTATCAAACCCTGGTTTTCCAGAGCTATGTTTCAAGAATTCATAAATGAAAACTACATGAGACAAAAGAGTTAATTGTCCCAGGTTTGGGGAGGAGAAATGATAGAATAAATAAGTAGGGAAGAAAAAAAAGAATCCCCAAACCCCAAGATGTCTTGTTAAGTATAAGTGATCAAAATTTTTGCTCCTTTGGACAGAGCACCCACATGTAAGGGTGCAGCTCTCCACATGGACAGAGGAGAAGAGTCTGTAGTGACTACTACTTGCCAAATGCTTTCCAAATTTACTCCAGGCTCAGTGTTCACTGCGTCACCCACCTACATTTAAAAATATTACATTCTGAGAAAGGACTCATAGGTTTTGCCAGAACTGCCAAAGGATGTCCATGCTACCCAAAATGTTAACTGTTCCAGCGTTAAAGGAACTAACCACCTTGGAGACAGCATGTTCCACCTTTGTTAGGAATTTTCTCCTTATTCTAATACAAATTGGAGGTGGGGGGCTGAAATTGCCTTTCTACAACTTCCAACTGTGGCTCCCAGGTCAAGTCCTTTGGAGGAAGGAGCAGGGTAGAGAGTATAAAGAACAAGTCTTAATCCCTCTTTATGGGACTCCTCCAACCTTTCTTCAAAAACTTAAACACAGTTATAATGTTTTCCCCTAAGTTTTTCTTTCTGCAAGGTAAATATGCCCTTTTCTTCAAATGATTCTGTCAGTCAATTAATGAGCATATGACTAGATCATAAATGTCTACATAAATGTGCCAGGTATTGTGCTGAGAACTGGGAACACAAAAAGAGGCAAACGATAATCCCTGCACTTGAGGAACATAAAATCTAATGGTGAAAACATGCAAACAAATACAAAGCAAACTATATGCAGGATAGATAAGAAATAACTGAGAGGGTAGGCACTAGAATTACAGGGGGTTAGGGAAGTCTTCTTGCAGAAGGTCAAATTTTGGTTGGGAATTAAAGCAAACCAGGGAAGTCAGTAGCCAGAGAGAAAGAGGGAGAGCATTCCAGGCATGGGGCAGCCAGAGAAAATGCCTGGAACTGAAAGGTAGGAGGCCATTGTCACTGGATGGAAGAATATGTTTTCTAGGGAGAGGTAATACAAATACAAATGTAGAATAATCTCTGTCATCAGGAGGTTTACATTTTGTGAGCAAGTACAGTGGAATGAGTGCCCAGGACTCATTCGAAATACTGCCTCAGGCACTTTGTAGTTGTGCAACTATAGGTGAGTCAGTCAATGGTTCTCCTCCACAGTCCTCCTATCTGTAAAATGGGGATAATAATAGCACCTACTTCCTAGAGTTGTTGAGAATCCTATGAGATAACATGTGCAAACTACTTCTCAAAACATTTTGTTATTTTATAATTACAAACCCTAAAGTGTTATATAAATGATAACCATTACTATTATAGTGAAAAAAATATTCTCCTCAAAGTCTTTTCCCATCTTTGGGATACTCTCTATATTAATGATGTTCTCTCTACTGAATGCCCTGAACTGAAAGAGCTACTTTAGCTGTTTTCAAACAAGGGCAAAAGCATAGCTTCCCTCATAATTGGCCTTATTGAGGCAGCTAAGTAGCACATTGGATAGAGCCCTGGACCTGTAGTAAAGAAAACCTGTCAGCTAGTTACTAGTTATGAGACCCTGGGCAAATCTCTTATTCTGTATCTACCTCAGTTTCCTCAGCTGTAAAATAGTACCTGCTACCTCTCAGGGTTGTTATGAAGCTCAAATGAGATAATGTTTGTAAAATTCTTAGCATGGTGCCTGGCACATAGTAGGTAGTAAATAAATGCTTATTTCCTTCAACTGTTCTTGATTCTGTGTAGCCTGCAATCAAATTCATTCACATTCATTCTCCTTACCATGGTGCATTGTTGACTCATTGTGCAGTACATTAAGAATTCCAGATATTTTTCCAAAGTATCAGGATCTAGCCACATATCTTGCAATCTTGTACCTTTGGTTATTTTGACTATTTTCTCTAACCCAAGAGAAAGAAGTTAAAAAATATCCCTATTCCTATTTAATTTTATCTTATTCAATTGATCTCTTCATTCTGACCTAGTGAATCTTTTTTTTTAAATCTTGATTCAGCCATGCAACATATTAGGTATCCTTACCAGTGTTGTGTCTTACTCATCAATTTGATGAATGTGTCATCTATACCTTCATCTGAATCTTGATAACGATGTGAAACCAAGAACAGAGACCTGTAGAATTCAGCTCTAGTCCTCTCCCCAATGAATATTGATCCATTAACCAATGTTATTTGTGTCTAATCCCAAATCTATGTAACTATACTAGAAGCTATATTTTTCCACTCCTGCTTCACAGTATTATTTTAGGGAAAACACTGAGCAAAAATTAAAGCACAACAACTCTAGTAACTATAGTTATGATATTTATTTAGGAATCCCTTCCTAGATTTATACTGTTCCCTCCTCCCCCAAATAGCACCCTGATCCTAGAAGCCTTTCTCTCTCCTTGTCAGGGTCTGAAATTTTTTAAACAGCTCCAAGATAATTGAACATAAATATTGAATATATCTATGAAATACAGCTTTAATCACAGGTACTTCTTCAGGGTTGTCTTATTGTATGTTACATAGGCAAGCTTCTCAGATTCTCACTCACAGCCTATCCACTTATCTTTTGAATACTATTCTACCAAAGATTTATATCAAGTTATTCATTTAAGAGCAGAATAGAAGTAGCAACTTAGAATTGGATAGAGGAGGCATAATTATTAAATTAACATGATCAGTGATAGAATCTGAGACCAGCTGAGTTTTTTTTTTTGCTTAGTGAATTTGTGTTGCATTGAGATAGCACCAAACAATTCTGTCCTATCACCATTTATTAAGTAGCTCCTATGTGCAATGTATGGCAGTGATGGACATCTAGTTGTTTGTTCCTTTTCATTTAGCTCAGGTAAAAATATCTATCAACACATATCTTGCCTAATATTCAATTAGACAATCATTTATTAAATGTCTATTATGAGTCAGGCAAAGATGATACAAAGATTAAAATGGCATAGACCTTGTACTCAGGGTGTTTACATTCTGCTAGAAGAAATATGCAATATGTTTATAAATAATATAAATTAAGATACTATTGGGGCAAAAAGAAAGAGATCCAAAGTGGTATCAGAAAATATGAATAGGAAGCGATAATTTTCAGCTTAAAAGATCAGAGAAGGCTTCACAGAAAAGGATGATATTAATCAATCCATCACATCACATTTATTACATGCCTACTATGTGCTTATAGAAACTCATGGTGAATAACTTTTATTTTTTTAATAAAGTATAAGTCAGGGCTCCAACTTGAGAGGATAGAAGTAGTATTATGGGAAACTTGAGAAGAGAAATGAAAGTTTGTACTAGCCCTGATGGAAAATGAGTTAGAGAATGAATGAGTGTAGAATAAATGAATTACCTTTCTGCTGTGATAACTTATTTAATCCTTGATCTTATCTGGCTCAAGAAAAACAAGGGGAAGAAATTGATAGACAAAGATGAGAAAAACAATCTATTCCATGGATGTATGTGTTTGAGAGTAGGAAAGGAATGAGGGAAGGATGAGGGGGCAGTTGGGGGAAAGTGATGAGCAAAGACAGAAAAAGGAAGGTGAGTAATACAGTTACCAGAAAGGTCAATTTAAGATTACCCTTAATTAGACAATATGTTGTTTTGCATAACTGAGTTTTCTAGATGACTAAAGTTTAATCTTTTATATGCACAAACTTTTGTTTCTATTTTAATCACAAATGATAGAAATTTCTCCAAAAATGTTTAACATACTTCTACTTTAAATAAAATATACTGAGACAACACAATTATTCTATGATGGCTCAGGGTAATAATTATAAACATCAGTCGAGTTATGAGATTGTGATATTAAGAACCTACTGAGGTAAATGCAACTATTTCATTACTCACTGAAGAGCTCCAGACTTCTGTCTTTTTAAAAAAAATATGTAATTCTATTACTCCCCTCATTATCATACTATCATTTATCACTGCTTATGACTGTCAACATACTAACTTTTACAAGTAACCTTCCCCCTTTCTAAGTTACTACTCCCAACCTACTAAAACAAATCTCCAATCTTGTTAGAATTCTGTATAAAGCATAACTAAATAGGTGTTGACCAGGGAACTGAGGAGCTTTGTGACATATTTTGACTTGAAGGTTTTTTTTTCTTTCTTTTAAATGGTTTGAGGAGAAAAGGTTTTCAACTCTGCTATGAATGATAGTGGTGACTAGAAGGCTAATCTTTTTATAAACAAGGTATTTGAAAATTAATAATACAGGGTGTACCAAAAGTCTTAGTACAGTTTTAAGCTTTAATAGTTTAGAATGTCCCCAAAGTCTTAGTGCAGTTTTAAGTTATTAAAGTTTAAAGTTGTCATTACCCACTTACCCCCAACCCCTTCACCATTCCTCACCCACACCAAATAATGTAAACTCCTTGAAGGAATGAGTGTCTGTTTCATTTTGGTCTTTCTACCCTCAATCTCTAACATAATTTTTTGTACATAATATGTTAGTGATGGCGATGATAATGATTATGATGATGATGACGACAGTGATGATGATGATTTTAGGACAGATATGTGTGACCACTAACATAGGGGGAAAACTGCCAGATGAGGAAAGTCACTTTATCAATAATGTAGGCTTTCACCTTCCATGGAACTTGAGGTATTAGCAAGTTGCCTAGGGCAATAAGAGGTTTTGTGACTTGTCCAGGGTCAGAAAGGGAATGAGTGTCAGAGAAAGGACTAGAACACAGTCTTCCTCTGACTGTCTCCCATGCCTGAAATTCTCTCCTTCCTTCTCTCTGACTACTGACTTCCCTGGCTTCCTTTGAGAACCAGCTAAAATCTCACCTTCCCCAGGAAGTCTTCCCCAAACCCTCTTAATTCTAGTGCCTTTCCCCTGTTAATATTTCCTAATTTTCATATATATTTATATGTGTGTGTATGAATGTATGTGTGTGTGTGTGTGTGTAATTTTGCTTTGTATAGATTTGTTTGCATGTTGTCTCCCTCATTATATTGTAAGCTCCTTGAGGTCAGGGACTGTCTTTTGCCTCTTTTTGTATCCCTACCACACAACCCCTAGAGCATAGAAAGTGCTTAATAAATTTTCTTGACTTATTGGTTCCTGCTCTCCATCCTCTTACCTCTCACATAATAGGCACCTTAAAAATGCTGGTTGAATTGTATTGACTTGAATTTGCTGTGACATTTGAAAATTAATTCATGTCGTAAGTTCCCTAAGACAGAAATTTTCAGGGACCTCTCAGTATTTAATCTATGCAAAATTATCTTAATATTATAAGCCACAATAGATTGCAAAGAGCTTTCCTCATAACAACCCTGTGAGCTAAGTAGAACATGTATTATTATCTTTATTTTACTGGTGATGATGCTGTGGTTCAGCAGGTGAAGTGAGCAGCCGTGACCATAAAACCGCTGCTGAGCCCAGGTGCAAGCCCACATTTTTTGATCCCTAAGTCAGTGCTCCTTCCCCTACCTCCTCCTACTTCTTAGTCCTCCTTTAGTATTGAATTGATCCCGAGCAATTCCTCATTTAACACTAGTCCCAAAGCCCATTGGAATGGGATTCTTTCCTTATTGGTAGAGATCAGTGCCTCACACTCGTGTGAGGGGCAGGATAGAGTTGACATGAGTAGGAGAGAGGGGAGCTCTTTTAGTTTTCTTCTGTTGCTGAGTTTCTTTGGTCTCTGAAGTCTCTTCAAGTGCTTTTGGCTTCCAGCTTTGAGAGAGAAAATAGTCGGTGCAAATGCCACTTCAAAATGCCAAAGAAAAAGACTCTGGAAAGAAGCTACTATGAGAGGAACTCCTTATTCTCCTCTTGCTACACTAGAGACTTAGAGGAACTTCTCCTTGGGTGAGATCTGAGACTCTCACTCTCGGTTGAGCTGAGTTACTTTACTCCCAATGGGAGAGCTCCTTCACTCTGTATTATCTGATATGTATTCACATGTGTACACTTTCTTTTTATACTGTTTGGATATAGATAAATAGTATTTTATGCTGTTTAGATACTGAATTGGATAAATGGGCTTTTTTTTTTTTTAAGTGCTTTTCGTATTCATTGTGGAACTGGTATTTGGTGGTAAAGAAGCCAAGCCTTGGATACAAATCTTGTGGTCTTGCTTCCCCCTTACTAATAAAAGAATGATCAGAAGTTAGTTTGAACCTGAAAATCACATTTACTAGACTAACAACATTTAAGGGAACAAATAAATGTAATTCTATCCCAGAACCCCCTGACTCTGAGGAAAGCAGAATGGCAAAACCATCTGTCTCTGAACTTTTGCTTCTCCTCTTGGAGGGAATTAGTCTCCCTTGGACAAGTGTGTGGGAGAAGAGGCTAGAGATGTCTATTTTACCTTCCTTTGAGCCACACAATGGCACCCTCATGCTACATGTTGGGTATAGTCCTTGCTATACTTAAATTCACTTAGCTCAGTTATTCTATTTCTAAAATTTAGGTTACTGAACCAAGGACATTTTTGTAGGTTTTTTTTTTTAAATTCAGTTTGTTTCCTTATACAATAAATATATGTCGGAACAGTACAGTCAAAAGAGGAATAAATTTAGAATTAGGAGACTTGAGTGCTGTCTCTAACACTTCACAGCCTTCGTGACCTTTAACAAAGTTCCTTCACTCCTGTGAGTCTCAGCTTTCTCACCTGTAATGTAGGTACCATGATCCTTGCAGTAACTATATCATCTATTCCTTTTTTTTGAGAAAAGTTCTTTGTAAACCTTAAAGTGCGATAGAAAGTCATTATTGTTACATAAATTTAATTTGTGCGAACACCACCCTCTTTAAAACATACCAGGGAAATTACTATTGAAAGAAAATTTTCAGTGTACCCTTTTGTAAGGAAAGGAATATATATATAAATATCTATATATATATATATATTTTTTTTTACAATGACTAACCACACATTTTATATCTGTTTTCTTTTTACATTTTTGTATATAGGATATTGAGGGGAATCTATTTTTTGCTTTACTGTCTTACTTCCCAAGTTCAATCAGTTGCCAAATCTTAGCCAAATCTTTCCTCCACAGTATTTCTTGCACCTCTCCTCTTCTCTACATTGCCATGACCCTAGTTCAGACCCTCACCATCTCCAGCCTGTAGTATTGTCATGGTCTTCAGTCTCCAGTCTTTTCCATCACCATTCTAACAAATTTTCTATGATTTAAATAATCAATGCTCTTCTTAGTAGCTAATTATTTTAATAAGATCTTAAGAGAAAGATTGAACATCATTTCCCCGTTCCTATCGGAGAAGGATGTTTCCAAGCATGGAGGAAAGAGGAACCTCCTTGCAGTCCACCTTTTTTCAGGCCTATTATCTATTAAATGGAGACTATTCATGGAATGTTAGAGCTGGAATGGACCTTAGAGCATAACACTTTGTAGCTGGAAAGGGCCTTAGAAAATAAAATTTTAGATCCAAGGGAAACTTTTAGAACATTTAAGCCAACTTCTCCTTTGGCAGATGAAGAATTTGAAATTCAGAGTGATTGATTTTTTTTGTCCATGGTTATACAACCAGTTAGTGGCAATTCTAAGAGTGGGAGCAAGAACTCCTAACGTCTAAGAGCTCTTCCCACCAAACCATTCTGTGACCTTCTGCCACACCCAGGGCCCTGGGCAGTCATCCCTTTTAACGTTGTTTTATATCCATTTCAATGCATTACTAGAAACATGTCAAAGGTCAGGCACAACAATAGCTAGTGCTTCCTCCAAATTTGGCTTGGTGTCAGAAAACTGGCTAGGGAATCCAGTTACCAGTTCAGAGCATGACTTGGACTGGCACATGATAGACATAGATGTGGTATGGATAGGTTTAAACCACATCATACTACTACCTGAGAAGGACTAGATCCAAGGTAAAGGAAGAAAGAAAAGTTTGGAGAGTATTAACTTTGATGAGGACAACAACAAAACAGATCAGACCACAATGTCCTGATGATAATCTAGCCTTAATGTAGGTTTTAAGGACAAACCCAAGAGATAGCTGCTGTTATTATTCTCATTTTAAGGATAAGGCAGAGAGAGGTTGAGTTCCCCAGGGTCACACAGCTGAGTAAGTAGAGGAGGCTGAATTTAATCTCAGATCTTCTTGACTCCATATCCAACATCCTATCCACTGAACCACTTAGCAGTCTCCATGATAAAAAAGCTCCTTTTATTTTTTTACTCCATTTCATTTCCTAGGTCTGGTTCTAACATGTGTATGTTGACAAATAGCAGTGTTAGGAGATGTACCATTAGATTTAAGGCTAGAAGAATGGAGTTTGAGTTACACATCTGTCACTAATTGACTATGGGGAAGACCCAACCCTTCTGATCCATAGTTTTCACATATATCAAGTGGGATAATACTACTATATTACCTTCTGCCTAGGTTGGTTGTGGGGAAAACATTTTTTTAAAATATAAGGCATTATAAAAATGGGTTATAGTATTCTTATATTCAAGATGGGTAGGATGGAGTATAAGAGAAAGGCCTCCCTTCCCCCAATTCAAACATGCCTCTTTGGAGGGCTGCTTTTCTCAGGTTTCTGTGGGCTCATTCCCTCTCCCCCCTCAGGCTCAATGTTGCACAGTTCATTGCTTTACAAGTGCTTTGCCTTCTTCAAAACATGAAGCAATCCAACAGACCAATTTTACTATTGTAAGAAAAAATTCAAGCTTTGAATGTTTAATTTCTAAAACAAAAACAAAAGAGCTAGTTTAATAGGATAATTACCAATAGAGGGGAATTAAATGGAATCAAAAAGGGAAAAAAATGAACCACTTTGTGTTCATGGTTGCCAGAGGAAAAAGGCTAATTGCTTTTCATTGGTCTTCTTTTGGGGGTTTCATATTTGTCAACATTTGATGTCCTAGTTAGTATTGTCAAAAAAAATCCCAGGAACTGCCATTAGATCACATCTCTTCCATTTTTCCCCCATTTTATAACAAATGTATTTTTTTAAAACATTTTGATAGCTATATTTCAGTATAATCATTTTTATTTATCATCCCACATATTCTATTTTATGCATTTAAAACCATTAGTCTGAGAAGGGGGTTGTAAGTTTCACCAGTCTGTCAAAGGCGTCCATGATAAAAGGACCCCTGCACTTCAGCTTTTGACTTCATCATTTAACTGAAGCTATATTCTCCAAGGTTATAGATGATCTTTTTTTGTTTTATTTTGTCTTAATTATATTCAGTTTTTCCAATTAACAAATATTTGTTTTCCATACCTTCCATTTCTTCCTCTCCACTGGAAAAAAAGAGAACATACCCCTTGTAACAAATATACATAGTCAAACAAAACAAATTTCCATATTGCGATGTCAAAAAATGTGTATATTATTCTGCATGCTTAGTTCACCCCCTCTCTGTCAGGAGGTAGGTAACATTCTTTATCACTAGTCTCTTGGAATCATGGTTGATCATTGCATTATTCATTGCCCTTAAGTCATTTAAAGTTTTTTTTTCATTTTTACATTGTTGTTATTAGTAAACTAGCATTTATTAAGTGCCTACTATGTGCCAGGCCTCACTTTACTCTTCATCAGTTCATAAGTCTTCCTAGGTTTCTCCTGTCAGGATCCCCATGGCAAGATCACCCCTCTAGGACCCTGTCACATATGTCTAGTTTCTTTTCTCCAAAGGAATAAGGGAAGCTTTTTGCTTATGACCACTGTTATCTCTTTGCTTTTATTTTGTTTTGTTTTATTTTTCAGAGTTAACTGTAGTTGTGATAACCTGTGTGATCCCTTTGGTATCCTTAGGGTTAATAGCAATTGCAAAACCTCTGTGACACTTTGGTCATTTGTTTTCATGGCTGATACTCTTAAACCATCCACTTCTTTATTTCTCATAACACATTTTATTCCATTACATTCATACATAAGAATGTGTTTATCCATCCCCCAACTGCCTTCGTTTCTAGTTTTCTTCCCCCTCAGTAATTTCAGACAAATCTTTAGCCACCTTGTTGAGTGTCGGAATATTCACATTGCTGCAGCTAAATCACCAATCATGGTTCTGAACTCACTGAGCCCCAAGGAGTTGGGGCCCAAATATCTATTCCACTCACTCATCCAAGTTGTTGATACATGGAGAGGACTATCAATAACACAGGCCAGTGTCACCCATAAAAATCAGCAGGACTGTCTTACTCTAGGCATTCTGCCCATCCTCAACTCCTGTCTTTTCCCACCTCTTCTTCTTTTCTCCAAAAGAGGCAATATAGTATGGTAGATAAGGTGCTAGATACAGAATTACCAAGACTTATATTCATACCCTACTTCTGACACTTAACACCCTATGAAAGTAATTAAACATCTGTGAGCCTACATTTCCTATTCTGCAAAATCACAAGAATAGATTTGTTGGCCTCCAAGGTTTCATCCAGCTCTAAATCAATGATCCTTTGTTGTTCTTTGCTATTAATTATTTGAAGGCTAGTCACACTCCTGAAAGCTATCTCAAAATAGAAGGAGTTATGGTGTTATCCATCATTGGAAAGGTCAAACAAATTTGGTGATGTAAGAAAAGGTCTGCTTTACTATGACTTTGAAGATCTGGATTCTAATCTCACCTTGGTCAATAGCAAGTTGCTCGATATAGGAAAGCTAAATTCTCTTGAATGGATGGGAGGTAGGATCCACAATATCTCCTTGAATTCTGTGAATGTACAATTTTAAGAAAAAAAAACATTCAGTGTGCTCAATATTGCCTCATATTTTGTAGACAAATACTTAATGAAACAGAGTAGTGTGTGTCACATGACAGCAATGACTGACATGCTTTGGCGGAAGATACTAGAAAACTTCCATAACATTGCCTTGGTTTACAGCCTGAATTAGGAAAAACAACAACAGCAACAACAATGCATGGACTAACTTTATGTCTGCTCAGTGGATCATCAAATCAGTGGATTGCTCACTGAATTGACATTTTCACTCATAGGTGAATATAATAGTTTACTTTTTAAATTGCTGTCTTTATGAGATTAATCCTTTGAAGTAGTTTTGGGCCTGTACAAATAGATATGTTAAATTATTTTATTATTAAGGCTAATTGTGAGCTTTATAAATATCGTTTTAAGGGGCAGCTAGGTGGTACAGTGTATACAGCACCAGCCCTGAAGTCAATAGGACCTGAGTTCAAATCCAGCCAAACACTTGACACTTACTAGCTGTGTGACCCTGGGCAAGTCTCTTAACCCCAATTGCCTAAAAAAATAAATAAATACTTTTTTAATATCAATAAATAAAAAGTTGATTGACTTATTGACTAAGGTTAATTATATACTATATGGACATTTAATATGTTTAAAATCCCTCAAATATCAAGCTAATGGAAGAATCATGATGTATGGATTTTTTTTAAATTATGGACAATAGCACCATATACAGTTCATAGTAATTTCTTTCCTCTATTTTCTATTCTTTCTAATACAAGAGTTCTTAATGTGGGGTCCATCAACTTTTTAAAAAATATTTTGGAGGCAATCATAGCAAGTAAGTATCTGACGGGTCCATAAATTAAAAAAAAAACATTTTGCTAACTGTATTTCAGAATAAGTGGTTTCCTTTATGAACTTACAAATTTTATGAATATACAAATATTATTCTAAGAGTTCACAAGGTTCACCAGACTGTCAAAGGAGTTCATAACACACAGAAAGGTAAAAATCAACTGCTCCAATCAATCCTTCACAGAACCTCCAAGACAGACTTAGTAATTCTCATTCTCACTATGTCACTCTCACATTTGAAAGTATTTAGCAGCTTCTCATCACCAATGGAATGAAATCACCTAGATTTTCTACTTAAGATCCTCCACAATCTTATTCCAACCTACCTTTCCAGCCTCATATAAAAATCTTCATTTTAATTACTCTGCATTTGAGTCAAAATGGACAATTAATAGTGACATGATCTTGCTTCCTTTCTCCTACCCCGTGCACTAACATCTATACTTGAAATATACTACTTCCATATCTTCCATCCTAGCTCCAACCCTGACTAGCTGTATGACACTGAAATTCACGTAATATGTCAGAAGCTTAGTTTTCTGTAAAATAAGGACCTTCACTACTTAACTACTTGCACAATGCTGTTATAAAGAAATAACTTTGCATGTCAACAACAATAAATATTTAGGAAACTTGGAAGTACTGTGTAAATCTGAGTTATTATTGCATAAAAATCCTTCAAAGATTTCAAGATGCAGACCATGTATAACCTCCTCTAGGTAAAACCATGTCACTGCCTTATCAATGAACTCCAGTGTCGCCTACAAGACTATATACAAAATCATCGGTTTTGTGTTTAAACACCTTCATAATCTACCCTCACCTATTTTTCCAGTTTTCTTATACCTAATTACCTCTCCGTATATACTTTGTTCAAGTGACTCTAGCCTCCTTTCTTTTCTGTGAACAAGATGGTCCATCTTTCGGTTCTGGGCACTTTGTTGGGCTGTCCCCCATGTCTGGAATACTCTCCCTCCTTGTTTCTACCACACTGGTACTGTGTTTGTGTGTGTGGGGGCGGGGGGGAGTAGCCTCCTTTGATTGGCTGCATAGAGGGAATAGACCAGAAAAGACCGCATGTTTAAAAGGGTGAGACAATCTTTTTTTTTTTTTCCTTGCAAGTCCCAAATAAAATCCCACCTACAGGAAGTTTTCCCCAATACCTCTTAATTCTATTACCTTCCTTCTGTTAATTATTTCCACACATAAAGCTTGTTCATACATAGTTGTTTTGCCTGCTGTCTCTCTCATCATACCATGAGCTCCTTGAAAGCAGATTGTCTTTTACCTTTCTTTGTATCCCCAGGGCTTAACACCACACCTGGCACATAGTAAGTGCTTAATAAATGCTGATTTACTGAATGACTCACTTCTGCAAGCTTTCCTTGATCATTTTAATTGAAAATGTTCACTCTCTTATTTTATTTCTTTAAAGTGCTTTGTTTAGATATTGCTTTTCCCCTTACCATATTTTTCTTCAAGTGATATTTGTGTTTCATAGTGCCCTCTATGACTGCAAACCCCTGAAGACAAGAATCTAGGTAATTTTCATCTCTGTATAGCCATTGCTTGGCACAGTGCGTGGCAGATAGTTGTCATTTAATAAATTATTTAAGTGACTTAAATGTCTTTCTCTGTCTTCTTTACATATCTAAATTTTGCCTATTCTTTAAGATCTAGTTCTAGTCCCATCTTCTACAGCAAGCCTCCCTGACCATACTGATCTATTCCTTTCTTTGAATTCCTAGAGCAATTCTGATCTGTATTACAAAATTACATAAAATCATGTATTGATCTCTGCATCAAAATTTTCAGATTTCAGTTTCCTCAAGAAAATGAGCTTGGTTTGCATTAAGACTAGAATGGAAAAAAATATTGAATACTTATTATATGTCAGGCACTGCGATAGGGCTATGAATGTAAGGGAAAAAGACAGTCCTTGCCCTCAAGAAACTCATATTCTAACAGGAGCAGGTAGTATCTATTGGAGAGTGGTGGAGAGGCAAGAGAGTTTTGGTATTATAGATTTATTGATTTGTTCTCAGAGTTGGAGGAAGTAATGAAGGTGTAGAGAAAGGAAATTAATATATTAACTTACACATTCAGAGATGAATAAATTCTAGGAATAAAGTAGGGAGAAGCCTGCTGCAACCCGCAATGGTCAGATCATATTTGGATCATTTTCAGTTCTAGACACCACATTTTTAAAATATTATTTTATTTTTATTTTTATGTTCAAATTTCTTCCCTCCCACAGTCCCTCCCCACTCATTAAGAAAGCAGGAAATATGATACCCATTATACACTTGAAATGTAAAATATTTACAGAGGAGTGGGGTGTCTGTAAGGGAAGACAGGAGGTAAATGGGGCTGAAAGTCACAAACCAATAACCCCAGAGAACAATGACTCCTATAACTGATTCTAAAGAAGGCATAATTTCTACCTAAGGCAGAATTCCCATCCATGAACAAAAGAGGAGTTTAAAGTACGTAGAAACCTTCACAGATATTTGATGTTTTGCGTGATGTGCAAAGAAAACTAAGTAGGGGAAACAGAATCAAGAATGGTGCCAGACAAAGAAATGAGAAACAGCTGAGCGTGTGCATGTACACACACACACACACACACACACACACACACACGCACACACACATGCACACTCATGCCAGTACTAGAAAACCAGGAAGGGAGGAGCAGCTCCCAGTCCATGGGCCCAGGGTCACAGCTACGGGTCACAGAGGGCAGGCCCCATGATGCCATTTCCAGTTGATTCCATGGCGAGATGACGCAGGAGGTTCGGTGACTCCAGGATGCTCCCACCGATAGGGCCCCCATTATTCCCTGCTCAAAATTCAGAGCTACAATGGCTTCCATTCATACGGAGAGCAGACGGGCTGCTGGGATGCTCCATTTTTTTGCTGGGATACAGAGTTTTCAAAAAATCCAGGCTTCCACAAGTACCTTTCTTAAATTGTACAGAGTAAGACTATAAATATAGAAACCATTTTCATGGGGCAGCCTGGTGTAGGAGGAAGAGATAACTGGGAGTCCAGAGGTCTGGGTTCTAATCCTGACTCTGCCACTAACTTTGAGCAAATCATTTCACTCCTTTAAGACCTCTGTTGAGTTGGGAAGCCCTAAGGATATGGAAAAAGCAGTAAGCCCATAGAGAGGGGACATTCAGAAGAGGTAAACAAGTTGTTGTTACTACAAGGCTACATTCACCATCAGTATAAGCAAACAAGGAACCTGAGCAGAGATGTACAGAGAAATTGAGCCTGCGGTGAAGATGTGCCTTCCTACCTCATCTCTGCTCCCTTCCACAATCAGACCATTCTAAGGTAAGATGTGTGTGCATGTGTGTGTGTGTGTGTGTGTGTGTGTGTGTGTGTGTGTGTGTGTGCATATACGTGTGTTTTAATGAGACCATCCATCCATCCATCCATCCTTTGCGGCACATCTCTCTCCCACTGCCCACAGACACTAGTGAAGCATGCAGACAGGGCCAGAGGATGCCTCCATTATGCTTTTCTCACGCCGTTAATGTGTTTCCAGGTTCTCTAGAGTTCAGAGATGACTTTAGATCCGCAGTGAAAAACGAAAAAATGCTATTTGTACCATGACCAATGCCCAGGGATTCTACATAGCTCCTCAAAACTTGCCAAAGTGAGGACTTTCTCCCCAGAGTCAAGGTCAGAGGGGCCTTTCTCAAACTGCCCGAGGGCTGCGCTTGCATTTGTGGGCAGGAAGGCCTCATTGTCAGCAGTCAACTTTTCTCCAAGTTTCGGTCAGTATCTACTCTCTTTCCAGTTTTCCAACCATCAGGTCTCTGTCCATCTCTGCTAACGTTGTCCACAGCTGCCCTGTCTGTGTCATTGCAAACAATCTGATAACCTCTGGTGTTTTAAAGGCCTGGCTGATGGCCACCTGAATGGCCAGCTGCATCCCACTAAGTTCATCTACCAAAGTCATGTTTCCAGACGTAATTTTCTTCAGCAAATCATTGAATTCACCCAGGTGTTCCAAAGTTTCTTTTTTGATTTTTTCATATTCATCTCCTTCAAGCTCTTATCTGCATTCTTCCAGATCTTGCAACTGTTACATTAGTCTGTCCAATTGTTTTAATTTACTTGTCTAGAAACCATTTTATTTTTTCATAGAAAGATGGATAAACATACTTGGAGGCTCCAGCCAGATGACCACCAGAGCGGAAAGGGCTCAGGGCCTACTTGTCATTTCTTATATCACAGTAATATTACATCACAACCATATGTCACAACTTGTTCAGCCATTCCCCATTTGATGGGAATCTCCTCAATTTCCAATTTTTTGCCACCACAGAAAGAGCTGCTTTAAATATTTTTGTACAATTCGGTCCTTTTCCCTTTTCTTTGATCTCTTTGGGATACGAACGCAATGGTGGTATTGCTGTGTCAAATGGTATGCAGAGTTTTATACCTCTTTGGTCATAGTTCCAAATTGTTCTCTAGAATGGTTGGACTAGTTCAAAACTCCATCAACAATGCCTTAGAATCTCAAAATTTTCCACATCCTTTCCAACATTTATCATTGTTTTTTTCTATCATGTTAGTTAATCTGATAGGTGTGAGGTGGTATGTGAGAGTAGGTTTAATTTACATTGGATCATTGTTTTGGTTAGAGTAGTTTTTACAGTTTATCATCCTTATATTACTGCTGTTATGTGTATCTTCTTCTGGTTCTGCTCACTTCACTTTGCATCAATTTATATAAGCCTAAGCATCATATTTTTAAAGAACATTGGTCAGTTAGAGAATTTCATAAGGAGAGTCATTAGGAGGATGAAACGTTTCAACTTCATGTAATATGAAAACTTATTGAAAACTCTGCTGATATTTATCCTAGATGAAAGAAGATTTGATGTGCGGTAGCATGACAACTTTCTTTAAGTGTTTGAAGTGTTATCATGTGGAAAAAGAATCTTTGATCTATTTGTTTTCAGATGGAAGAATTTTTAAAATAGTTTCAAAGAAGCAAATTTGGGCTTACCCTAAGAAATACCTTCCTAACATTAATTATTTTAAAAAGAAATTGGGGTCACCTGTATGCTATAACTAGGAATAAAATGAGAGCTTAAGAAGAGAAAAATAACCTAAGGCTGAATTAAAAACAAAAATATAGTGTCTTGAGACAGGTTATTGCTTTATATTCTGGGTACCACATTTGAATGATAATGATAACAACATCTATAGAAGGCAAATCGATATGATTTGAGGAAATAATATGAGTCATTGAAAGAAAGGGGGTGGTAACATTGTAGATCATACCTCACTTCTATGGCCCTCTTCATGTTGATTAAAAGAGATAATTTCTTTAAAACAAGTTCTATAATTAAGATCATTATAATTCACTTTGTTTTGTTCTCTTTAAAATAAGTTTATTTTGATATCTTTTGTTTTTACATGACCTGCTGTTCACATTGTATCACTTCCTTCAACAAAGAATATCAAAATGAGTATAAAAAAATCACCAAAAATACTCAATACATGAAAAATCTGACATTATCTGTGTAATGAGACTTTTAGAGCTTTCTCAGATCATCTAACATGGAGGCACCCCAATAGGCCCTGCATGGGCATGCTCAGATTGCCAAACATGGAAGCACCCACATCAGTGGGGGTAGCCTTTTTCAACTGGCTATGTAGCCTGAATCAGCCAGAAAAGGCATCATCTTAAAACTGGTGAGACTAAGACAATCTCTTTTCCTTCATGCTTCTTCCTACTGTATCCAGAGGGCAAAATTCACAGTTTATCCAAAGGAGGGCTACCATAAACTGAACTAGTGAGAGAAGTCTTGGATCCAAGAAATTGGCCTGGAGGTCTTTCTTTCATTTCTGTTCTTTTCCTTTTGTCCTTCTCAGGTCCAGATGATGGCAGTAATCTCTAGTAGACCTAGATTTCAAGCCATGCGAAACTTGAAACTAGGATTCCAGGTGGGATAGTACAGCCAGCCTGGATGGCAAGGAAGTCTAGAGTAAGCCAAGGTACCTGAAACGTGAACAAAAGGTGACTTTTGTACTTGGAGCTGGGACTGTGCTCTGTAGGAACTGCACTAATCTATGGACCTAATCCGTTTCCCCTCCTGAGAGACTGAGGTGGTATAGGAGAAGAGAATTTGATTCCTATGAGCATATGTATTTACAATTATATTACATGTGTTTTTAAAAAGCTAATCTGAGGGTCAGCTAGGTGGCACAGTGGATAGAGCACCAGCCCTGGATTCAGGAGGACCTGAGTTCAAATCTGGCCTCAGACACATAACACTTACTAGCTGTATGACCCTGGGCAAGTCACTTAATCCCATTGCCTAGCCACAAAGAAAAAAAGAAAAAAGAAAAAAAACTAATCTGACTGTTAGTGAAAAAGTGGAAATGGCTTTCTGGGGCCATCTTTACATTTGGGAGAGTACCATCAATGGGGGGTAGAACCATTTGCAGACAGTCTGCACTCAGACCAGAGGGGACTTTTGGACTTGCAATTTGTACTATGCTCTATAGAAATTGAGCAAAATTATGAAACTAGTTCCCTTCCCTTCCCTAGAGAATGAAGTGGAATGGATAGAGGGGATTGGACTCTCATATGTTGGGGCAGTAAGTTTGTATATTTGCAATTATATCATTGAAGTAATTTTTTTTTTATGAAAGCTAATCTGACTGTGATTAAATGGAATTGGCTTTCACATTTACATGTGAAAGAACATCATTGGTGGGGACTAGAGCCATTTGAACAGAATCTAGACACCCCCAAATCCCCTTAAACATCCAGGAGAACCTTGATGGAAGGGCAAAAATGACACCTGGCTGACCAGGCAGTGAGGGTCATGGTATTCGGTGTTATATCTGCAATTTTCCATACCCATAATCCATTACCAATGCAGAGAAGCCATGGAGGAAAGATTAGGGTAAGGAGAGACTTGAGACAGGCAAACCCATCAGCAGGCTATTGCAATAGTCTAAGAATGAAATGATGGAGACTTTACCAGAGTGGTGACAGTGTCAGAGGAGATAAGAGCCATCATTGAGCAATGTTGAAAAATTGAAATTGAGAGTCCTTGGCAACAGACTGGAAAAGAAATAGTGAAGAATCCATGGTGACACCTAGATTGTGAGCTGGAGGGATTGAGAGAATGGTATTGCTCTCTATAGCATAGGGAAAAAAGGTTAGGTGGGAAAAATAATGAGTTCAGATGTCTATTGGATATCTAGTTTGAAATGTCTGAAAGACATTTGAAGTTATGAGTCTGGAGGTCAGCAGGTAGGTTAAGTCAGGATAAGCAGATTTGAGAATCATCAGCATAGAGTTGATAATTAAATACATATAGGCATAAGTCAAGAGGGCTCAGAAGAGAACTCTAAGGGACACTTATGAATAGAGGGCATAATGTGGATGAGAATCTAGCAAAGGAATCTGAGAAGGATCTGTCTGAAAGACAGGAGGCAAACGAGGAGAGAGTAGTGTCCTATAAACCTAGAGATAAGAGAATATCAAGAAAAGGGAGATCTGGGGCAGCTAGGTGTTGTGGTGGATAAAGCACCAGCCCTGGATTCAGGAGGTCCTGAGTTCAAATACAGCTTCAGACATATAACACTTACTAGCTGTGTGACCCTGGGCAAGTCACTTAATCCCATTGCCTAGCCAAAAAAAGAAAAAAAAGAAAAAAAAGGGTGATCAACAGTGTTAGTGGTTGCAGAAAAGTCAAAAACAATGAGGATAGAGAAGAGGTCTTTGGAGTTGGAAATTATGATAACCAATTTCATCCCAGGTACTGGAATTGGGGTATAGTAAGCCAATGAGATGAGAAGAGGGAGGTTATTAGAAGGTGAGTCTCCTGCAGGTCTGAACCCTATCCAGACTATTTTTGTGGATCCAGAGCTGACTCCCTTAGTGGAATGGGAGTAGGTGCAATACCTCAACCCCTTGGACCCAGTAGCAGTTATTTATTGTCAGAATGTAGATTTAGATCAGATATAGACCTAAGTACAGATTTAGATATGGATGATAGATATAGTAACAGGTATAGATTAGATATAGATATATGCCATAGAGATATAGTTCTGGCCAGTGTTCAAGTCCAGGCTTCAGTGAGGAAGAATATGTGTATTTTCTGAGAATCAGCTTAGCTAAATTCCACAAGGTACATCACCAGAGTATTGAGTCCAAACTGATGATGGGGGTGGGAGGCAGGGAACTGAGCAATTCATGAAATAGTTGACTAACATATGGTAGAATCACATGAGTGGAAATCATGTATTTTGAATTACTGACACAAAATATATTCTTATTCTTATTACCAAGGGTGGGTTAGAGGGAGAGAAAGGCCACCAACACATAAAATAGTGACAATTTAAAATTACTAGCTTAGTGTTTATAATTCATTTGCTATATATACATACAATAGAAAATACCATCTTGAACAATGAGAAACAAATGCACCTTTCTTTTGCAAATTACTCTGCTCTTTGAGAATGACTGCTGTCATTCATAATAGCACATAAAAACTTCTAATTTCAGAATTATCTAAATAGTGTCACTATTAGATAAATTGTGATGTTTGATTGATAACCAGCAACTGAGCATCACATCAAATAGAATGATGCTCTTGCATCTACTTTCATTCCATTCAATGCTCTGCGTGTTTTGAATTTTTTTTTAACAATACCAGGTGTATCCATCATTGTCCTGCATACAAGGAACCTTCATGCTGTGGGTATTAAAAGATATGGAAACAGCAGGGAAACTGGTTATCATGATATCAAAATTAATTTAGTAATTTTCAAGCAAGAAGCACAATTCAGGATATTTTATCACTGGAGGTTTTACAGCCTTCAAACTTGTTGAAATGGATTCAGGGGAAAAAACACTTAGATGTGAAATATGGTGACATCTTTAGTGTATTTGAGGTTACTTGGTCCTGAAGAATGAAGGAAAAATTAAAGAAAGAGGTTGAGCCTTTTCCTGGGAGGAAAGAAAGCTTTAGGGTAGTGGAACAAATGATGTAGCAGGAGATTGATCCCAGTGTTCACCGTTAGTGCTCTGCCCACCCTCTCCAGCTCACAACTGATTAGCAGTGCAAATTTGAGTTAGTCACTTAACCTTTATGAGTCTCCATTTTTTCATTTAGAAAATGATGATTATTAATATTTACACATGAAATAGTGTGACATTATAGATAAGGAACTGGCCTTGGAGTCGCAAAAACCTGTATTCAAATCTCATCTTTGACACATGGGGCTGTAGATTCCAGGCAAGTAATTTAGCCTCTCACTGCCCCAGGGAACTCACAGAGTATGGTGCCACACTGAGCAGATGCCAATCAGAATTGGTGGAGGGAGTGTCCTTACCCAGAGTTCATATCAGTGTAATTCATATCAATGAAACTGTAGTCCAAAAGACAAACAAACCAAAAATTTACTCCCAATAAAAAATAAAACAAACAAACAAAAAAAATACCTACCCTACTGACTCAACAGCGTTGTTATGAGGGAAAGGGTTTTATGAATTATAAAATGTGATATAAATTGAATTATTATTACTGCTACTAATATTAAAATCTTAGAGGTTTGTGGATCAAGTAGGAAGTAGTAACCCCATTTTATAGATAAGGAAACTGGGATCCAAAGATTAGGTTATTTGTCCAATTTAAGTAACAGTTCTGGCAGCTAAATCAAGTATACCTCCTATAGGTACAGATTATAACCCAACATACATGTTCATATGCTATCCTTGCCCATTTCCTCCTATAAATCTTGAATATTGGGTGTACGCAGTGCACTGAAAAACTTCTTTCAGATCTTTTAAATTTGTATGGAGAAATATGTGTTGGACATTAACAATTTATAGCATATTGTTCATTGGATTTTTTGTTACCTACAATTTTGATTCTTTGGAGACTGTTAGGATTTGTGATTTGTAATCAGATATCATTACTGGGAGAATATTGGCATAAAAATGGTTTTGAGTATACTTGTGTGGGAGTATGTTGGACATCTGATTGCCACAATCAATCAACTAGTCAATAAGCATTGATCAAGCACCCATTATATGACAGTGAGATGCAAGGTTCTGGAGGTACAAATACTAAAGTTAAACAATCCTTGCCCTCAAAGAGCTTACATTTTCTTGTGATCGAATGGATGAATGAATGAGTGAGTGAATGAATGAATGAATGAAAAAGCATTTATTAAGTGATTATCATGTAGAAAAACACTGTATCAAACACTGAAGATACAGAAAAGCAAGACAGCCTCAACTTTCAGTGTGTGTGTGTGTGTGTGTGTAGATATTAGATTATTTAGACATATTTATCTATATCTATCCACAGACACATGTAAGTATGTGTACGCACATATAAATGTACACATGCACACCCACATTCATAGCATAGATGTCAATTACACAGGATGATTGAGATGGACAGCCACTACAGCAGGAGGTAGGTATCCTGGCATTCTCCTTCAGTAAAGAATTTAACCAGTAGAGGACTGTTAAAGTTAATCTAACATAAAGCTAGAAATAAATTTGAATTTATTTTGAGGGGCTTCCGTGATATTTCTCCTCCATGTAGGTCTCGATTTGCTGATTGAGGCTTTCAGACATAGGTTTCTAATATTCCAGTAGGGCAAGGATGAAATTTTGCCCATTGGATGTCCAATATACAGAAATCATTTCCTACAAATATATTAGTTCTTTTGACTAAGAACCAATGATAAATTTGGTGTAGCAGTAAGAGTGCTAGATTCAGAATAAGTAAGATCTGGGTTCATATCTCACCTCAAACCCTTGCCAGACATATTACCGTGGACAAATTACTTTATACCAATGTTCTTCAGTTTCCTTACTTATAAAATGAAAAAAAATTGGACTTTATGGTTTCAAAGTTTCCTTCCAGTTTTAAGTCTATTATCCTATTTCTATATTTCTACTATACTCTTGTATACAGACCAATGACATAGTAATTAGAAACCATACTTTCCTGTTCATTAAAATAAATCTAACAGGTCTCCTTCTTGGTAATTGTGTTAATAGGTAGCTAGGTGGCATAGTGGATAGAGTGCTGGGGCTGAAGTCAGGAAGACTAATATTCCTGAGTTCAAATCTGGTCTCAGACACTTACTAGCTGTGTGACTATGGGCAAGTCATGTAACCCTTTTTGCCTCAATTTCCTCATCTGTAAAATGAGCTGGAGAAGGAAATGTAAAATCACTCCAATATCTTTGCCAAGAAAACCCCAAATGAGGTCACGAAGAGTTGGATGTGACTGAAACAACTGAAGAATACTGAAGATATTTGAAAATAGTAAAGGTGCATGTCTTCATAAAGAAATAACCTGGCAGAGCCAAGATGGTGGAGTAAAAGCAGTGACTTGCTTGAGCTCTACCCCTAACCCCTCCAAATACCTATAAAAAATGGCTCTAAACAAATTCTAAAGCAGCAGAACCCACAAAAAGACAGAGTGAAACAAATTTCTAGCACAAAACAACCTGGATGGTTGATCAGAAAGGTATATTGTGCCAGTGGGGAGAGGAACATAGTTAGGTGTGGACACTCAGGCAAGGTAGCCCTCAGCAAACCTGGAGCAGGCCTTAGAGGATTGAATTGCAGGCAGCTGTAGTGGTTTCCAGACTTCTCAACCCACGAATGCCAAGGAAAACTTAGAAGGTCAGTGGGAAAAGTCTGTGTCTGTGGTGAGAGAGAGAAGCGCAGTCCCAGCCCCAGTCCCTAAGCTGAGCCTCAGGGTGGCAGTTGTCTCCAGAGCTCTCAGCCCACTGATGGAGGGGGAATTGAGTGGCTGATCAGAGGGGGATTGCAGGGATCTCTCTGCTGGTACAAGATTCTCTTGCTTTGCTCTTGCTTGGATCTGGGTCACAGATCTGTGTGGCAGTCCTGGGACAAGGAGAGGTGTTGGTGTGGTGAAGCTTGTAGTGGCAGTGGAGAGGAAATCCTTCTCACAGTTCCAAGACAGAAAATAGCGCTTGTGGTCACTCATAGACCAGAGCACAGGGCAGGAAAGGAGTAAATACCTTGCCCTTGATCATAGCACCTTGGAAGTACTGAAAATTTACAGGTCCCTAGAAGTATCTCTGAAAACAGCTGCACAAAACCCCTGAAGCTTGGGACAGTGCATTCTCCATGATAGAAGCAGACCCCTGCCTTAAAAAAGAGTTTATAGCTCAAATAATTGGCTGGGATCATGAGCAAGTAGCACAAAAAGAGTCAGACCATAGAATTTTACTTTGGTGACAAAGAAGATGAAAACATACAACCAGAAGAAGACAAGTAAGTCAAAGGTCCTACATCCAAAGCCTCCAAGAAAAATATGAATTGATTCCAGTCCATGGAAGAGCTCAAAAAGGATTTTGAGAAGCAGGTAAGAGAAGTAGAGGAAAAACTGAGAGGAATGCAAGAAAATCATGAAAAACAAGTCAACAGCTTGTTAAAGGAAACCCAAAAATATACTATAGTAAATAACACCTTAAAAAATAGCCTAACCTAGATGACAAAAGAGGTCCAAAAAGTTAATGAGGAGAAGAATGCCTTAAAAAGAAAAATTGACCAAATGGAAAAGGAGGTCCAAAAGCTTACTGAAGAAAATACTTCCTTAAAAACTAGAATGGAGCAATTGGAAGCTAGTGACTTTATGAGAAATCAAGACACTGTAAAACAAATCCAAAAGAATGAAAAAATAGAAAACAATGTGAAACATCTCATTAAAAAAACAACTGACCTGGAAAATAGATCCAGGAGAGAGAATTTTAAAATTATTGGACTAACTGAAAGCTATGATCAAAAAAAGAGCCTAGACATCATCTTTCAAGAAATTATCAAGAAAAACTGCCCTGATATTTTAGAACCAGAGGGCAAAATAGACATTGAAAGAATCCATCGATCACCTCCTGAAAGAGATCCCCAAAGGAAAACTCCTAGGAATATTGTAACCAAATTCCAGAGTTCCCAGGTTAAGAAGAAAATATTGCAAGCAGCCAGAAAGAAACAATTCAAGTATTGTGGAAACACAACCAGGATAACACAAGATTTAGCAGCTTCTATATTAAGGGACCACAGGGCTTGGAATATAATATTCTGGAGGGCAAAAGAGATAGGCTTACAACCAAGAATCACTTACCCAGCAAAAATGAACATAATCCTTCAGGGGAAAAATGGACATTAAGTGAAATAGAGAACTTTCTAGCATTCTTGATGAAAAGACCAGAGCTGAGTAGAAAATTTGACTTTCAGATACAAGACTCAAGAGAAACAGGAAGAGGTAAACAGGAAAGAGAAATCATGACAGACTTATTAAGGTTGAACTATTTACATTCTGCATGGAAAGATGATATTTGTAACTCATGCATTTTTTGTCAGTATTAGAATAGTTGGAGGGAAAAATTATATGTATGTATATATAGATAGATAGATAGAGGGCACAGGGTGAGTTGAAGATGAAGGGGTGATGTCTGGAGAATAAGATTAAGGGATGAGAAAGGATTATATGGAGAGAAGAAGAAAGGGAGAAGTAGAATGAGGTAAATTATCTCACATAAAACAGACAGGAAAAAGTTTTTACAGTGGAGGGGAAACAGGGGAAGGTGAGAGGGAATGAGTAAATCTTATTCTCATTGGATTTGGCTTAAGGAGAAAATAACATACACACTCAATTGGATATGGAAAACTGTCTTACCCCACAGGACAATAGGTGGGGGGAAGAGGACAAGAGAGCAGGAGGATGATAGAGGGGAGGGCACAATGGGGGAGAGTGTAATCAGAAGCAAACACTTCTAAGGAGAGACAGGGTCAAAAGAGAGAATAGAATAAATGGGTGGCAGGATAGGAGTAAGGGTAATATACTTAGTTTTTCACAATATGACTCCTATGGAAGTATTTTGCTTGCCTTCTCAATGAGGGTGGGTGGGGAGGGAGGAAGGGAGAAAATTTGGAACCCAAAGTTTTAAAAACAAAAGTTAAGAAAAAATTGTTTTCACATGCAACTGGAAAATAAGATATACAGGAAATGGGATATAGAAATCTATCCTGCCCTACAGGAAAATAGAAGGAGAAGGGGATAAAAGAAGGGGGGAGAGATAGAAGGGAGGGCAGATTAAGAAAAGGGGTATTCAGAATTCATGCCATCTTGGGGTGGGGGGAGGGACGAAATGGGGAGAAAATGTGGAACTCAAAATGTTGTGGAAGTGAATGTTGAAAGCTAAAAATAAATAAATACAAGCTATTTTTAAAAAAAAGAAATAATCAGTAACTATTTTTTTAAATGTCCTTTATGCATTTAAAGCAAAGATTTCACTAAATCAGAACATTTTCACCATCATTATTTCCAATTTGTGAGCTTTGACCATATTTACTCAGCAATTCTGAAATAAAAAAAGCTCGAGACAAATAACCACAATGGGGGCAGAGAATTTATTAGTCAATCCATTCATGTCTTAAAAAGAGGTGTAAAGGAAAGGCCAGACCATTTGTCATTGTTTCCTCAGATTAGCTATCAAGTGGAGAAAAAAAATACTATGTATGAGGTGAATTTCCTTGATGAATTGCAATTGACTTTGACCTTTAATGAGACTTTCTCTCATTTTGTCCCCTAAATCATGGCAATCCATGATATAGAGGAAAAAATCAACCTATTTGTTCTCTGGGCTCTATTCCCTCTCTGGTTTCAGCCCACGTGATTGATATGGGTTTTAAGTCATAGGAAATAATTCTTAGTGCAAGCAAATTAAAGTAAAAAAAAAAGGGGTGGCAGCTCTTGGGATGCATAAGCAATCACTGGCATGGCAGGCAATGTGTAGAACAGAATGGAACTGGACTTTAATTACTGAGGCTGGGCTGAACAGCCAAATCCTGTGGTTCCAGGGTTGGTTAGCAAGATAATGTCTAGAACATTCAAAGTGCTGGTCAATTTAGTTAAATATTTTAAAATGTTTGCCATGTATGAGGCATGACAAGAGAATGCAAAGACAAAAATGACAGTCCTTTCCCTCTAGGAAATTTATATTCTCTCAGGAAGATATAATACATCTACAAGTTAATTAATAAAAAGCATATATAAAGTAATAAAACAGATAATTTCAAGAGAGGGTGCTAATAATTTATTGACTGAGGTTATCTGGAAAGTGTTTGGATTTTGCTGGATTTTGTAGAATCTGGATCTCTAATTTTGGCATTATTGCAAAGCCCTGTTATGACCCTATCCAGGGCCCTGACTTACTTCCCTTACAATGGGGACCTGATCAAACCAAACATTTGAGACTCTTAAAGCCAGGTTAACCACTACTCCAGCATTGGCTCTACCAAATCTGGCACCTGAGCTTTGAAGAAAATTAAGAATTTTAAGGTAGATCCATGAGAAAGGAAGTGCTTACCTGGCATGGGGGCTACTCTGTGTAAATGCCCAGAGGTGAGAAGTGCATTGTTATATATGGGGAAGAAAAATTAGGCTGATTTGACTATAATGGAAAGTGAAAAAGAAGGGATGAACATGAAGTAAAACTGAAAAGGTGGGATCCAGGTTTTGAAGAGCTTTAAATTCCAGTCTTACTGGTTTGTGATTTATACTAGAGGTAATAGGGAATCATTATAAATAATTGAGTATGGGGATGACATAGTTAAATCCATGTTTTAGATATCAGTTTAGCAGCTGTGTAGAGGATGGGTTGAAGAGAGGAAACACTGGAGGCAGGAGGACCTATTAAGTGGGTATGGCAATAATGCCAGTTAGGGGAGATGATTTCAGGAAGTAATGCATAGGCTGCATCACAGGAGACATGAGGATGCATGCAAAAGATGTTCCCACTGCCCCATTCCCTGATTAGACAATATGTGGAATACTGTGTTCAGTTGTGGGCATCACATTTTAGGAAGAATATTGACAACCTGGATACTGTCTAGGGAATGAGAAGGAAGCATAATGTGGCTTATGAAGAAAAAGTTAAAGGAATAGGAGATATTTAGTTTGGAGATGAGAAGATCTTTGAGGGAGAAAGAGGTGGTATAATGTGATATATATCTTTTACGTACATGACAGGCTATGGTAAGAAAGAAAGTGTAGTGTAAAGGATGGAGAGCAACCCTTGGAGGTTTGAACCTGGCTTTGAACCCTACCTCTGACAAATAGTCACTTCTACTAACTCTGAGAAAGTCTCTTGACCTCTCATTGCTGCCAGGAAATTCTTTAAGACAGTAAATTTCTTAAATTTAGCTAAGTGGCACAGTGGATAGAGCACCAGCCCTGGAGTCAGGAAGACCTGACTTTAAATCCAGTCTGATACATTTACTAGCTGAATGACCCTGGGCAATTCACTTAACCCCAATTGCCTAAAAAGAAATATTCATTAGTAGCATGGGTTCTTTTCATTAATAAATCTGAAGTCTGAACAAAAACATATACACACAATCATAAGGAAGAGGGATAAGATTGATATCCTATAACTTTCATGGCCAGAAAAAACCCAAATGGGGAGAAATTATAAGGAAACATATTTCAGCTCACTATTAGAAGTCCTTCCTAACATTTTCAGGTTTCCAAAAAATGTAATGTGCTTAAGTATAATGAAATGAATTACCATCACTAAAAATATTCAAGCAAAGGGATAAGGAGTTGAGCTTCCTGAATTCAGGGCAAAGTTGGACTCTTGGAATCTGTGATTCCTAGATTCAAAAAAAAATTCTCATTTGGTGAATCTGTATGAGTCCAAATATAATTTTTGGTTACTATCCATTACTCCTAACATGTAGTGTTCACAAAAATGGAGTAAGGAAATGGAAGGAATTACTTTTGTTGTTCAGGCATGTTCAACTATTTGTGACCCTATTTGAGATTTTCTTGGGAAAGATCCTGGAGTGGTTTACCATTTCTTTTTCCAGCTCATTTTACAGATGAGGAAACTGAGGCAAACAGGGTTAAGTGACTTGCCAAGGTCATAGAACTGGTAAGTGTCTAAGGCCAGATTTGAACTAAGGTCTTCCTAACTCTAGGCCTCTCCTCTCCTCTCCTCTAGTTTCTTGCATAAAGAAGAGAAGACTTAGTATGACATAATTACTGGCTTTACCTATCTGATGGGCTCTGATTGGAATTGACTTTTTCTAAATAGTTGAAGAGTGAGTTTGAATCCACTAAGACCAGGGGATTCAAATGAAATTTTGAGCTTGATATATAGAATAATTTCCTAGCAATTACAGCTATTCAATAATGAAATAAGTTGCTTTGTCAATGAATAAATGAATTCCCTATCATTGGAATTGTTATAAATTGAGTTTGAATTATCAGTTGTTGTTTAGATTGTAGAGAGAATTTAGTCACTGGATGGAAAGTTGGACAAGATGATCCTTATGGTCACTTCCAGATATTGGTTTTACACTGACAAACATTTATTGAATACCCTACACTATTTACCTCAGTAATTTTAGAATCTAGCTAAGGAGAAAAAATCCAATGTATTGAGAGCAATAAATTCTGCAGATGTTCAGAGAAGGAAGAGGTATGTGTAGATGAAGTATTTGAATAAGGAATTTTTGTGAAGAAGTTGGAACTTGGACCTTGAAGGATGAATAGGATTTGGAAAGTCAGACAAGAAGAAGAAAGATAATAACTTAGATGAGAGGGATATCTAAGATTAAAAAAAAGATAAAAGAATCATAACTAGGGTGGTGTTACTAGGCTTTTGCCCTGGAGTACCAATATTTGGAAAGCACCAATTGTACTCTCAGAATATATTCCTTCTCTTACCCAGAAGTTGTACCTTATGCAAGGTTCTGCCCATCCATCCTCCTTTTCAGAAATAGGGTACTTTTCTCCCTCCACCCCAGTTGCCACTTCATAGACTTAACCTGCAGCAACCCAGCCTTGGGCAGCATAGAAGCCTTAAACTGTCCCTGCACCCACTTCATCCTTTTCACAGCCACACACTAAGTGAACTTTTCCTTGATCCTAAAGCCTGTACCAATTGCTCCAGGTGCAAAATTAAAGTCTGAGTCATGTCTCAGACAAAAAGAAAATAAACTAGGCAGTGGATGAGAGATAGAAGAAGACAGAGAAGAACCGGAATCGTCTAGAGTCAAGGGTATATATTATAAGTAAAAAGAAATGAAGAAGTTGAGTTTCTTTTGAATTACTGTTTAGAAACGAATGATGGGGCAGCTAGGTGGTGCAGTGGATAGAGGCACTAAAGTCAGGAGGACCTGAATTCAAATCTGGCCTAAGATACATGACACGCTCTAGCTGTGTGACTCTGGGCAAGTCACTTAACCCCAAATTCCTCACAAAAAAGGCACAGAAAGAAATGAAAATTTCAGTTCTTACCAAAAAAATTAACCATGTTTTGAAAACAATTTCATCTCTTACTTAATTCAAAGGGCTGATGTGAGGAAAGTGTTTTATAAACATTAAAAAATCTGGTCAGAACATTACAGCAGCACAACATCACATGATTGAGATTTGGGAGATCCCCAGGTGGCCCTCTACTCCAACTCATAGCTGAAAAGAAGGCTGACCATAATATACCCTGGAGGTGTTCATCCATCCTCTACTCAAAGATCTCAAAGGAAGGAAAAACCATAACGTCTCAAGGAAGTACATTACAGTTTAGCATAGCTCTTTTTTTTTAGGAAGTTGTGGGAGTGCCCAATCTGGCTTTCCAATACAAAACAAGTCTTTTTCATTCAGAGGCGTCTGAGTCACAGCAATTGCCAGTTTCTCTTTCAAAATACAGAACCACAAACAATTTGCATTAGCTAACCACAAATGACCTTCCATTAACACATATTATCCAAATGCAGTCAGTCTTCAAATTTCCTCAGTGATGAAACCCCCATAATCCCAACAGTTTTATCAATAATATTTGAAGGCTCACTAGCCACAAGTATCCTGATAGACTTCCAAGCCATGTTGCTACCTGCAATAAGAAGACCAGCATCAGCAGCTAGGTAGATTTTTCATACATATGGGCCTTGGAAGGCTGCCTGTTGCTAGCTGAGGACAATTGTATTGATAAACTAGGGCCAAGCTGGTTAATTTCTCTGTTGGCAATACCAGTTACCATAACTCTATCTCCCTGGTTCTTAGGAACATTAACTGGCCACAGTTATGCATTGTTGGTGGAGTGTTAAATAAGTATAATCATTCTGGAAAGCAATTTGGAATATGTAAATAAAGTTGCTAAAATGCCCATACCCTATAACCCAGAAATTCCACTTCTAAGCATTACACTTAGAAAAGGTCATTGATATAAGTAAAGGTTTCATTTAAACCAAAATAATTATAGTAGTATTTTTTGTGGAATGAAAGGACTGGAAGCAAAGTAGACATCCATCAATTGGCAAATGACTAAATAAATTTTGGTACATGAGTGTACAGAATATTACTGTGCTATAAGAAACATTGAATATTACGAATACAGAGAAGCATGAAAAGACTTACATAAATTGATACAAAGTGAAGTAAGCAGAGCTAAGAAAACAATATACACAATGACTACAACAATGTGTCTGGAAAGAAAAATATCAACAAAACAATTAAAATGTATATTACAAAATTACAAAGGTCAAGCATGGGCCCAAAGAAGAGAAATGGGAGCACATCTTCCCCAACTGCTTTGCAGGGCAGTCCATAGGTGTGGAACAATGACTATATTGTCAGGGTGACCTTTAAGTGCATGTACTTGCCTGAGTAAATGACTCTTACTTTCTTTTCTTTTTGATTCCACAACCACACGATATCCATAAATCAGCCGTCCAGGAAACACCTGGTCTTAACAGATACCCTGTCTTCTCACAAGTGTTATGTTTTCTCATTTCCCATTTGGTATATAACGTACCTTGATTCCTTAAGTTTTAAAGACAATGTTTTCTCAACTGTATAACTAATTTAATGAAACTGGGCAATTTGACCTGCCAAACACACAATGGTCTTTACTTCAAGACAGGATATGAAACAATAACACAACATTCTCTGATCTCAAGTAAATTACATTCTATCATATTAGAGTGATGACAAAAGAAGGAAGGAAAGGAAAGGAAAGGAGGAAGGAAATAAGCAAGGAAGGGATGGAGGAAAGGAACAGGAATTTTTTAGGGATGGTATTTCTTTGAATTTAGTTGATGTGTTCATTGGAAACTGGACATGCAGTCCATTGCTTGTGCTGTTGTAGAAATCTTACTACCTCTCCATGACCTACAAGAGCTTGGCCTCTCTTGGCATTATATTTAAGATCCCAGGATGATCACCGTATCAAGATCAGGTATCAGAAGAGGACTTTAATGGAGGATTATTATTGTTATTCTTTCTGCACTCTAAATGTGAATCCCTCCTCTCCTAATTCTTCTTGCCTGTTCATTTTTATTTCTCCTCCCAGTGAGAGGGTAGTCAGAGTTTTATAAGACATAAGCAGGTAAAGTGATGGTGTTAGACCAATAGACCAGTGATTGGGTTCTAATTCCAAAATATTAGAAATAATTATGTTGAGATTTGTAAGACTACAGATATTTTTGAAACAAATAACTCCTTACTCCCCTGCTGACATTTATACAGTGTTTTAAGATTTACAACACACTTTAAAAATGATCTCATTTGAACTGCACAATTACCCAGATACTAAAGGATGCATAATATAATATCAGATATAGGAACTGAACTCAGATCAGTCTGTCTCCCAGGAGGTCCAGGAGTTCATGAGCTATTCTCACTGCTTACTGCAATATACAGAATTAACTGAAAATTAGTAGCCCCAAGATTCCTTTCAATTAGCTGTTATTCTGCAGAAATTGCCCCAAACATCATCTCTGCAAACTCTAAGATATTCTGGGAATCCCACTGAAATCAAATAGGTATAGGTAAGGTCAGAATCTTCTCCAGTTCTGAACCAGCTTGCTCCCCTTTTTAGTAAAAGCATGACAGAATGTATTTATTTTTATTAATTTATTATAAATTTAAATACACAATAAGAAAAGAAAAGGAAACATATAAACTTAAATACAAAATAAGAAAAGAAAAAAAAAGCATTGCCATGTGTACAGCAGAACATAGGAGAGTATTCAAAATACACAGCAATAAATTTCCATTTCAAGAAAACCTATATATACAAACATACACATATATACATATATACATATGCACATATGCATACAAATACACAAATATATAATATACACATATATGCATATATACACAAAAACATGTATACATGCACATGCACACAAAGATATATACATGCATATACACATACTTACACTTACATATACTTAGATATCTATAGCCCTACTCATATATAGGCATGTACATTTCATGTACATCTATATAAGACTTATATATCCTCTGTTTCTCTGAAGGTGTATAACCTTTTCCTTTAAAAGTCCAAGTCTTTCCACATTTTTCTAACTCCACCAACTTGTCATTTGCTACACCACAGCAATATTCCATCTTTATGCTGTCTAGTTATTTTAATAGTCTAAAACAATATTGATTAATATGGCTAACATGTAGTTTCCCTATTTTTCTCTTTTGATTAAATTTATTTTAGCTTTAACTTTGTCTGTGATCATGATTACTATCCCTGCTTTTTTCCTTAATTCTACTACTGATCTTTATTTTATGTTTGAGTGTACCTCTTATTTCCTATCCCTCCTGACTCCTTTACTTTCCTTTTACCCACTACTTTGCCCTCCTATTACTAAATCTACACTCCCCACCAGGATCACTTTCTTGTCCTCCCATTCCCATTGACCCAAACACCCTTTTATTCTTATTATTATTCTTCTTCCCTCATCCTCTCCTCCTTCCCTATCCCCTTAACCTTTTATTTCTTTCTAAATTTAGAATACTTTTATACTCTTCTAGATATATATATATTGTTCTCTCTCAAACCCATTCCCAATGAAAGGAGGGTTCCAGAATTACCAGCCCTCCTCCCCCATCTAATTCCTCTGTGTCAGTTCTTCCTCTCACACCTCATTTGTATAAAATAATTACTCTTTTTACTTGTTCCTAAACAGTTTTACTTTTAAAAATCATATTATATGCATGTCTACCCCAATCTTTCTTATGAACTACCGAATTACTAATAACAATCTTTTACATTTCCTCATATAAAAGGTAAACAGTCTGTCCTTTTTGAGTCCCTTGTAATTAGTCTTTGATATGTACCTTATATTTCCCTTGGAACTTATATGTCAAATCTTCCATTAAGCTTAGTTTTTTTTTTTAACAAAATCCTGAAAGTCTGACAATTCATTTTTTTTCATTCAGGATTATGCATAAGTTTGCTGGGTATGATATTTTCAGCCACAGCCCCAGTTCTTTCGTTCTTCGATACGTAGTGTTCCAAGACCTGCAGTCTTTCAGTGTTGCTAGTTCTTATCTGATTCTAATTGTTGCACCACCATATTTAAATTGTTTTTTTTTCTTGTTGCTCATATTATTTTATCTTGAGCTGGGGGTTTCAGAATTTGACTACGATATTCTTAGAAGTTTTCCTCATAGAATCTCTTTCAGATGGTGATCGGTGATTTTTTTTTCTATTTCTACTTTCCCCTCCTGTTCTAACACTTCAGGAAAATTTTCTTTGATTATTTCTTGTATTATTGTATTAAGATTCTTTTTTTGATCATAGCTTTTAAGTAGTCTGATTATTCTTATTTATTCTTCTTGATGTGCTCTCCAGATCCATTGTTTTTCTTATAAGATGTTTTACATTGTCTTCTATTTTTTCCATTCTTTATATTTGTTTTATTATTTCTTAGTCTCTTACAACTTTGCTGGCTTTCCTTCCCAATTCTCATTTTCAAGGAGTCATTTTCTTCCTTAAGATTCTGCATCTCCTTTTATAATTGGTTGACTTCCTTTTCATAATCTTCTTGTTTTCTGGGATTGTTCTTATTTTTAAAATTTTTTCTCAATCTCTCTCATTTGATTTTTTAAGTCTTTCTTTAAGTTCTGTGAATTATTTTTAGGCAGGTGACCATTTGACACTACTCTTTGGGGTAGGAGAGGCTTTTTGTTTTTTTGCTTCAGTATCCTTCTCTGAAGATAAACCTCAGTCTTCTCTATTCCCGTAGCAACTTTCTGTGGTTATATTCTTTCTCCTTTGCCTGTGTTTGTTTGTTTTGTTTTGTTTTGTTTTAGCAGTTTACTTTTTCTAATCACTTTTAGTCCTAGGGTGTGGGGGATGGTGTCTCTGGCCTCATGTCCTTCTTTAGTTCTCCCCTCTAGCTTGGAATCTAAACCAAGAACTCTGCCCTCCTGTAAGTATTCACAGCCAGCAGTGTCCCCACCCCACTGCTTCTACAGTTACTGGGCTCGGTGCTGGTTTCTTGCACAGGGCCATGTCTTGGCAGCACAGCTAGGTCTGGCATTCCTTATCAGCAGAGGTCCCCTCAATTTTCCCTCATTCAGGCTCCTGACTGCCAATGCTATCCCAGAGTGAGAGTTCCTGTGGCTGAGAGTGAGGCTACCTCCCAACCTAACTAGCCCCAGGACTTGTACTTGCTCTTTCATTGGAATGCTCCTGGAGGTGTTTACTCTTCAAAGAGATCAAACCTCAGTTCTGGGATTTTTCTAGGGATCTTCTGTGATTGTTCCAAGAGGATCACTGTTTTGCTCCAACTCTTGTTTATTTTTACTGCTCTATGTTCATTCTGAGGTGCTTTTTTATCTTGTTTGTGGGGGAAATCTGGAGAGCTTGGAATTTTCTGACCTACTCTGCCATCTTCCCAGAATCCTCTCTCCAGAATTTCAATATTAGAAGGGATCAACCCAAATCTGAAGAAGACTCCTGGTTATTGCACATTCTACAAGTTGCCATGGAGTCTTGGTTGGAAACTTCTACTGAGGGGAAACCCACTACCTTCAAATATAACCAATTCTATTTTTGGATAGTTCTAATCCTGGAGATGTCTTTCTTGAGATCAAACCTAAATTTTCCTCTATGCAGTTTTCACCCATTTCTCCTATTTCTGTCATCGAGGTATAAACAGAACAAGTCTAATCCCTCTTTATTTGACATACATCTCATTAAATAGCTGAAAACAACTATCCTTGCCCACTATGAGTTTTCTTCTACAACCTAATTATCCCCAGATTCTTTTTACTGATCTTCAGTGGCATGAATTTCAGGTTCTCATCTTCCTTGGATGATCTCTAACTTACAAATATCCTTCCTAAATACATGAACACAATGCTCCAGATGTGATCTGACCAGGACAGAATACAAAGGTATTATCACTTCCTTATTCTTGGACACTATATCTCTCTTGAAGTTGCCCAAGATGGCATTAACTTTTTAGATGGCCATATCACATTAACACATATTGAGCTTTTAGTAAAATCAACCAGTCACTCAGCAAGCATTTGTTAAATATTTACATGCATGTGCCAGGCATTGTCTAAACATTCTTCCCATAATTGTTCTTGGGAAGCCAATTTCTTGAGCCCAAGTGTCAAACTTTACATTTAGCCCTATTTTATTTTACCTTTTTAAATTCAGTTCTATGCATGACCTGTCCTTAACTTTTTACATCACGATTGTCATCTAGTGTATTAATTATCCCTCCAATCCTTGTATTAGCTACAATTTTGATGAACATGCCATTAATGCTTCTATTCAAACCATTGATAAAAATGTTAAACAATGTAAGGACAAGCAGAAATCCCTGGGCACTTCACTAGAGGCCTATTGACAAGATGGCCTTTAACCAATAATGAATACCTCTTATTTCCAGTCAATCAAGCAGTTTCAAATCTATTTCATTGTAATTTTATATAGTCGAACTATATTTGTTTTTTTCTAGAATAATAGAAGCTACTTTAACAAATGCTTCACTAAAATCTAGACAAAAATGATCCATAGTATTCCTCTGATCTTCCAGTTTAGTAATGTGACATTTAAAAAGTTCAAGAGACATAATTTCTGGGTAATTAGTAATTTTATTAATAATGCTAGCATTTTAATAAAAGGTCAGTGGCACTCTCAAATGCCAAAGATAATCATGGTGGTAGGCTCACAGCTAATATGTTCTTGGAAGAGGGGTGTTCCTGAGGGTGGCAATCAACTCTGATTGGTTAAAAATTAATGAGAGAATGAATATTATAATGTGAGGCTGGACCTATTCTTGTGAACTTTGGTTATGTCATTTACTTTCAAGTTACCCTCAGCCTTGGGCAATCTCTTCAAAGAATTCATCCTCACCTAAACCTGAGTAGAGCATAATGGTTTTCCCCTTTTGGGTAGGGTCCAATCTCATTATCAGTAATTTCTTTCAAGACAGTAATGTCCTTCAAGGGACTTTGAAAAGAGGATTGTAGAAAAGGGATAACTGTGCATCTCTCCAAATCATTTGTTATTAATATGATAATAATTTCTCTCAGTAATATTTTAAATGGATATAAGATTAGCCTGGATGACATATCTCGACACAGTCATGCTGGCTTTTTGTGATCATCATTTCCTTTTGAGAATGTTCACTAGTCATCTGTTTAATAGTACTTTCTAAAATTTCCCCAAGTCAAATTCACTGGCCTTAAGTTTGTAGATTCCCTTGTTCTCCTTTTCTTGAGACTTCAGACACTATTTGCTGATTTCCAGCCTCACAGTGGTTTTCCTGTGCTACAGAATGTGTCAAATATAACTGACTGTGGCTCTGTAATCTTATCTGCTAGTTCTTTCAGTACCCAAGGATGAGGTTCATCTAGGCCAGGTGACTTTAATTTACAAAGGGCAGCAAAGTGCTTTCTTACTATTTTCTTCTTTATCTTGGATATCAATTCTGTATTAAACCATTTTTGTTCTCTCCTTTCCAGTCTAAAGGTCATTCTCCTTAACAAAGAAAATAGATGGGATGAATGAATGAATAAGGCACCTTTTCTTTTTCTATGTAGTCAATTATAATTATTCTGCCCACCCCCCAAACAATGCTCCTATTCATTCATTTATCATCCACTTTTCCCCTCTAAAAATTAAACAAAAGAAAATTTGTCATAAGCTTTCTTCTTCTCTCAGTTCCTATTGAGCTTCAACACTCATACTTACAGCATTGTATCATGCTTTTGTTTGCATTCTCTTTCACCTGTCCTTGCTTCTATCTTCGAACACTAAAAAAAAAAAATCTAACCTGCTTGATGAGTTCTCTGCATATACCATACCTTCTGCAGATAAGTTGAATTTTTCTTCATTTTCTTCCCTTTGTGACTCAGTCTTCATAGAGGAAGAAAACTCCACAAGGGCAGAATCATTGGATCTTCTTCCCTTGTTGCAATGATGATTGGTTAGTCTCTGAGCATTGTCAATCCAGGGCTGCATTCCCCCATCTGGTTTCCATGTTAGGTCTACATCCAGTATATTCAACAAATCCCTAGGCCAATGAGCATAATGACCTCCCTTCTCCCCTCTATTCTGGGCAGCAAGATGAGTATAAAAACCAACAAATATTACTATTACCAATTAAGAAGATGAAAGCCCTATCAGAAGAAAAGAAAAGGAATGTATATTGTGCCATTCATCATCCCAAACAGAAGCTAGTTTAACATATTTTGAAATAAATCTGCTCCTAGACTGAGGTCAGGATTTAGCTTTCCTGAAAAGGTTTCATTCAGAAGATCTTCTGAGTAGAGGCAGAGGTTATGGACAGTGAGTCATGAGTCCTTGATGGGCAGGGAGTTACATGGCTAGAGCTAGAGGAACCTAGTTCCTGAGAAGCAGTAACTTAAAGAGAAAAGCAATCCTGAAGGCACAAATATATGCCCATCATAAAAACAATGACTAGACCTGTGATTTCTTCAGTGGAGGGAAGTCCCAGATGAGGAAACCTCTCTATCTATGAAGGTCAGCATCTTCTCACCAACTTAAAAAGTGACCTAGACTACAGAGCTTCTTAAACTGTAGGTCATGACCCCATATGGAGTCATGAAAAATTTGGCAAGAGGAAAAGATTTCTGAATGCATGAGTAAGGTGTTTCTGGCAGCACTTGCCCATGTTGCATCCCACAGTTTTACTGCAGCCTTGGTTCTGAACACAAAATATGCACACTTTGCACTGTGTGTGCCCTCAGGCCACACAATGCCAAGGAACACTGCCAAAACACAAAAAGCAGTCATGAGTGGAAAAAAAAATAATTAATTTATTTTGATTCATCAACAATCACTTCCATAAGCTTTTGAGTTCTAAATTTTATCTCCCCTTCTTCCTCCCCAAAATGGTACATAATCTGATATAGGCTAAACATATACATTCCTATTAAACATTTTCACATTAGTGATATTGTAAGGAAGAATTAGAACCAATAGGAGGAACCACAAGAAAGAGAAAACAAAACAAAACAAACAGAAGAAAAAATAGCAAATAGTATGCTTTGATCTGCATTCAAACTCCATGGTTCTTTCTTTGGATGTGGATAGCATTTTCCATCATGAAACCTTTGGCAATTTCTTAGATCCTTGCATTGCTGAGAAAGGCTAAGTCAATCAACGTTAGTCATCATACAGTGTGACTGTGTACAATGTTCTCCTGGTTCTGCTCACTTCACTAAGCATCAGTCCATACAAGTCTTTCCAGGTTTTTCTGAAGCCACCTGCTCATCATTTCTTATAGTACAATAGTATTCCATTACATTCATAGACCACAACTTGTTCAGCCATTCCCCAATTGATGGGCATCCTCTCAATTTCCAATTCTTTGTCACCACAAAAAGAACTGCTATAAATATTTTTGTACATGTGGGTACTTTTCCCATTTGTATGATCTCTTTGGGATATAGCTCTAGAAGTGCTATTACTGGGTCAAAGGGTATGCATATTTTTATAGCCCTTTGGGGCATAGTTCCAAATTGCTCTCCAAAATGGTTGGATCATTTCACAACTCCACCAACAATGCATTAGTGGTCCAATTCTACCACGTCTTCTCCAACATTTATCATTTTCCTGTTTTGTCATGTTGGCCATTCTGATAGGTGTGATGTGGTATCTCAGAGTTGTTTTGCGTTTCTCTAATCAATAGTGATTTAGAGATTTTATTGTATGGCTATAGGTGGTTTTAATTTCTTCATATGAAAACTACTTGTTCATATCCTTTGACCATTTATCAATTGGGGAATGACTTGTATTCTTATAAATTTGACTTAATTATCTATATATTTTAGAAATGAGACCCTTATCAGAGACACTGGTTGTAAAAATTCTTTCTCGATTTTCTACTTTCATTGGCTTTGTTTGTGCAAAACTTTTTCAATTTAATGTAATCGAAATCATCTATTTTGCATTTCGTAATGTTCTCTATCTCCTGTTTGGTCATGAATTCTTCTGTTCTCCATATCTGATAGGATTAACTATTCCTTGCTCTCCCAGTTTGCTTATAGTATCAGCCTTTATATCTAAATCAGGAGCCCATTTTGACTTTATTTTGGTATATGTTATGAGATTTTGTTCTATGCCTAGTTTCTGCCACGCTCTTTTACAATTTTCCCAGAAGTTTTTGTCAAAGAGTGAGTTCTTATCCCAGAAGCCGAGGTCTTTGGGTTTATCAAATAGTGGATTACTATAGTCATTGACTACTGTGCCTTGCATGCCTAACTTAATCCCACTGATCCACCACTCTATTTCTTAGCCAGTACCAAGTAGTTTTGATGATTGCTGCTTTATAATACAATTTAAGATCTGGAATAGCTAAGCCACCTTCCCTTGCATTTCTTTTCATTAGGAGTGGAAAAAAATTTTAAGAAGCTCTGGCCTAGAGCATTGAGGGGTTTGACTTATCCCCATCACATAGCCAGTATGTGTTAGAGGTGAGAATTGAACCCAAGTCTTCCTGATTTAAAAACCAGCTCTATATCACACTAGTCATGAATAATGGAATAAATATCAACTTATTTTGTCCTCAGTAATGAACACTGAATTGTTTCCTTAGAAACAGTGGATCAAAATCCTTCTGGAGCTTAAACTAACCTGGGGGTTAAGCTAAGTATCCTTGAAAGTTGAAGATCAGCTAAGTGGCACAGTGGATAGAACATAGGCTCTGAAGTCAGGAGGACTTGAGTTCAAATCCAGCCTCAGACACATACTGGTTGTGTGACCCTGGGCAAGTCACTTAAGCCCTATTGCCTCAAAAAAAAAAATTAAATGAACTGTCCCCAGTCTCAAAAACCATGCTAAATCTATGAACCTATAGTACCACAAGTTCTCATAACTGAAATTCAATGCACTTCAGCTCTACTCAATGTGAAAAACCCCAACACATATCAAACACCTCATATGTTAAGACATTATTGCATAAAGGATAAAATTCTAGACTTGGAATACAGAAGGCTTAGCTCTGTGATGACTGACCATTCAAAAAGCCTCTCTGGACTTTGAGCAGCTCTCCTAGACTTATCTAGGAGATTGTGAAAGGTTGGTGGCAGAATAAATAGAATACTAGACATGGAGTCAGGAAAACCTAAGTTTAAATCCTGCTTCAGAAATACACTAGCTATGTGACCCTGGGCAAATCATTTAAGCCTTGGTTCCTCATTTGCAAAATAGAGATCACAATATCACCTACCTCAGAAAGTCATTGTTGTTGCTGTTCAGTTGTGTCAGACTCTTTGTGACCCTGTAGAACATACTGTCCATGGGGTTTCTTTGCAAAGATACTGGAGTGGTTTGCCATTTCCTTCTCCAGGTCATTTTATAGATGATGAAACCGAGGCAATCAGGGTTAAATGACTTGACCAGGTTCACATAGCTAGTAAGTAAATTAGGTCTTTCTGACTCCTAGCCCAATAATTTATCCACTGAGCCACCTAACTGCCTCCTCACAAGGTCATAGGGATGATCAAATGGTATAACATTTATAAAGTTCTATGTAAACTTTCAAGCACTATATATATTCTAGTTGCTATTTTTGTTGTTTCTCAGTTAAAGAAATATTGACTGTGCACATGTAAGTTTCTCACAATTGAAATTACCAATCCTTGACCTAATGATATAGATATGAAACACTGTGGTTATAAAGACAAGAACAAAAAAGTGCCTATCCTCCAGGAGTTTACATTTAATTCAGACGCATCATGTGCACAAACAGCTGTATACAAAAATAATGTGACAAGGGAGAAAGTATTAACAATAGAGGATGGAGATGTCAGGGAAGCCTTCATGAAAGATGTGATAACTTGGGTAAACCTTGAAGGAACATGTGGATTTTGAAAGGCAGTTGTCATTCCAGGCATAGGATAAGATTTGTGGAAATGTTAAGAGGTAGGAGATATAATATCCTATTTAGGGAAACACCAAGTATATCATTTGCAAGAAATGTAGAATGGGTGAAAGGAAAGTCAGGCACAATTTACAACTGTGAATTGTTACAATTGTTATGGAAAATTCTTTTCCGTAACAGCATTTAGCCCAGTGCCATATAGTAGGCACTTAACAAATCTTTGTTGATTGACTGACTGTGAGAGATCATAAAAATTGTTCATTCCTTTTAATTTAGCCATCCCACTCCAGGGCACAAAGATCTAGGAAGTCAAAGGCAGAAAGTTTTCATATGTCACAAAGTATTCATAGCAGTGCTTTTTGAGGTGCAACAACAACAAGAAGAAATGGATTTTGTGTCAAATATTTGGTGAGTGGTTGAACAAATTGTAGTATGTGAATGTAATGAAATACTCTTACATTGTAAGAAAAAACAAACATGAATTCAGAGAAATATGGAAAGAATTGTCTAGAGGCTGCACAAAAAAAGCAGAGATAGGAGAATAATAAGCAAGCTGATATAGTGATGTGAATGAAATCAACACTAAAATGCAGATGAACTCAGGTGAATTACAATAGCCAATTGTGGTTCCAGATGCTGAAATACACTCTCATCTTGGTAGAGAGATGGGGTGGGGGAATGGAATATTGTCCATGGGATGGTGCTGAAATAGTTGTTTTTGCTTTGTCAGCCAGTTTTTCTAAACTATTTTTTTTTCTTTATTGTGAGGGAGGGTTTGATGGGCAGGGCATATAGAGAAGTACCTCACTGAGACTACTTTACTGAAACTGTTCTATCTAAAATCACCAAAAATATCTTAATTGCTAAATCCAGTAGCCTTTTCTCACTCCCTGTTCTTCTTGACTTGGAACTGCTGATCAGATGCTCTTTCTGGATACTTTCTCCCCTCTAAGCTCTTGTGACATCACCCTGTCATCACCATCTTCCTTCCTGTCTTATAAATCTTTCTCAGTCTCTCCAACAGTGTCATCATCTATGTCCCTCCTCTTGATATATGATAGGGTGTGCCTCAGGGCTCTGTCTTTTGCCTTTTTCTCTTCTGTATCTACAGGATCAGTGATGTAATCACCTCCAATGAATTCAACTTTCATTTCTATGCAAATGGATCTCATAATCTACATATCTATCCTTCATCTGTCTGTTTTCCTCCATTACTGCATCTCCAAGTACCTGCTCAGAATCTCCATTTGGATGCCCCATTCTTGTTGTTGTTCAATCATTTCAGTCATGTTTGACTCTTCATGACCCCATTTGGAGTTTTCTTGGCAGAGATACTGGAGTGGTTTGCCTTTTCCTTCTCCAACTTACTTTACAGGTGAGAAAACTGAAGCAAACAGGGTTAGGTGACTTGCCCAGGGTCTCACATCCAGTAAGTGTGTAAGGCCAGAATTGAACTCAGGAAGGAGTCTTTCTGACTTCAGGCACAGTACTTTATCCATTACTCCACACAGATGCCCAATTTTAAAAAATGAGGCACTAATAAAACATTGGAGCGTGATAAAAGCATTTGCAATCACATAAGGATTGAAGTAAATGGCTTATAAGGGTGATAGGGAGCCTAATGGATATGATCTGGAATCAGGAAGTCCTGAATTCAAACCCTGTCCCTGACTGACACTTGCTAGTTGTAAGACCTGGGCAAGTCACTTAGCTTCTCTTGGGCTCAGTTTCCTCATCTGTAAAAAAGGCATGATAATAGCACCTACCCCAAAGTGGTGTTGTGAGAATCAAATGAAACAGTACATTAAAACACTTTGAAAATTTTAAAGCAGTATATAAATGTTAGCTATCATTATTATCTAAATATATGCTTCTTAGTTGGGTGATCAATTAATTAAGTACCTGACATTGGTTGGATTCAATGGACCCCATAGGATTTCTTATTGTAGGTGCAAGGTTATGCAATTGGGAATGCAGCTACCCAGCTCATCCACATGAACAGACTGCAGGGAAGCAGTCATTTTATTCCTGGGAGAATTTAGAAGGCTTACGTAATGTCTTTACTTTGCCTTCCTAATTTCTGGAAAGACTCAGCAAGTTTTGTCATTTTCTATTCTCCTCCTTTTGCCCTCTCCCCTCCTCCCTTCCACCGCTTTTTAAAAGCATCAGGAATAACTGATTACAATTAATTTGTGTAGATTTAACAGAACTACTGTAAAGCCTTAAAAATGGATCAGATTCCAAAAGAAAAGATGAGACAGGAAATATCTATAAATGCCCTGTTGTCACAGCAATCTCTCTGCATGGCAGCTGACATGACTCAGAAGGTTCTTTCAGTGTTGTTTCTAAGATGAAGCTATTAACATTTGCCCTGCTTGATCTTTGTGACATGCCTTGATTGGGAGAAAATGAACCAGAAACTTCTACAAGGAAAGACCAAATGTTGTTTGAAGCAGGTATTTGAAAAGACATGTACGTATCAGGAGCAGGGAAGGTTATAGGACAATGAATGCTCTGATTTAGTGGTGTCAGAGAATGTGGAGTTCTGCTAAATCCAGGTATCTTGGTAACAGAGACTGAAACTATAGAAAACAAGTTTTCATCTGATCAGAATAGGTATTTGTTGAAATCAAATAATAATTTCAGAACCAATCAAAAATAAAAATATAAGCACCCAGACTAGGTGTTGCAGGAGATATTTCCAATAAAATTAAAAACAACCACTGAATGTGATATTTGATGCCTTCTCTGATCTCTCTTCATCTATTTCCAACTTTATCTCTTGCTAATCATCTTTATTTTCTTTATCCTTCAATAAAATGGACTACTTATCACATCTCCATGAATGCCCTATCCCTTTCTGTCTATTTTACCTTCTGCCTTTGCTTAGACCAGTAATTTCTAAACTGTATGTGATGTTGCCCCTTTTTCCAGAAAATTTTGTTATACCCTCCTTATTTCTCATAAAACAATTTCTGCAAATAATTCTATTTTGTTCAAATGAATTGAGAAGTTATTATAATTTTGTAACAGTACAAAATAATCTTTAAGGCAATATAAAATAATATTCATGGGAACTTATTGATTAAAAATAGTTTATTATACACAAGTTTATAATGCGTAAAATATAACCTTAATATTATTAATGTGCTGGGTTGGCTTATTTTTCAGCACAAATTTTCACAAAACCTGATATCGCTGATATTACTACTCATAATTCTTTCTCAACCATTTACTGAAACCTGCTTTTTTCTTGTAAGAGCTGCATAAAAGAAAAGAGGTTAGGAATGGTAGTGAAACATATATTCAACTATAGCCAAAACATAATAAGATTTATTTATTTCTACATTATACTCTTAACCCTTATTTTTCAAATGGATTAAGAAAAATATATTATAATTTTCCATTACAAGTTAGTTCTTTATCTACTGTCTGAACCTGAAAATTTGCTCTGTATGGTTTATCTTCTGGATTTTGGCCTTTTACTTTCTATATCTTTATTCCTACTATGTAAACTCTCTATTTCCTTTCTTTTCACTAGTTAGCTATTCCAATGGATTTTCTCTTCAAACCAGTTATATATCTATTCACCATAGAGGTGTATTATTCCACTATTACAAAATGAGAGACACAAAAATAAGATATTTCAAATGATTATAACATTTCAAGTTATTTCAATTTTTAAAAGTTTCATGTTAACTACATTAAATAATTATGTAGTATTTGAAATCAATGAAAATCAGAAATAAAGAAAATATGATACTCACCTTCCCCACAAAGGAGGCTTCAATTCAAGTTTACACACTTCATATTCAACTGTGGCAAATACAGAGGTAAAAAAACTTATCTGTGCAGGGGGTCTATGCTTACTGACAGTGAGTGGATGTCACTTGAGTTAAGATTTAATAATTTAGGGGCAGCTAGATGGTGCAGTGAATAGTGCACTGGTCCTGGAGTCAGGAGTACCTAAGTTCAAACCCAGACACTTGACACCTACTAGCTGTTTGACCATGGGCACTTAACCCTGATTTCCTCACAAGAAAAAAAAAAATAATAATTTACTGACTCACATTTGACCTCATTTTCGAGTACCATATTAAATGATAGCTGCTCTGCTTTTACTGTCCACTGGAGCAAATTCTCCATTTTATTCTCACTTTTGCAAGTTTTTATTTATATGTTGTTTTCATTGGAAAAAATGAAATGTATATATAAAAATTTATTCAATAATCTTGGTCATTGATTCATGTCCCCATCTTGTAGAGGATCTTGTACCATCCTCCCTCTGGTTTCTGGTTCTCACAATTTGTAAAATTTTAGTTTAATAAATGAGACATTTCTAAATACACAAAAGAAAAATTTAAAGTGTTAAATGGGGCAATTTTATTACTATCCTTTAAAATTTAATATGTACTTAAAAAACAAATGATTCACAAATTCATATACATAATTTTAGGTCTTTGTATGCTGAAATATTTGTCTTTATTGATGATTAAGTCATAAGAAAAATCACAAAATAACATAAAAAATTGAGTTTGTAATGAGAGGCAGCATGGAAAAGTAGATTGAGAACTTGAGTAGGAGCCAGAGAGACCTGAGTTCAAATCCTACATCTTACCTCTGTTACATACTACTTGTCACACTCTCTATGTCCTCTAAGTGAGAGGTGTCAAAAATGTTGCTTGCCTCAAAATTCCAGAGGATGGCCATAACCGGATTAAAATATAGTTGAGAAATATTTAACAAAATAAATAAAAATACAGAAACATAAGTAATATTAATATGTCATTTTCCAAGTCAATATATGCCCACAAGGATCCTGGTGTATAGTTTAATGGCCTCATTTTATTTGACTTTCAGACCTCCACTCTGAGCAACTCTAAGTCTATAAGTTGTGTAAGATGCATTCCCTAGTACTATAAATGGTCAGATATATGAACAGACATTTTTCCCCAAAGGGGGGAAAACATCTAAGCAATCTACAATCAAAGAAAAAATGCTCCAAATAAATAATAATTAAAGAAGTGAAAATTAAAACAAGCCTGAGGTTGTAGTCATATCCATCAGATTCACAATTACAACAAAGGAGGAAAATGAAAAATTTGGAATGGCTTCAGGAAAATATGAACACTAGTGCATTGTTGGTGAAACTGTGGAATGGTTCTGCTATTCTAGAAACCAATTTGGAAATATGCTCCAAAAATGATCAGATTGTTCATATCTTTGATCCAACTAGGGAATTCACATTTCACTAACCTTAGTCTCTACCTCAAATGACTTTTGGGGAGTGAGGGGCAGTGTGACTAAATGCCAGGCCCTTTTCCATTAGGCTTAGTGGAAAGCCACCAGGGTCTGTTAAAGCCAGCTGTACTGGTTCTCAAAAGTCCATTATTAAATTTTCAGTGTAAGCACTTGGCACTTTGAAAATCAGCAAACGTTAAGGCTTGATTTATTGCTTTGTTGATTGTCTAGACATAAGAAAGTGATGGAGAAAATGCTAATCAGATTAGGCTTACCAGTATGTCCTGCTTCGGAGAACTGGTTGTTAACCATTTACTAGCATACCTTTGAATACCACACTGGCATTTGGGTTCAATTCCCTTTGAGGTGGCTAAACAGTAGGTAGAACATTAGACCCAGATTCAGGAAGACGTGAGTTCAAATCCTGTCTCAGACCCTGGGCAAGTGACTTAACCTCTACATGCCTCACTTCCTCAATTGTGGATGAGATAACAAATATGGAGGTAATAATAGTGCCAACATCCCAAGATTGATGTGAAGATCAAATAAGAAGATTTGTAAAATTGTTTAGCACACAATAGGTGCTATATAAGTACTTATCCCTACCCTCCTTTATCTTATTGGTTCCATGACCCAGAAGTCTTGAGAACAGTGATCTTATTGACGTTGGAGTTCATGCCACTAAAACTCGCCCATGACTTAGGATACGGCTTATAAGAGAGACTGTGTCTATTAACAACCCTGTGAACAACCAAGTGATGAACCTCTTTGAACTTGCCTCCTCTTTTCTTTAGGTAAAAGTTGCAGGTCCAAACTCAAAGCCTTTCCAAGTTGTTAGGAATTGTCAGAACTCAGAGCTACATTGACACCATGATGAGACGTTAGACAAGAACTTCAGTGGGTGTATATTATATTTTGTTATTGTTTAGTCATTTCAGTCATATCCAACTCTTCATGACCCCATCTGGGGTTTTCTTGGCAAAGGTTCTAGAGTGGTTTGCCATTTCCTTCTCCAGCTTACTTTACAGATGAGAAACTAAGACAAACAGCGTTGTGACTTGCCAGGGTCACACAGAGAATAAGTGTCTTAGCTCAGATTTGAATTCAGGTCTTCTTGACTCCAGATACAGGGTTCTATCCACTGTACCATGTGGCTGCTATTTGTCTTTGTATAAAGCTGTTCCCTTCCTACTTAAATGTAAGATTCTTAAGGACAGAAAGGTTTGAATGTGGCAATGGTATTATAATCTTTGAAAATGTAGTATGCATTTTTAAAAGCAATCTACATGGCAAAAACTCACTGTTTCATATGCTTTGGTCTTTTCTCTCCCTTACTAGGCCCACCAGAAATCTTTGCTTATTTGTTGTTGTTCCAGTCGTGTCTGACTCTTCCTGACCCCATTTAGGGTTTTCTTGGCAAAGATACTGGAGTGCTTTGCCATTTCCTTCTCCAGTTCATTTTACATATGAGAAAAGAGAGATAAACAGGATTAAGTGACTCACCCAGAGTCACACAGCTAGTAAATGTCTGAGGCCAGATTTGAACTCCAGAACATGAGTCTTCCTGATTCTAAGACTAGTGCTCTATTTACCACATCACCTAGCTGCTCTCTCATACGGTAGGAACCTAATAAATATCTATCAAATGATTAAATAAAGTGATGCATTATATAACATGATCTCCAGTCTCAAAGAAATTAGTCTTCTGGGGAAATGAGACATGAAGCAATCAGGGAACAATACAAACCAGCCTATAATTAGTGTAGCATTCAAATAGTTGATATAAGAGAAAGATTAGTGAGAAGCAATGATAGCTATAATTTATGTGACACTGTAAGATTTGCAAAGTACTTTACAAATATGATTTCATTTGATCCTTACAATAACCCTGGAAGGTAGGTGACATTATCATTCCCATTTCATAGATGAAGAAACTGAAGCAGAATGAAGTGAAATGACTTTCCCAGGATCACAAAAGTAGTAAGCATCTTTCTGACTCCAGGCCCATATTCCATTCATTTTCATTGTGCCACCTAACTGCCTCAGGCAAAAACATTATAGAAAGTTTCTTGGAAATGTTAGGATTTGTGTTGAGTTTTTAAGAATGGATGTCATTGGTAAAGCCAGAAAAGAGTAGATAGGAAGAGAGAAATAGCATCAGCAAATGCTCTTTATACTATAAACTTTCCTTGTGAATTCAGAAAGAACTAAGTTCCTTCAGGAGCTCAAGGTCATCAGTGATAGTCATTGACAGTCTTTTTAAAGTTAAATATAATAACATCATATACAATTTCAAAAAAAAATTCAACTTACACATCTAAAATAATGGAATAAAATAAATAAATTGTGGTATATTAATAGAATACTACAAAGCAATTAAGAATAATCATAGGGAATATAGAAATACAGGAAGGTATTTGAGAAATAATACATAGAAAAGTAGTAATAAGAATGGAGTACACAGTATCTATGATCTGATGAAGAAAAATGAGTAAGAATGAATGGGCAAAGAATACTGTTGGGTACTTTGAGAGATGGACTAAAAGATGTTACAATTTTTAATGCACTGAAATTGATTCCTTTAAATGTTAAAAGTTGCTAAGCTAGTATAGTTATTTGTGGTGATGTTTAGTGTTGCTTTCTAATAAAACATTTACTATTTTTAAAGAGTCATTCAGAGGCAACATGGTTCATTGGAAAGATAAATTGAACTTGAAAGAGCCTGGTGTGGAATGGAAGGAGAGAAGGAAGAAATGAAGGAGGGAGGAAGAAGAAAAAGATAGGAGGGAGGGAGGTATAGTAGAGAGGAAGATATAAGGGGCAAGGAAGGAAGGAGAAAAGGAAAAAGGAAGAAAGATATGGAAACAACAAGGGAGGAAAGGAAGAAGGGAGGGTGGAAAGAAGGGAGGAAGGTAGGAAGGAAGGAAGGAAGGAAGGAAGGAAGGAAGGAAGGAAGGAAAGAAGGAATGTCTTTGTATTTACTACACAGAGGCCTGCAAATCCCTGTAATACACACAGAAAAGCAATACAGCAACTAATCTCAAGGAGCTCATATGCTGATATGGGGTTACAACACATATAGGAGTTTCAACTACAAAGGCATATAGCAAGGTCCTGCGGGCCTCAGAGTGCATCAGCAAAGCAGATAGAAATGCTTCCTTTTTAATGTCATTTCCATTAATAAAGTCATATTGGTTTTTAAAATTGGACTGTTTCACAAGCTTGAAACAAGGTCATTGGTTTAGGGAGCACTGACATTCTGGGTGCCCTTGAGCTTATCTGCCCATCAATGGTTGTTGGTAAATTGTTGGTATTGCTAGTGGTTGATGAGGCAGATCCTTTTTCCACAAGGGTTCCTCCCCACAATGATGACTACAAGGGTAGACCTGGAAGAGAGCAGTGGTATAGGGACCATTGCTATTCCGGAGACTCTTGGGAACAGGGTTCTGAGATCCCTTTACTGAGGTGTGAGGAGGGGTAGTCATCAAGGTTGTATGACCTGCTTGCCTCTCTGTCTCTCCCTTAAAGTACCTTACTTCTTCAGATATGCTAGCTTTTCTGATCTACTGGAGGCAGTTGATGTTGGTGGTAATGAAGTTGGTGGTCCCATTATCCATCAGATTTGTTCCACTCAATGATGGTTCCTAAAAGTAGGGCTGGTGGTTGGGGTGGCACTGCTCTTCCCAGGCCTCCTGGACTTACTGCCCATCAGTGGAAGTTAGTTATTGGTTGATGATGATGGTGAAGCTGGTGGACTCTTTCTCCATGATGGTTGCTTTCCTAGTTGAAGCCTATTAAGGCTGAATTTGAAGCAGGGTCATTGGTTTAATGAGTAAATATAAATTTCTGCACTTGGTTAAAGCAAAATAAGTACAAGTTTAGGATAAGAAGAAATATCCTAGAACTGAATTCATGCAAAAAAAAAAAACATGAATCCAGAACAAAACATGGGTTTTAGTGGACTACAAACTCAATTAGTAATTGATTTGGCAGTCAAAAGAGCTTAGAAGACATCGAGTGAATCATACCATCTAGATATGGATGTCACGGTACTATTGTACTCAGCCCTAGACAGGGCATATCTGAAAGTATGGGGTCAGGTTCTGATTGTCACATTTTAGAAGGGGTATTGGCAAGCTGGACCATTTCAAAAAGAGAGCAACCAGGGTAGTCACTGTCCTTGCAAAAGTGCCATAAGTGGTCAAGATGATCATCCAATAAGTGTAGGCTTGTTGTCTTGAAAAAGGTTTGGTCCAGTTAGGCAGAAGTAGAACCAATGGATGAAAGTTGAAGAAAGGCAGATTTCAGTGGAATACAAAGAAAAAAAGATTCCTAATAATTAGTGCTTACTGAAAGTAGATTGAGCAATCTTAGCTGGTATTGTTCCCCATTCTCAGAGGGCTCTAAGCTGAGGTTGGGTCATTGTTTTTGGCCTTTTTATTCATTTCAATGTAACAAAAATTTAATAAGCAACTTCTTTGGGCAAAGCATTATATTAAGCACTGAGAATACTAGGAAAGTCCTTACTTTCCAAATTGCTCTACATCTTCAACAGCAAATTGCTCCAAATGACTCTGCCATGAGGTGTACTGTCCTGATTGGTAAGGCCCTGGGTGGGATCACCATTTTGTGAGGGATCCTGACCATAATCATTTCACTCTCAAATCAATTCACTCTCTATGTTCTCACGAGTGACATTTCTTCTTCTTCCCTCCTCACTTTCTAGCTACATTTTATGTTTTATCTTCCTCTATTAGATTGTAAACTAGTACTATATCTTTCTCTACTAGGTTGTAAGAATAAAGACCATCTTGTTTTCTTAAGTTTTGTTTCCCTAGAATTTAGCACAGTGCCTAGTACATAGTAAGTGCTTAATACTCTATTCATCTATCACATATCTACCTACCTACCTATCTATCTATCTATCTATCTATCTATCTATCTATCTATCTATCTATCTATCTATCTATCTATCTATCTATCTATCTATCTGCCAACAATACTTTGAAGCTAAATGACTTTCTAGGGTCATACAGCTAATAAATTTCCAAGACGAAGGCTTTCCAAACCCTTAGCCAGTTTTTTCAATTTTTGTTTGGAATTCTTGTCATACTAAATGAACTCTAAGTTTCCTTCCAAATTCTGTCCAAATTATTCTATGATATTTGTCAGTTCTCCCAAAGTTAATTAGTCTCTGTGGTAATTATTCATGAAAAGGTTTGGTTGATAACCAAAAAAAAAATATTCATTTACATAAAGAAACAGAACCACTGAGAAAATAGATTTATTCCATAAGATATTCACTTCCATCTAAGAAAGCCTACTTAGAAAACCAAATTAATAAAAATAGGCTTCTTAAATGAGTATTGACTGATGGACAGAGTATATTAGCATATGAGTTTATTCATCAGTTAGATGTAATAATAATAGCCATACTAATAATAATAGACAATGAGATAATGTTTTAAAGTTGAAATGAACTTTCTCTACATAATATTATTTGAGTCTCACAGCAATTGTGTGAGAAGCTACTGCAGGTATTATAATCTTCATTTTTTAGAAGAAATATTGAAAGCTCAGAGAGGTTCATTGATCTCCCATGGTCACACAGCACACACTAATAAACTTTTACAGATGAATGAAGGTCATATCATATGTATATGAGAGAGGCAATAGTCTCCTGTGTTCTGCACTGATCAGAACACATCTAGAATATTACATCCAGGTCTAGTGTCGTATTTTCAATTATAAGCTCATTCTGAGCATGATGGTAGATGTCTATAATTCCTGCTACTAGGATAGGATGAGGCTGGTGGATTGTTGAGCTCTGGAGTTTGCTAAGCTGAAGTAGGGCTAAAGTCAACTGAGTGTCTAGACTGTCTGGTGAGTCCCTGGGAGTGGGGAGCCACCAAGCTAAGCAGGAACAAATTAGCATAGGTCAGAAAAAGAACTGGGATAAAACTTTTGTACTGATCATTAGTGGGTTCAGCTCAATGAATTGTTGCTATGCTTTCTAGCCTGGAGGAAATAGGGAAGACAGTCTCAAAAATACTACTACTACTACTATTACTGCTATTACTACTACTACTACTGTTGCTGCTGCTGCTCCTACTACCATACACACATATGTTCTCTCTCATATGTATATACAAAAATATGTAAACACATTCATACATACATACATACATAGTTCCTACAACTCCTTCCAATATCACAGACACCAGTATCAAAATCTGTATCTATGTGTATATGTATGTGATTTCCACTAATCTTACCACCATGAGTAGTTGTGGAAACCACATGATTCTAAGAATGACTGTAGGACCTGACACTACTTGGCCTGGAGAAGAGAGGGCTTACAGATTACAGAATGATAGTTGGCTTCAAGTATTTGAAACTCTGTCAGGTGGCAGTAGAACAATTTCTTCTGAGTGTCTCCAGAAGGTAGAACTAAGAGTAATGAGTAGGAAGAACAGGGAGGCAGAATGGGTTTAATAAAGACCTGCCTTACAATGGGACACATTTCTGGGCTAGCTAACATTTATGTTTGCAGAGCACTTCACATGCACCATCTTATTCAATCTTCACAACAACCTTATGAAATAGGAGTATTACTATCCCTCTTTTATAGATGAAGAAACTGAGGCTCAGAGAGCCCAATTGCACAATATCACAAAGATAGTGAGTAGGAGGTGCAGAATTTGAACCAAGTCTTCCTGACAGTAAATCTACCACTCTATCCACCATGCACACTGCCTCCCATGTCACAGCAGGATATGCAAGCAAAAACTGAAACACCATCAGTTGAGAATGTGCTGGCCTGGAGATTGAACTAAATGATCCCCAAAGGCCTTTTCGCCTATGATTCTATAGATCTAGGATAGATTGAAAAGCTTTTTTGAATGGGAAAAGCTTCACACTGGAATACTTCCAGATCTAAAAGCAACAAACATTTTTTTTTGTTTTAGTGGTATCTTCTTTTGCAACAGGTGTTTGCAGTTAAAAAGGTATGGTGGTTAATAAAACCTGCATATTGAATTTTGAATTGTATTTCTTTCTTAATGCTCTATTGACTCAATTTAAACATTCTAGAGAAATAACTATTGAAAGAGGCAAATTGATATTCCAGTCACAATATTTTTTGAGAGCAAGAAAATATATCTTTAGGTATATTGTTACTATATTATCCACTTGGGGACCCAGATCAAACTTAACCTTCAAAAACATGCCCATAGCCTGAATAACTCACAGTGTAATTTTGAAAAGCATAACATCCAATTTAATGTTATAATACTACCTAACATTTATATAGCCTTCTAAATTACTCAACATACTTTCATGTCCTTTATCTCAGAGGCATATAAAGAAAGTGAACAAAGGCCTGGATTTGGAATTAAGAAAACCTGGGAGTTGGAATTAGGAAAATCTGGGTTCCAATATAATTTTAGACAGTTAAGAGTGGTGTGATCCTAGTGATTTCATCACTTAGCCTGTCTGAACCTATTTCCTCATAGGTAAAATTGAGATAATAACAGCTAGAATTTATATAGTTTCTTAAGGTTTGCAAAGCACTTTACAAAGATTAATTTTATCCTTAGTGTACCTGTTTTACAAATAAGGAAACTGAGGCAGGCAGTAGTTGTATTACTTACCCAGAGTCACACAGATAATAAATGTCCAAGGCAAGATTTGTTCTCAGGTTTCCCTAACTCGAGGACCAGTGCTCCCTCCAACCATTGTACCACCTAGCTGCCTTCTTCTTAGGTCTGTGACAATCAAATGAATTAATGTAAAGTACACTTTCAGACCTTAAAGTGCTATATCAATGTAAACTTTTGATGTAAACTTTTGGTATGATATCACTTCATAATGATGAAAACCCTTTGAAGGGGGTGAGATTGCTGCCATTGTCCCCATTGGACTAATGAGGAAAATAAAGCTCAGGGAAGTCAAGACATCTTACGTTCATGGAATTAATCAGTAATTGAATTAGAACTGGAACCCAGATCTCCTGACTTTCAGTCAGAATTTATTCTGTTAATTCCTAGTTTTCATGATACATCTCCCCTTGCTTACCTCCCACCCCACCCCCCCTGACATCTGAGCGTGAATGATATGGAATTCTTTAAATGCTTCATTCATTCATTCAGTCTAGATATAGTGACACTAGAATTCTATGACAGAAAGGGACTTCACTTTGGGGTCATTAGGGCAAAAGCCCAGATAACTTCTTTTATTCCTTAGCTTATCTGCTTATATGTACGGTGGAATCTGCTTTGGAGATCATTTCTATTCTGAGATCAACTAATAATCCACATTTCAGGACACTCCCTTTTACTTTTTCTCTGCATTTTCAATCTGCATTCAGACACCACCTGCTTTATCACAATCTTGAGTAATTTGGCAAGTGTGTTTGTTACTGAAATAATGTTCTAAAGTAATACTGTGGTGATGAAAATGCATTCTATAAAAATTTCCAAGTATATCCAGGGCCAAATTTAGGCAGAATTTCAAAGTAGGTAATATATTGAAATAAAGCATTTATGAAGGATGCTATTTGAAGGGAGTCTTACATCAGATGTGGCTTTAGACTAGGTGACTTCTAAGATTTCTCCATAAACTAGGATTATACCATTCTAGTTCATATTCAGACCTCTGTCTATTTGGCACTAAATTTTTTCCTTGAAGTTTCATTACCCTCAGCTCACAACTGGTTACCAAGGAATGACACTATATGCAGGCCCTACTCAGGCCTACATTATTCCAGGATTTCTTCTTATGTTTTGGGCCTTTTCTCCTCCTCTTTGAAGAGAATGAGGGATTCCAAGTAGCAGAAGGGAGGAAAGGCCATTCCAGGCATGAGGGACAGCTTGTGCAAAGACTTGGAGGTGAGAGATGAAATATTTTTACAGGCAACAGCAAGTAAGGTAGTTTGATTGGAATTTACTTGTATGGGCATAATGTGAAACTTGTCGAGGAAAATAGATTGGACCCGGCTTATGAAAGGTTTCAAACTGCAGATTTTCAAACTTCAGGAGGCAACAGGGAACCCCCAGTGCTTCCTGAGGAGGGAAATGATGTAGTCAGAATTGTGCTTTAGATATATTAATTTGTCAGCTGTGAAGAGAAATTGAAAAGACTTTGGGTTGGAAGGGACTTAGAGCTTATCTAGTATAGTCTTTTAGTAGAATAGATGAGGAAATTCAGACCTGGAGAGAATTTAAGAAAAAAGTCTTAGAGAGGTTAAATGATGTGACTATGGTCACATAGACACAAGTAGCAAAGAAAGGACTTGAAAACAGATCATTGTCTAATATTCTTTCTACTGCACCATGCTGTTTTGCATTGCACCTTTATAATTCTTCCTTGTCTTTAATTCTGAAAGGTCTAGTTGAAGCATTTTTTCTAATTTGTAATTTATTTATTTTTAGTTTTCAACATTCAGTTCCACAAGATTTTGAGTTCCAAATTTTCTCCCCATCTTCCCCCCACCCCAAGACAGCATGCATTTTGAATGTCCCTTCCCCTAATCTGCCCTCCCTTCTATCAACCCCCCTTCTCTTATCCCCTTCCCCTTCTATTTTCCTGTAGGTCAGGATAGATTTCTACACCCCATTGCCTGTATATATTATTTCCCAGTTGCATATCAAAACAATTTTTAACATTTGTTTTTAAAACTTTGGTTTCCAAATTCTCTCCCTTCCTCCCTCCCCACCCACCTTCATTGAAGGCAAGCAACTTGATACAGGTTATACAGGTGTAGTCATGCAAAATACTTCTATAGTAGTCATGTTGTGAAAAACTAACTATATTTCCTTTCATCTTATCCCCCATTTATTCTATTATCTCTTTTGACCCTGTCCCTCCTCAGAAGTGTTTGCTTCTGATTACCCCCTCCCCCAAACTGCCGTCCCTTCTATCATCCTCTTATCCCCTTCTCCCCTATCTTCCTGTAGGGTAAGATAGATTTCCATACCCAATTGAGTGTGTGTGTTATTTCCTCTTTAAGCTAAATTTGATGAGAATAAGATTCACTCATTCTCTCTCACCTTCTCCCACTTCCCCTCCACTGTAAAAGCTTTTTCTTGTCTGTTTTGTGTGAAATAATTCACCCCATTCTACCTTTCCCTTTCTCCTTCTCCAAATATAATCCTCTCCCACCCCTTAATTTTATACTCCAGATATCACCCATTCATCTTCAACTCAGCCTGTGCCATCTATCTATCTATCTATCTATCTATCTATCTATCTATCTATCTATCTATCTATCTATCTATCCATATATTTTTCCCTCCAACTACCCTGATACTGACAAAGGCCCCATGAGTTACAAATATCATCTTTCCATGCAGGAATGTAAACAGTTCAACTTTAATAAGTCCCTTATGATTTCTCTTTCTTGTTTACCTTTTCATGCTTCTCTTGAGTCTTGTATTTGAAAGTCAAATTTTCTATTCAGCTCTGGTCTTTTCATCAAGAATACTTGAAAGTCCTCTATTTCACTGAATTTTCATTTTTTCCCTGAAGGATTATACTCAGTTGCACTGGGTAGGTGATTCTTGGCTGTAGTCCTATCTCTTTTGTCCTCTGGAATATCATATTCTAAGTTCTCTGGTCTCTTAATGTAGAAGCTGCTAAATCTTGATTTGTTATATTGATTCTGTTTCCAGTATTTGAATTGTTTCTTTCTTGATGCTTATAATATTTTCTCCTTAACCTAGGAACTCTAGAATTTGGCCATACTATTCCTAGGAGTTTTCCTTTTGGTATCTCTTTCAGGAGGTGATCAGTAGATTCTTTCAATTTCTGTTTTACCCTCTGGTTCTACAATGTCAGGACTTGAAAGATGATGTTGAGGCTCTTTTTTGATCATGGCTTTCAGGGGGTCCAATAATTTTTAAATGATCTCTCTTGGACCTATTTTCCAGGTCAGTTGTTTTTCCAATGAGATATTTCATATTGTCTTCTATTTTTTCACTCTTTTGATTTTGTTGTACAATTTCTTGATTTCTCATAAAGTCATTAGCTTCCATTTGCTCCATTCTAATTTTTAAAAAAAGTATTTTCTTCAGTGAACTTTTGGACTTCCTTTTCCATTTGGCCAATTCTGCTTTTTAAGGCATTCTTCTCCTCATTGGCTTTTGGACCTCTTTTGCCATTTGGGTTAAGCTATTTTTTAAGGTGTTATTTTCTTCAGTATTTTTTCACATCTCCTTTAGCAAGCTGTTGACTTATTTCTCATGATTTTCTTGCATAACTCTTATTTCTCTTCCCAGTTATTCCTATACTTCTCTTACTTGCTTCTCAAACTCCTTTTTGAGCTCTTCAATGGCCTGGGACTGATTCATATTTTTCTTGGAAGCTTTGGATGTAGGAGCTTTGACTTTGTTGTCTTCTTCTGGTGATATGTTTTGATCTTCTTTGTCACCAGAGTAAGATTATTTGACTTTTGCTGTGCTGTTTGTTCATTTTTTTCCAGCCAATTACTTGAGTTTTAAACTCTTTGTTAAAGTAGGAGTCTGCTTCCAGTGTGGAGAATCTATTGTTCCAAGCTTTGGGGATTTTGTGTGGCTGTTTTTAGAGGTACTTCTACGGATCTCTAAATTTGCAGTTCTTCCAAGGTGGTATGATCAAAGACGAGGTGTTTGCTCCTTTCCTGGCTTATGCTTCGGTCTATGAGTGACGAGAGGCACTCTTTTCTGCCTTGGAACAATGAGGATGATTCCCTTTTCACCACCACCACAAACTCTACCACACCAGTGCTCCCCCTTGCCCCAGGACAGCCACCCAGAACTGTCACCCAGATCCAAGCTCAGGCAATGCAATAGAATCCTACCTCAGAGCCATCAAAGAGATCCCTGCAATCCCCCTCTGATCAGCCACTTGATTTCCCCTCCATCTGTGGGCCAAGATCTTTGGAAGCAGCTGCCTCCTGGGGGCTGTGCCAGTACTGGGAATGGACCAAGCTCCTCTCTCATCATGGTCTGATAGACCTTTCCTATTGACCTTCTAAGTTGTCTTTGGTGTTTGTGGGTTGGGAAGTCAGGAAACCGCCACAGCTCCCCTTGATTCAGTCTCCTGAGGACTGCTCCAGGTTTGCTGAGGCCTGGTCTTTGCCTGTGTGGGCCACACAGAACTGTTCTCCTCTCCCAGTCTGATGTGATAGACCTTTCCAATCAACCATCCAAGTTGTCTTGGGCTGGAAATTTGTTTCACTCTATCTTTTTGTGGGTTCTACTACTCTAGACTTTGTTTAGAGCCATTTTTTACAAATATTTGAAGGGGTTTGGGGGAGAGATCAAGCAGGTTACTGCTTTTACCATCTTGGCTCTGCCTCATACAATGACTTTTTAATTTCATGTAATAAAAAATTAGCTATTTTACTTACCGTGATCCACTCTGCTTCTTGTTTGGTCATAAACTCTTCTCTTATCCACAATTTTGACAGGTAATTTTTCCTATGCTCCCTTAATTTACTTTTGATATCACTCTTTATGTCTATGTATTTATCCATTTTGACCTTATCTTAGCATACAGTGTGAGATGTTGGCCTATGCCTAGTTTCTGCCATATTGCTTTTCAGTTTAACCCACAATTTTTGTTATATGGAAATTTCTTGAGGGGTGCTGATTGTTAAGACATTAGCCCAAGCTAATAGTCTTTGGGTAATACAGAAAAAACAAAACAAAACCTGTTAACTGCCCTTAGAAAGATACTGGGAGTTGTATTTCTTCCAGGCTTTGGGAAACAGCAAACTAATGGTAGATCAGGACTGGAGGGTAGGCTTTCTCCTAGTACAGCAGGAATCTTGAGAATCCATTGAGATAAAGAGGAGAGAACAAGAAGAGAAGAGGGAGGTGGTAGGGAATTCTCCTCCTCCACGTAGAACAGCAGCATGACCAGAGTGTCTGGTGGCAGTGACATCTGCAGTCAGCTTCGAACCAAGCCTCCACAGGCAATTATGAGAGGTAACTTCTAAAGGGATAAATACAGATACATGGTTGTTGTTGTTGTTGTTCATCACAGTCATTCATTCTGGTATCAAGGGTGCTTTTCCAAACCTTCTTAATTCTAATGCTTTCCCTCTGCTAATTATTTCCTTTTCATCCTTCCTATAATTTGTACATGCTTATTTGCTTGTAGTCTTTCCCATTCAAATCCAGGCTCAGACATTTACTGTGTGACTCTGGACAAGTAATGTAATCCTTTTTGCCTCAGTTTCCTCATCTGTAAAATAATCTGCAGAAGGAAATGGCAAACCACTGCAGTATATTTGCTAAGAAAACCCCAAATCAGGTCACGAAGAATTGGACACAGCTGAAACAACTGAACCACAACAATAGTCTTCACCATTAAATTGTAAGCTCCTTGTGTTCAGGGACTGTCTTTAACCTTTCTTTGTATCCCCAGTACTTAACAAGGTGCCTGGCACAGAGTAGACACTTAATAAATGCTTACTGACTGAGAGAATAACACACTCTTTTTCCTTTTATTTACTTCAGCTGAGCACAACATGTACTAATTTCTAATTGTCTTAAAAATTTGTTAAAGACTGAGTTTGATGGATATAATCTTATTTTTCATAAATACCTGTGGCTAACCTTATCCTTAAACTTCCTGGAATCTATCTCCTTCTTCAAAGTATGAGGGCATGGAACAGTTCTGGGAGTCATATAGGAGTGTCCTTTTGAAGCATAGGGTAGGAATCTCAACCCCCAGTTCCCTGCTAGAGCAGTTTTGCTCTTTAATTGATGGCATCATCATGAGCCATTTCATGACTACATTACCGTGGTTAGAATTATTACAAACTTGGGCCATTAAAAAATCTGCTCAAAGATATGGTCATGAATAGTGGTTACCAAAATCTAAGGTACAATCCTTGCCCTCAAGAAATATATTGTTCAGACAGAAGCTCCTTGAGACAAGGCTGTTTTATTTGGATCATTGTATCTTCAAAGCCTACAGTGATGTGTGTGTACTGGAAGCAGTATATTCAAACCTGTTCTACTGACAGTCAATGGTTAAAGGTTCAATGTAAACATTTACAATTGGGAAATCAGCAAATTACTTCAAATAAGGCTGGATTTATTTTTTTCATTAATTGCCTTAAGGAAGTGATGGAGAAAATGTTAGTAATACATTTTAAACTTAAAAGTATGTCTTGGGTAAATTTCTTTTGAGAACCAGTTGTAAAGCATTTACCAGCACACCTCTGTCTAACACAGTGCCTAGCATATAGTATTAAGAGCTTGAAAAATACTTGTAAATTAGTTGATGCAAAGAAAGATATTACACTATGTCTTTATATGTATATGTATACACAAATGTGTATACATAATTATAAAACAACACGTAATTAGGTGCTATATGGTATGGTATAGTGAGCAATATAGGATTAAGAGGAGAAGATCAATGACTGGAATAGTCAGAGGAGGCTTCAGGAATCCTAAGGACCCCTGTGCCTTGCCACAGGCTCCTACACTAAACTCTGAGGACTTCTGGTTTTTCTAGCCTCCCTGTGGCATAACCCTCTGATACGTATTGTCTTCTTTACTTGGAGTGTGATTTCTTTGAGAACAGGGGTTATCTTGCTTTTTACTCTTTTAGTCCCAGTACTTAGGATATAGTAAGCACTTAATAGAGGGTTTTTATTCATAAAGTAGAATGTGAGTTGGCTTTTAAAGCATGGGTGGAATTTGGATTGGTGAAAGCAAGAGGACATTCAAAGTACGGAGAACAAAGAGCACGGAACAATGGTTATAGAAATGAGGATTGTCAGGTTTGTAAGGGTGAAGTGGGTCACATAGGGCTGTAGTGGGGAATAAGCTGACCTAGGAAGGATAGGAGAATCCCCTTAAACACTGATCTGAGCTGATGAGTGCTAGGGGAGTTAGTTTCTACTTCTTTTGTCTTGAAAAAAATGGAAACTTGACTTGCATCTGAAAACACACTAAAATATAGAATAGCAAAGGTGTATTCATGTGAAAAACCTATTGCTAGATGATGGCTGTGATTCTTGTCAAGAAAGGGCTGAGCTATTGGAATGAAATGGAATTTACTAAAACATCTAGTTATGTCAGTCCCTGAGAATAATTCCCAATTTCAGAAGGATTTGCAAGCATCACATGAATCCTGAAAGATTTTTACGTGGCAAATACTTAAAACCAAACACTTCCATCTCCATGTGGTGAAATGCCTTTTCACTTGTGGTCTTACAATTCATCTTGGTTCTTAAACATGCAAAAACTTGTTTTGCTTCCTAAGGGTGTGCGCGTGTGTTTGTTTGGGTGGAGGTCTGATGAACCAGTATAAAAAAATTACTAGTATGTTAAAAAAAATGTCTACCTTACCTACAGATCATCTTTCCATGTATATTCAGAGGATAAGGCCTATAATGTATAACTGTATAAGTGAGTGTCAACGGGTCACATTTATTTTGTATTCCAAGCTTCTCCAATATAACTTCATAATTTACCAAAAGTATCTGGGAAACACTGTTATTACAATACAAAAGAGATACTAGAGAATTTTACACAGGTCAAATAGGAGACATTCTCATTCACTTGGGATTTTTGGCATCTTTCAGTTTATCCTACAAAAGGTAGCTGCCTACTGTGTCTATCCATAGACTTAAGTTGGTGGTCAATTTATTTTTGTTGTTGTTCATGCGCTTGTCATGGCTCTTCATGAAACCATTTGGGGTTTTCTTTTTTTTAATTAATTTATTTTTAGTTTTCAACAATCACTTCCATAAACTTCTGAGTTTTAAATTTTCTCCCCCTCCCTTTTCACCTCCCTCCCCAAGATGGCATGCAATCTGATATAGGCTCTAGATATACATTCCTATTAAACATATTTTCACATTAATCATGTTGTAAAGAAGAATTAGAACCAATAGGAGGAACCACAAGAAAAAAAAGAAACAAAACAAAACAGAAGAGAAAAAAAGAGCAAATAGTATGTTTTGATCTGCATTCCAACTTCATAGTTCTTTCTCTGGATGTGGATAGCATTCTCCATTATGAGACTTTGGAGACATCTTAGATCCTTGCATTGCTAGGAAGAGCTAAGTCTATCAAAGTTAGTCATCACACAACATGGCTATTACTGTGTACAATGTTCTCTTGATTCTTTTCACTTCACTCAGCATCAGTCCATACAAGTCTTTCCAGGTTTTTCTGAAGTCCGCTTGCTCATCATTTCTTACAGCACAAAATTATTCCATTACATTCATATACCACAACTTGTTCAGTCATTCCCCAATTGATGGGCATCCCCTCAATTTCCAATTCTTTGTCACCACAGAAAGAGCTGCCATAAATATTTTTGTACTTGTGGGTCCTTTTCCCATTTTTATGATCTCTTTGGGACATTTGGGGTTTTCTTGACAAAGATAATGGAATGGTTTGCCATTTCTTCCTGCAGTTCATTTCACTAATGAGGAAACTGTGACTCACCCAGAGTCACAAAGCTTATAAGTGTCTAAGGCCAGATTTGAACTCAAGAAAATGAATCTATTTACAAAATTCTTAATTCAGAGTTAGAAGGGAACTCAGAGATCACCTGCCCAAGCGCCTACCCAGTGAATGAATCTCCTCTACAACTTATCCTCTCTTAAAACCTCATTATCATATAGCCAACAAGTGGTTGTCCAACCTTTGCTTTAAATCACTTAATGGGATTGATTCATGAACGTGATCTATTAACCTCATATTTATCATTTTTTTCCTCCAATCAAGTCTTTCTCTGACCTCAAAGTGTATGGAAATGATTCTAGGTTTTTAAAGATCGTGTCAGCCAATCACAAGTTTTGACAGGTTGTACACTCTGGAAAGGCCTATCTAAGTTTAGAGAGATTTTTCAATAGATGCTGAACTACCAGGTGATGACTTTTTTTTTTTAATTGGAATAACTGGGAATCATAGTACCTCAGATTCAGAAGGGAACTCGGAAACTGTCTAGTCCAACAAAATGCTGAACAAGAATCTTCTCTGTAATATACCAGATGAGTCATTAATTGGCCTTTGCTAGAAGACTGCAGGTATTATTAAACCCTTTGCTAAGGCATGGATAGAGTTATGAACTGCAGTGATAAAAGCACCTACTTTGTTATAATGACGTCCAATTCAATTCGACAACAATTTATTAAGTTCCTACTAAGAGCCAGGAATTGTGCTTCAGAAACACAAATTAGCGATGGATTATTCTTTTTCTTAGCACTATTCTTAGAGTCATGTTCCTCAGGATACTGATAAATGACAACTCTTACATCTGTTTCTTTGGTGTGGCTACATGGGTTGTCCTTGTCTTCTGAGGTCCCAGCCAGCCTGGCCATACCAGTGACTCTGGCTCCTTCTTCTTTTCTCTTCCCACATCCCTAGCCTTCATTACAAACTTATGGTCCCTCTCTGATTTGGGGAACTAAAGGAGAAATAGGTATGCTCTCTACAATACTGAAAGGTAAGAATAAACTTTTTCTTCCTTAAAACCTGTTTCAGGTCCAGGTCCCTAACCTTTTCTTATAACTTTTGTTCTATTCTCTTTTAGTGTTCCTTTTATTTTATTTAAACCAAGGCTCATATACATAAAGCTAGAAGGCACTTCAGAGGTCATGTAGTACAATCTATTTTAGAACCAAAAAATTTAAGCAAATTGATCAAGGTGACACAGGTCATAAGTGGAATAGGCAGGAATAGAGACCAAGACCTTCGACTGCAAATCAAGCTCTCTTTTCACTGAATCTCATTGATATTATAATTAACTCTAAGTGGTTTAAGTAGATGGGATCATATTCTTTGGATGAATGAACAAATGAATGAGCAAAAACTTTATTAAGCACAGAGGTATCAAACACACAGCTCATAAGCTGCATTGTGGTCTGCAACACTCCAAGTGTCCAAGTTAGTGTCCAACACAATTGGAAAATATTGAATGAAATAAATATAAGTACAATAGAACACAGATAACGTTAATGTGTGGTTTGCTAACTCAATATGTGACTGCAGGGATCCTTACTGCATGGTTTCGTGGCTCTATTTAAAAAAAATTTATTATTTAATTATATTTAACATTCATTCAAAAAGTTTGAGTTCCAAATTTTCTCCTCCCCTCCAGTTCCTTCTCCACCAATTGAGAAGATAAGCAACATCAGCAAAATCCAAAGACAAATATCGTGGATGCATATTTTCTATGTGCCAAGCTTAGGCAAGCACTGACAAACCCTGCTTACTTTCTTTTTTTTTTTTTAAGGCAATTGGGATTAAGTGACTTGCCCAGGGTCACACAGCTAGTAAGTGTCAAGTGTTTGGTCTGAGGCCAGATTTGAACTCAAGTCCTCCTGACTTCAGGGCCGGTGCTCTATCCACTGCGCCAGCCCCTGCCTTCAAGCAGCTCACATTCTACTGAGGGAAACAAGACATAAAAGAAAGTTCAGCTACAGAGCAGATGGGAAAACTTTGAAATCCTAGAGGTAAAGCAGACTAGGCAAATCCTTGGACATAATTAAGTCAAAGCCTAGAGGTAGTGGACAATGGTAAGACCCGATCATCTTCCATCTCACCAGAAAGAAATGAGTGTCTCATTTCTGTCTCATCCAAGCCACGTGAGCAGCCAATTAGCTTATTTGGATTCTAGGCAGCCTGGATGGGGAAGGAGGTGGCGTTTCACCGGCTCTCCCCCAGTGGGAAGAGGGAGAAGTGAAAAGGCAAGGAGGGAACGGTGACTGTCCATGCTGATGACAGGTCTTTACCATTGCCCAGCAGTCTTAGATTGGTTTAAAAGCAACATCACCAAAATATAAATACAAATATGATCTACACAGAAAGCCCAGTTTCCACTATTAATTATTTGCTTTAACATTGGGCAAGTCATTTAATCTCTTTGAGTCAGTTTTCTGTCCATGAAATAGGAATAACAATATAGACTCCGTACACTTCTCAGAGCTATTGTAGGGAAGGAGGCTTTATAAATTTGAATATCGATGATTTCAATATCAGCTATTAACTGATAGAGAGCTTTGGGGGATGATTTTCTAGAAATTTCCTTCACTGAAGAGTTTAACAAAATATTGCTCAGGTGCATTTGCTGCCTTTCTACAGTTTTTCAAAAGGTGTATCTTCATTTGGCCTGGTGGCTGAGCAGCTATGCTTTTTCTGTAACCTGCTAATTGGATTATTATTCGCACCTGCCCAGGTAGGGGGGCCTCATTTACATGTTCCTGGTATTGCTGTTATAATTCATGTCTTCATCTGGTAACTTTGGAGGGTGCTGTCTTTGCCATGTTTTTCTTAGTGGATAAGAATACAAAGAGTGAAAAGGAACACAGAAAACAATTCCTTAAAAAAAAAAAAAAAGCCAGGAGGAGAGGGCCACTTAGCTGCCTTGGGGTAACTTTTAATTAAACCAGATACAGCAGGGTAACACTCAGGGTACTGTGCGCCTTAGTCTTTGGCTGAAAAATGTGCTACTACATTTCTGCTTTTCCATTTGATACAGGAAATTACAGGGCAGTTTACAAGACAGCTAGAGAAGAGAGGGACTTACTGGTACAAGGAAATGCATAACATGTCAATCTTTGACTATAAGAACCATGACCAATATGAGGCAGAGATTTAACCCAAAGAATGATTTGATCAAATTAATCAAAAGTAGAGATTTCAGTGATGTATTTGAGAGGAAATTGAGACCCCAGTTGCCACGGTGCTGCTTGGTGCCCATTGAGGGAAGGGATATTCACTCTTGTTGCCCTTATTGGAAATAGCCTCCAGATTTGTCAATGTGGCATTTGAACTGAGTTGTGAAGAAAGCTAGGGATTCTAAGAAATAGTGAGGATACCAAAGAACATTTCAGGCATGGGGGAGAACTAGTGAAAAGACACAAAAAGGGGAGATAGAAAACAAGGTTTTCTAAGATGTAGATATGAAGATGAAGAACATTGCAGGTAAAGGGGTTAGTCAGTGGAAAGGAACAATGAAGGGAGATTGGTAATCATGGGTGAGGAACAACACATAGACCAGCATGGTCTCTTTTTTAAATAAAAATCATCCTGAGGTAGTTGATCTATTAATCTATTATCAGTCATTAGGAACTTCTGATAAATTCATTCAGCCCTGGAAACTCTCCTCTAGCAAGAACTATGTAAGAACCTGGCCATGATTAGTCAAAAGAATTGAGAATGTTTGACATAGAAAAGAACCTTCTTAGAGGGGGCAGGATTGATATATTTTTTAACACATTTGAAGATCTGTCATGTGAAAATGCTACCAGAATTGCTGTGCTCGGCCCCAGAGGAAAGAACTAGCTAGGAAAAAAATGGATGGAAGATATAGAGATAACTTAGTCTCATTATAAGGGAAAAAAAACTTGCTAATAATATTAATGAGCTATCCAGAAGTCCCCAGGACTGGTAGGTAGTGCTGCATGACCTGTTCTTGTTGATACCATGATAGTTCTTCATCATCAACATTGTCCTTTCTATAAGCTCACAAGCTATCCCCTCAATAGTGCTTTACAGAATTTTTCCATGTCTGTAAGTCATCTACACCTGCTTATAGTTCAAAAAATCCACCTTCTCTTTTTCAAAAATTGGAACAGCATGACAATTGTCATCCCTGCAGCATGCATTCTGTTCTCTACAGCCTTTCAAAGATCACTGATGGGGGTGCAGTTAGGTGGTATAGTGGATAGAGCACCAATCCTGGAGTCAGGAGGACCTGAGTTCAAATACGGCCTCAGACGCGTAACACTCACTAGCTGTGTGACTCTGGGCAAGTCACTTAACCCCAATTGCCTCACCAAAAAAAAAAAATCTTCTCAATCACACCCACCAAGTGTTTGCATACTGTATTATGTCATCCTGAGCCTGATGACTTGGATTTACTGAGGACAGCTAGATGTTCTTTTACTCTGCATTGACTGTCTTCTGTTTATTAGTGAAAACACTCAATATACAAATTAAGTAGTTCTGCCTTCCCTTTGCTACATACTATCATTGTCTCATCAACCCAATATAGTAGGATGCTCAGTTCTTTAATCTTCTTCTTGCCCTCAATTTAGGGGTAGCCAGCTAGAAGGCACAGTAGAAAGAGAGGTGGTGGTGTGAGAATCACAATGAGATAATAATTGTAAAGCATAGCACAGTATTTGGCATGTAGTAAGACTAACATAAATGTTAGCTATAATGATGATGATCCCCATTTCACAGATGAGAAAACTGAGGCAGACAGAAGTTACATAGAGTCACATAGCTAAGAAGTGTCCGAGGTTGGATTTGTCTGACACTCTATCTACTGTGTTATCTAGTTGTCCCAATAATAGCATCTATCTCACAGAATTGCCATTAGGATCCAATGAAATATTTGTAAAGCACCTGGCACGTGACAGACTCTATAATAATAAATTCTTATTCCCTTCACCCTTCCCTCCACCCAGGACTATTATGACAATAAAATGAGATCATCAGTGTAAACTACTTTACAATCCTTAAAGTTCTGTCTAAATGCTAGCTATTAATATTTTTTATTATTTCTTCACCTCGACACAGTAGGACTCTCAGTTCTTTGATGATCTTCCGGACCTCAATATAACTTTAAGAATAAACTTTGTTCTTAACATTCGTTGCTTGTCTTACTTCATTCTGAACTTTAGCATTCTGGACACAACAAACGGACTGTGACTCTGCTTTGTATTCACTCTTGGTTACTTGCCCCTTTTTTCTATAGTCTGTATATGTCCTTTTAAAATTCAACTTGGTGAATGAATTCCCTGTGCATCCTCATAAGTCTCTTTAGACTGTTTCCTCTTCACCGTCCCTCTGAAAGTATTCATGTTTATGTTGTCAGAATTTCCTTCTTGGGAGTTTCATAATCCTCTTGGCACAACCTCCCCTCTTCTTTCTCATGTTGTAGAAAAATCTGTAACTTTCACCTAATTGGCCCTTGTTCTCCCCTGTGGGAATAAGCAGAGTACATTTAATCCTTCTCCCACAGCCTTTCAAATATTTGAAAACAACTATTAGGTTCTCACTAAATCTTCTCTTCCCCTGTTCCTCATCAATCAAGATCCCTAAAATTATAAGCAGGCGGGATTCATGGGTTATTAGAGATAAATGTAAAACCCAAAATTTCATTTCCAAAAACATTCAATCAGCAAGTAAAGGATAGGGAAACGTGGCTAAATAGCAGTTTAGAATATATCCAGACACTGAAAACTTAAAATGAGTCAATGATATAACTGTGATTCTGACTCTAGATTTTCTACCTTGTTCCCAAGCAATACCCTTTCCCTTTCCCCACACCCTCCTCTAGTCTTCCTCCTTTAGAATGTAAGCTCCTTGAGTTTATAAAAGCTTACAATTCGGGGATTATCTTTCTTCTTACTTGTATTTGTATCCCTAGTGTTTAGCAGAGTGCCTGACATATAAATGCTTAATCAATGTTTGTTGCCTGTGGCCTGCTTGTTGCCTGCCATGCCATTCCCCAAAGATGACGATCTTAACCTGCATTAAGAAGACCAGAGTGCACAAAACATAGGAGGCAAATAATGGCAGACTAGATAGGACTGTCATGTGGATGAAGGATTAGATTTGTGTGGCTTGGTCCAAGAGAATAGAACTAGGAAAAGTGGGGGGAGTTGAAGAGAGATGAATTAAGGTTTACTCATAAAGAAAATCTTCCTAACATTCACAATATAAAATGGATGCCTTCAGAGGTAGCCCTTCATTGGAAGTCTTTAGGAAGAGGCTGGATAACCTTAAGAGCAGGAACTAGCTATTTTGCTATTTTTATTCCAGCACTTAGTGTAGTTTATGACACATAGTTAACAATCATTTTTTCATTCATTCCATCCTTCCTTTATTCATTCTTTCACATATAGCAGGTTAGTCACCAAGGTTTTAAATACTTTCAATATCCCTGGGATGTAGAAAGCTGGGCTACTAGAATAAAAAACTATGAGGTACAGGAAATGTTTCACTTTTTTCTTCATATTCACAGTGCTTAGCACATGTATCTGTCACAAAACAAAGCATATAAATAATAATTGTTGAATTGAATTGAATCCATTGACCACTCTTTTACCATCTCCTCATTTCTCTTGTCTATCATTTTCCTCATACCTCCCTTTAGTTCTATAGTTTTCCTCAGATTATTGTTCTTTATAGGCAAAATAGGAATTCATCCTTGTTTCACCTTGAATAATTTACCCAATAGGTCTCCCTTTTTCTTCTTGCCCCCAACATAACTTAAAAGACCTTTTTGCTGACCTTGGATTTTGTTTTGTTTTTCAAGCCTTAGGTGATTGATAGGATGATAGTATTGGAGGTGGAAGGGACCTAAGAGGACAATTAGTCTAGTCTACTTACTTTACAAATAAGAAAAGTGAGGACCAGGGAGGTCAAGTGATTTATCTAAGCTCATACAGGTAGTATGCAGCAGATCTGAACTCAGATCATCTGACTCGAGAGTCTGTACTCTCGCCACTGTATCATATTGTCTCCTTATTCTGAAATTTAGCCTCCTGGATAATATTTGCTCTTTTACAATTTCCAACCTTTCTTCTTTTTTTCATCTGTTTCCCTTTTGCTAGTTATTAGATCTCAGCATTTCTTCTTAGCTTTCTACTTCCATGTTTCCTTAGTCCCCTGCTTTGTCATAAGGACTAGACTTCTTGCTGATTATTAATACAATTCAATTCAATATTTACCAGTTACAATGTGGTTTGCCAACAAAGAGTAGAGGGCCAGTCTTAGAGTCAGGAATAATAATAACTAGCTTCATATAGAGTTTTAGAGCTTGCAAAGCATTTTGCTATGACAACAACAATGATGACAATGACGAAGAAGAAGAAAGAAGGAAGAAGAACAAGAACAAGAACAAGAAGAAGAACAAGAACAAGAAGAAGAACAAGAGGAAGAGGAGGAGAAGGAGGGAGATGATTGTGATGATGAAGAAAAAAGAAGGAAGAAAGAAAGAAAAGAAAAAAGAAAGAAAAAAGGAAAGGAAGAAAGAAAAATAGCTAGCATTTATGTAACATCTACTCTGCGCCAGGCACTGTGCTAAGCATTTTACAATTATTATCTCATTTGAACTTCACAACAACCATGAGAGCATTGTGCTATTGTTATGCCCATTTTATTAATGAGGAAACTGAAGCAGAGTTTGTGATTCATTCGCTGTCACAAAACTAATTAGTACATCTTCCTAACTCTAGGATCAGTGCTTAATCTACTGTGCCACTTACTTATTGAAAGATTTGTGTTCAAAATGTGCCTCTGACACATGGTGACTATATGACCACAGATTTCACTTGAACTCTCAATGACCCAGACAACTCTTTAAGATTATTGTTTATGCTCTGTCTCTCTGGCTCTTTGGCTCCTTCCTCTGAAAACCTCCATTTTATTTTATTTTATTTGGACATTTCATTGTAATTTTTATTTATTTATTTTTTTTGTTTTCAACATTTACTTCCACAAGATTTTGAGTTCCAAATTTTCATCCCATCTCACCCCTCCCCCCACAACAAGATGGCATGCATTCTAAATACCCCTTCCCCTAGTCTGCCTTCCCTTCTATCTCTCCCACCGCCTTCTCTTATCCCCTTCCCCTTCAATTTTCCTGTAGGGCAGGATGGATTTCTGTACCCCATTTACTGTATTTCTTATTTCCCAGTTGCATGTGAAAACATTTTTTTAAACATGTGTTTTTAAAACTTTGGGTTCCAAATTTTCTCCCTTCCTCTCTCCCCACCCACCCTCATTGATAAGGCAAGCAACTCAATATAGGTTATACATGTGCAGTTATGCAAAACACTTTCATAGCAGACATGCTGTGAAAAACTAACTCTATTTCCCTTAATCCTATCCTGCCCCACCTATTTATTCTATTCTTTCTTTTGACCCTGTCCCTCCTCAGAAGTATTTGCTTCTGATTACTCCCTTTCCCAATCTGCCCTCCTCTCTATCATCCCCCTACTCTCTAGTTCCCTTCCCCTCCTATTTTCCTGTAGGGTAAGACAGATTTCCAAACCCAATTGAGTGTGTATGTTATTCCCTCCTTAAACTAATCCAATGAGAGTAAGATTCATTCATTCTCTCTCACCTCCTCCTTTTTCCCCTCCACTGTAAAAGCTTTTTCTTGCCTCTTTTATGTGAGATAATTTACAGGATGAGACTGAAGATAAGTGGAAGAGCCTTCCCATTTTCCCATTCCCTCTTCTCTCCTCCTCTCATCTTCTGTCCCTTTTTCCCTTTCTCTTCTTCTTTCCTTCTTCTCTACTTTTTCCTTCTCTCTTAATCCCTTTCTTTCCTTCTCTTTCTCTTCTTTCCCCCCTTTCTACTCCCCTCTCCTTTTATTTCTTTCCCTCCCATATTATCCACTTCCTTCCTCTTCTCCTTTTCAATTCTTCCCTGTCTCCTTTCTTTCCTTCCCTTTCCTTAGATGCAGACTAAAGCTATACTGTATTACAAAGGATTAATACTATTCTATTAGAGTGGTTTAATGAAAGAATCAAATCTATGTGCTCTGTCAAATGCATGTGTTTCTTTCCTTGTCCAAGCTTACATGTGTGAAGGTTTGCACAGAGAGTATCTGCCAGACTACCAGGACTCATAGGTGTCCTTTGAATCAATACCTGGGATTCAAGGGTCCGAAAGAGAATATGACAGGCACGAAGAAATGGGAAATTGAAAAAATGTATTTATGAAGGAAACTATGATACTATGCTGTATAATTAGGACAGAACATGGACAAACATGCCAGGTATACTTTTATCAGTAATCTAAATCAGGTTATTTAAAAGCCATCCTTGACCAGAAGTATCTCCCCCAACATGCTGCCATTAGAATCATTAATTACAGCTCTTCTTAAGCAAATACACATTTTCATAATATGAGCCTGTAAATGAGAGTAACAATTTATATTATAGTTTGTTTGTTGTTGGTGGTGTTTTGGTCTACAAGCCTATCTCTCCCCGCCCCTGCACCCCTCTGCCCCATGAAGACTGGAAGATTGTTGAGAATAGGACCTGTGTCTGTTGTTCAATTATTTGTTTACTAGTGCCTAGAACAAGAAATTAACATATATTTGTTGAAATGAATTTCTGGAAATGAATGAAGACATTATGTTACATTGTATTCCCTGAGAAGAATAACACCTTCACTAGAATGGTCAAGAATTCTAGAGTTGCGTAAAGTAGAAACCATAATGAATCTTAGAGATTATCTAGTTCACCCTTCTCACTTTATTTCTGAGGATGTGGAACCTCACTGAAGTATATTCACTTAACTAAGCCAGTATGGCATAGTAGATGCAATAATGTAATCGGGAAGGCCCGGTTCTATTCCACTTTGGACAGCCTCGGTGGGGATGATAACAGCACCTAGCTCACAAGGTTGTTTTAAGGATCAATTGAGATAATGTTTGTAAAACACTTTGTATATTCCCCCACCTACCCCAACAAACACACACTCACTTTTAAAGTCAGACCTCCCTCTAATTTCATAAGTACAGTGAATTTCTGGTGAGGTATTTCCTCACCAAAACAGTTTAGCACCTTCTCTGCAGAGTTGCCTAGGACAGTGAGAGATTAAGTGACTCATCCAGTGTCATACAAGCAATATTTATCAGAGGCAAAACTTGTACCCAGCTCTTGCCGATCCCAAATTAGTTTTGTATACATTAAACCGTGCTTCCTTCCTAAAGAGCTATATAAATGAGAGCTACATTATTTTATTAATTATGTTAATAAAAGATAACCTAATTATCTTGACTCCCAGTCATAGTCAAATGTTCATTCTACAACTACTCCAGTCTCATTTAGCTGAATGGACACTCCTTTATTCTTTTCCTAACTTTGCCCCTGAATCTCTGGACTTCTTCCCCCAGATCCCGGCAGCCTTCCTATGCTGGAAGATCCCTCTGCCCCTGCAGCCTTGTTCTCTGATTAGTGAATTTCTCCTGGAACCTCTATTTTGAGGAAGTGCCTAGGCTAGCTCAGTGTTCACTCATTCAGCTCTTTTTTTTTTGCTTTTTTTATGAGCAGCTAGGTGGCACATTGGATAGAGTGCCAAGATTGGAGTCAGGAAGACTCATCTTTCTGAGTTCAATTTTAGCCTCAGACACTTACTAGCTGTGTGACCCTGGGCAAGCCACTTAACCCTATTTGTCTCAGTTTCTTCTTCTGTAAAATGAGCTGGAGAAGGAAATGACAAACCATTCCAGCATCTTTGCCAAGAAAACCCAAAATGGGGCCATAAAGAGACAAACATGACTAAAAAAATACTGAACAACTTTCTCCATTAGAATGTAAGCTCCTTGAGGGCAGGGACTGTCTTTCTTTTTGCTTGTATTTGTATCCCCAATACTTAGCACAGTGTTTGACACATAGTAAGTGCTTAATAAATGCTTGTTGGCTTGACTTGTTGATAACAAGTGTTTGTATTTTATCAAGAAACTTCTAGACACACACACTACATAAAATATTTTTCTGGAGTTCAAGCTTTGGCATGTGTATAGAAATAGGTACCAAAGGACAGTTCTCTTAAACATGTGAATTAGTTCTTGCCAAGGTATCTACCTCACTACCACAGCGCTCAGGCCTTGGGACGTAAGATAGAGAATAATCCTATGAATCATTGGAACAAGTCCCTCACTTTCCATTCCTTTTGAATCTCAAATCCCCAAATCCTCTTTGTTATTCTCCCTGACCATTCCCAAGGGTAAGTGCCATAACAAAATGTGTTTTTCAGGCCTTATCACTGAATTTATGTGTGCTTCTATTTATCTGTAGTACTCATGATAATGACTTATTTGTGGCCAAAGTTATTTCCTGCTTGGGGATAGTGAGTCCAAGAAGCAAGCATGAGGCCGATAATTTCCACAGGAAACAGGAAACAAGTTCATGCTGTCTTAACATACTTTCTCTAATGCAACACTTCACTTTCCCCCTCTACAATAAGCATTATCCTTTCCCCTAAATGCTCCCACACTCCTACCTTCCCTATTATTGCAGAGGGTAAAACCATTCTCCCAGTCCCTCTAGCCTAGGAGTCATCCTGGATTCTTCATTATATCTTACTCACCATATCCAAGTTGCTGCCAAGGCCTGTTGATTTTACCTCTGCAATATTTCTTCAATATATCTCACCTCTGACACTACCACCACCTTAGTACAGACCTTCATTACTTCATGCCTGGATTATTGCAATAGTTGGTTGTGGTTCTGCCTGCCAATCTACCCTCCATTCAGGCACTAAAGTGATTTTCCTAAAGTGGAGGTCTGATAGTGCCCCCCTCCATTTCCCCCATTCAATAGTCTCCAATGGTTCCCTATCGGCTCCAGGATCAAATAAACTCTGGTGTTCAAAGCCCTTCATAACCTAGCCCTTCTTATCTCTCCAGTCTTCTTAGACTTTATTCCCCTACACATACTCTTTGATCTAGTGACACGGGCTTCCCTATCATTCTACGAGTAAAACATTCCATCTCTCAGCTCCATGAATTTTCTCTGGTGGCACCCCTTGGCTAGAATGTTCTCAGGTCAAGCTACTGATCTACTTGGCTTCTTTTAAGACCCAACTAAAATCCCACCTTCTACAGGAAACCTTCCCCAATTCCTCTTAATTGCAATGCCTTCTATCATTAATTGTTTCCTATTTATCCTGTACATAGTTTGCTTTGTACATATTTGAGGTCAGGGACTGTTTTTGTTTTCCTCTTTTTGTATTTCCAGCACTTAATATAGTGCCTGCACATAGTAGGTACTTAAGACATGTTTATTGATTGATTGATTGGTGTTTACCACATTCTGCCAACCTTTGAATATCCCCTTTTAAAACATTATCTACATTTGATCCATTTTTACATTCTCATGAATTGACTCAGTCCTTATTATTTGTCTCTACATTTTTTTTCATCAGTATTATTGCTTTTTATCTTAAACTGCAAATATGTAGAGGGCAATAGTTATGTTTAATTCACTTTGTGCAGTGTCTAGTAACAAGATATTGGCAAATCTATACATCTTAAAATGAGGCAGTTAGTTGGCGCAGTGGATAGAGAACTGGGCTGGGTTTTGAAACAATGGGTCTAGAATTCATAACAGAATAGTACCTCTATACTTCCTTGCTGCACAGAAGGCCAGGAAAATTTCTTCATCAATCTGTGTGAAAAGAAGGTGCAAAGCAGGAAATAAATATCCTCATAGAGCAAAGATAATGTTGCTTTGAGGAATCCAAAATTAGGTTGTGAACACACAAACTCAATGGCCTCTTCGTACCACATTGTACTTCACAAGCAGTATGTGTCCACATAGGGAAAAGAAATCTCTGAGAGAACAGACGTTTTCATTTTAATAGCTATTGATTGAGATGTCAAATGCATCAGAAGGTTGAACTGAGTCATAGATGGAAAAATTTTGACATATAGTGACCTAAATAGTTCTCATCATACAGGCCCATTGCAGTCCATCAAAATCCAAGACATGCATGATCTAAAAGGCTATTGGTTCAATAATGACAAAAATTTTTTCCTCTTTTGCTCCCTAATCAGAGTTAGGGCAAGATCCTTTATTATTCTGACTGAACCTAAAGCAAACTGAGTGTCAAATCATCTCAGCTTGTCTATTGCATTGGGACAGCTATTTACTCTCAAAAATAATACCTCCTTCAATACAGAATGTGATTGTAGCTGCATTCCCTTCTTTTATCCATCCAAATTTTCCCAGTTCTTGAAGGTCTACAATAGCTCAAATTTCCCAATTTTTTGCATAAGGCAGCTGCTTAATAAATCCTTCTTTAATTGAATTGACTTTTATTATCACCCTAAAGAACTTTAGAACTACCCCAGCCTTTAGTGATTTCTCTATCTTCGAATACCTCCTACCTTACAGTAAAAAATACTTACTATCTGCATTGTTCAAGTGGACACTACAGGAGAGAGTGTAGTACTTGGAATCACATCCCATAGTGACCATTTACTTACTCTGTGGTGTTAAATAAGTGGCTAAGTTTCATTGATCCTCATTTTCCTTATCTATTCACTAGGGTCTCATATCCTCAAAGGGCCAAAGTACTTTGTAAAATACACAGTAGGATAAAATATGGGCAATAATTATCACAACATCTCTTGACAGTTCAGTGTAGTATGTTGGATAAACAGTTGATAGTGGAGTTAAGAAGATCTGAGTTCAAATTCTACCAGCTGTGTTACTGAGGGTAACATTAAATAACCTCCTAATTCTCATAGATATATCTGTATGTTATAGACAATTGTTATCACAAGATCTCTAAATTAAATCACTGCATCAATGGATAATATTTCCTCACTGGTAATCCCCCACATCAATGAAATTACAGATCTACATCCCATTCTTCCTTCCCACCTCTCAAAAAAATTCTTGTATTAAGTTGTTTTATACCTTGCATCATTCTTCATTATTCATTCGTGAGACATAATAATATAGTGGATAGAATTATAGGTGTAGAGCCTTTAAAAATGCACTCTTATCCCACCTTTGGTCCTTGCTGAGCTACCAGGGCAGGTCACAGTCTCTGAGTGTCTGTGTGCCTGAGACCACTTCCTAACACTTAGCTACTGAATTATAAAGTGGTTGTAACTTATGATCATGGAGGGACTTCCTCACCAAGACAAAATCACACAAAATCAGAGCTTCTTTCCTATTCTCCTGCTTTTAACTTTCAAATTCCATGAACATTTGAATGCCTGATCTAGTCCAATTCAGCCAGCATTCATTAAGTACCCATGACCTATAAGGCATTGTGTTAAATACTCAGGACAAAAAGACCAAAAAAAATGGCCCTTGAGCTCCAGAAACTGACATTCTATTGTATGGATGCAATGCGTAAACATCAGCATATACATCATAATCTTCAGAGGACTAGAGCACTAGTGACCAGGGGAGTTACTAAAGGCTCCCTATAGGAATTGTCTGGTGAGCTGAGCTTCGAATAAAGATGAAGCTGCCAAACGTTAGATGCTTTGAAAGAGTTCATTCCAGGTGGTGTACTGGACTCTCAAGAAGGCACGTGTGCAAATTTAGAGAGGCAAGAGAAGCTTAAACAAACAAACAAACAAAAAAATAGAACTTTGTGACCCTTTGGATGTATGGTCATGAGAGAATCAGAGGAGATAAAGAAGATTCTGAGGTTTTGAGCCTGGGTGACTTTGAAGACTATACCACCAACAGAAATAAGGAAGTCAAGAGAAGGATCTAGTTCAAGTGAATAGAAGGTGACTTCAGTTTTAAATACTTTGGGTCCAATATGGCAAGGGAACAATCAAGTGGAAATATCCAGTAGGCAATTAGAAATACAGGTCCAGAGTTCAAGTCAGAGATGTCAGGTCTTGCTAAATAACTCCAGTATCATCTGGAATAAAATAACCTAAATTCCTCCCTGGTCATTTTGGCCTTCGTTGTCTTTTTCTTCCCTTTGTATCCCTAATATATTATGAAACAAGATAATGTATTTAAAGCATTTCAAACCTTAACTATGTACATGGGATCTATTATTGTTACTTTTATTGTTATGATTGTTACTATTGAAGGGCCTTGCACATTGTAGGCAATGAATAAATGCTTGACTTGAATTAAACTGACTCAGCTAATTTCATACTAGTTCCCAGTTCAGGGGGCCCTAGCACCTCTGGCGTGAGGGTTTGCTGAGCCCTTTTCAGAGCTGCTCCTCCATCTTTGGCATCCACCTTTCACCCAGCTCTACCTGTGGCTCCAAGAAGTTGTAGCATGCCCAGTGGCCATGCCTTAATAAAACCCTCTCAGCAGATGGGCTAAACCAGGTTGAGGATAACTGACATGCCTCAAATCCCTCAGTGAGGTAATGAGGGGGATGTCTATCCCAAGCATATAAAGACTTTCCCTGATGAAATGGGCCAATGAAAACAATTTGTTACAACAACCATGAAGGTGAAGCAGGTGCTGTGGAGCCCTAAAGTTTAATCAGATACTGAAAGTATCAAACTTATCCACTGCAACCTGGGCCATCACCAGCTATCCTGACTTTTGTCTTGCCACTGGACTTTGATGACTGGAAGAAAGTGAGGCTGAAGACTTTGTATAACTCTACCTTACTTAAAATTCACATGCAAGGCAAGACATTACACCATGATGTCATTGGTCCTCTTCAGAAACAAAGGACCACCACCACCAACAACAACACAGACCAGGAGAGACCTATAAATGTGCCTTACATTTCCAGGTGTACAAAAGATACATTAATTCTATCTTGTGTTAGTGACAGTTGCCTCTGTATTAGAACGGTACACATATAATTTATAACATCAGAGATTAAAGACCAGATTAGCAGATGCTGTGAGAGCACAATCATTTGGAAATCCATTAAGGATTTGCTTATGGAATGTCGAGCCAGATTCCCAAAAATGAATGGCAATATGTTCGAGTACTAGAGGACTCACAGTTCTCTATAGTTATTGACTACTTTGTCCATCCTCCCCGCCCCCCTAAAAAAAGTATAAAATGAATTCTCCTGATACTGATAATCATACCTGAAATGGTCTGAATAGCTGCAGATGGGTGGTTAGAGATATGACAAGAAATAAAAGGAATTTTCTAAATACAGGTCAGCTAGTTGACAGGAAACAAAGACTTCAAGTGGGAACCAAAGAAGAATTAGATGAGGTAATAAAATTCAATTCTAGGCTAAAGGCTTCTGCTCTTTTTGCTAGCTGGGCCTGGCTAGGTATAGTTGTCTTAGCCTTTAGAGTTATATGAGCTAAAAAACATTGATTCTCCCATGTAACAGAGAGGTTTATAAGTGGTTGTGCCTCAGGAGATGGTAACAAAGAACAGATTGAAAGAAATTAAATATATTGGAGAAGATGTGGGAAAATTGGAACACTAATGCATTGTTGGTGGAGTTGTGAACTAATCCAACCATTCTGGTTATAAAATTATGCATACACTTTGACCCAGCAATACCACTTCTAGGTCTGTATCCCAAGGGATTATAAAAATGGGAAAATAACCCACATGTAAAAAAATATTTATAGCAGCTCTTATCGTGGTGGCAAAGAATTGGAAATTGAGGGGATGCCCATCAATTAGGGAATGGCTTAACAAGTTGTGGTGTATGAATGTAATGAATACTATTGTGCTATAAGAAATGATGAGCAGGCACACTTCAGAAAAACCTAGTGCTGAGTGAAATGAACAGAACCAGGAGAACATTGTACACCATAACACCCACACAGTGTGATGACTGACTTTGATAGACTTAGCTCTTCTCAGCAATGCAACTCCAAAAGACTTGCAATGGAAAATGCTATCCACATTCAGAGAAAGAACTATGTAGTTTGAAGGCAGATGGAAACATACTATTTGCTCTCCTTTTCCTTTGTTGTTTTGTTTTATTGCTTGATTCTCGTGGTTCCTCCCATTAGTTCTAACTGTTCTTTACATCACTGCTAATGGAAAAATATGCTTAATATGAATATATAAGTAGAACTTAGATTGCACACCCCCTTGGGAGAGAAGGAGAGGGAGAGGGGAGAAAATTTAAAACTCAAAATCTTATGGAAATGAAGGTTGAAAACTAAAAATATTTTTCATTAATTTATTTTTTAACTTATTTATTAATTAATTTTTAATTAATTTATTAATTAATTATTTTAAAAGAGACATTAAGTGGCTGAATAACAGCAAATTGTACCAGAGAGATGCTCAGTGAACACCCCCAAAATCAGTGAGACATTTAGCAGAAAGGAGATAGTAAAGATGCAGCATTTACCAAAGATAGACTGCTCAGCCTAGAAATGTTACACAATGCCTGCAAGAGAGAAGCTTGATGACTTTATTAGAGGATGTATGTAATTGGCACTCTGCAGGGTTACTGGTATGAGTTTATATGGCTGTGTATGCCTTTTGACTATGAATTTTCCTCCATGTGTGCCATACATGTTCTCTGGCTACATGTATTACCTACAGGTATATTTTCTGATCATATGTGTTTCTTACATGTTTCCACTCCTCCACTTGTTATATAAAAACATGGGACAGCATAACCACTGTGTTTTCTTGTCATTTAATTTATTTTACTGTTTGGTTAAATGTAACTTACTTTGAATGAATGTGTCCTTTCTGGTTGACTTAATAAAAGTAAATATTTAAATGTCAGCTACTGAGCTATGATTTTGAATGAAATTTACAGAATGACTTGAACCTGGGGCAGCTTTCTACTGGCCCATGTGTGCAGGGGACCTTATGTGCTACATTTTAACATTGAATTCTATAGCTAGGAAATACCTTAGAGGTCATCTCATCTCTGGTGATATACTGGAACCAAAGTCATAATTGGAATTTTATTGATGTATTCTCTGAATAGAGAAACGTCATAGTTATTTGGCACAAGTCTGGGTCAGAGGAAATGTAAAAATGGCTTGCATACCTTTGTCAAAAGGAAACCATCAAGGCTTGAAAAAGTAAGTAATAAACTTGTTCACAGGTGTTACCTGTCTGACTTACCAAAAGAAGGATTTTTTGTATAATTTTTCTCACTGTGGGTTGTCCATTCTGTCACTTGAAAAGAAGAAATTTTGGGGGGAGGGGGTTTCGTCCTCACAAATTCTCTATCTTTAAAACAGTAAGTAGAAGATTTCCTAGTAAAACCTAAGAGTGAATTGTTAATAATCCAGTAGTACAGAAATAGAGAAGGATAAATGCCCCAACTTAACAAAAGAAAAAAAAAAAGATGGCATCTACAAGCTATAGACCAGTTACTTTAATTTAAATTCCTAAAACATGTAGAATTTGTTATTAAAGGGATAGTTAGTGAACATCTAGAAAAAGAATCAAAAGGTGGTCACAAAGAGTGAAGTCAACATGGTTTCATCAAGATCAGGTAATGAAAGATGAATTTCATTTCTTTCTTTCTTTCTTTTTTGAAAGACTCACAAAGCTTAAGATATAGTTGACCTAAATTTTACCAAAGCATTTGAAGTTGGGGACATGTGGACCACATGATAGTGTAGGTGGGTACATTTTGAGCAGTTTTAATCATTCAATATCAACTTAGAAGGTGGTTTCGAGAGGAGTGCTCAAGGACTCAAGGATGGATAAAGGTTAAGGTATAGTATTTATCAAATGTTCTGATGACCTAAAGCTAGGAGAGATAGCATGTTATATAAAGGATCACCCCTAAAGTTCTCATAGACTAGAATATTGGATCAAATATTCTGAAATGAAACTAAATATAGAAAAAAATAAAGTCTTATACTTCAAAGTATTAACTTCATAAATAAAGAATGAAGAAAGTATAGCTACATTAGCAGTTGGTCTGGAAAAAAAAGTCTTATTTTTTATGAACTACAAGGTCTATGAGTCAATTGTGTAATATAGTGGTTAAAAAAAAACCAAAAACAAAACCTCTACTGAATTTTTAATCTTCCTGAAGACAAGTCTTGGACTACAGAAATGATAGTCGTGCTATTTTCTCCTCTGTATCACCTACACCTGATCAGATATACCAGGTTCAGTTCTTCACTCCAAATTTCATAAACACCAATCATCTGGAAAGTATTCAGACAAAGGCATTCAAAAGAGTGATGGGGCCTCCAGTCCGTGCCACATGAAGGTTACTTGAAGAAAACAGTATATATTTATCCTGGAGAAGAGAAGATTCAGGACAACTAAGTTGCACAGTGGATAGAGCCCCTGGACTTGGAATCAGGAAGTTTCATCTTCCTGAGTTTAACTCTTACCCCAGACACTTACTAGCCATATGACCCTCAATAAATTACTTTACCCTGTTTGCCTTGGTTTCCTCATTTGTAAAATGAGCTGGAGAAGGAAATGGCAAGCCACTCCAGTATCTTTGCCAAGAAAACCCCAAATGAAGTCATGAAAAGTTGAATACAACTGAACAGACTCGACAGAGGAGATTTAACTCAACAGACATTTAAGCACCTGCTAGATGAAGACATCTTTTCCACTCCATGCCACAGCTATGACAAGGGTTTGATTATTATACTATCATATGCATAAAGCCATATAGACAGTAAAGAATATGACAGTGCAGGGGCAGCTAGGTGGTGCAGTGGATAGAGCACTAGTCCTAGAATCAAGAGGACCTGAGTTCAAATCTGGCCTCAGATACTTGACACTTAGTAGCTGTGTGACCCTGGGCAAGTCACTTAACCCCATTGTCTAGCTAAAAAAAAAATAGAATATGACAGTTCAGAAGGAGTGATTGATGTGGGTTAGAGCAATCAGACTAGTCTTCAAGAAGGATTTGGGTCCTAAGGGATGGATAGCATTTAATTAGGTGGAGAAGAGTGGCGAAGGCTCTGTAGGGAGACAAATGATGTGTGTTAACATAGGCATAAAGGCAAAAATGAATACATTATATATAATATATAAACATATATGTGTATATATATACACTATCTACATATACATGTGTATATATATATATGTATGTATGTATTTTACACCTACATATATGCAACATGTTTGGAAAATATAGTATAAACCAGTGTGGTTGCAGCATAGGGGTTCTTTGGAAGAATGCCAGTAGGGCAAATAAAGTTGAGAAAGTAGAGTGCTAAGATATTTTGGATTCTCTTGAATATCTAAGAAGGTTATAAATAAAATAAAAGATCAAAGTAGCATCTTAAAACCCTACTAGTGTGTCCAGTAAGGAGACAATGTAGTATAATGTAAATAAACAGTACTTGAAGTCAGCAATCCTGATATCTAGTTGCAGTTTTCACCACCAACTCACTCCCTGACTTTAAACAAGTCATTTAAATAACGTGAACCCCATTTTCTTCATATGAAAAATGAGATTAATAATGCTTATTACTATTATAAAGTTAAAATAATATAATATACATGAATAAACTACATATATAATGTATATATTATATAATTATGATATATTTATTTTATCATATATAACAAAATATAGTTTATACATAATATATTAACATCGAATAAATTATATATATATATATATATATATATATATATACACATAATTTTAAGTTGTTAAAAAATAAACTCTATTCCTGGACTCTTCAGATTAGCAGGGACTTTCAAAGTAATACAGTCCAACTACTCACCCAATAGAGGAATTCCACATAGTGGTCTTCTAGCCTCTGCTCAGATGTTTCATTCATTGACAAAATCACAACAGATTGATTTAGGTCAAAGGGCAATTGGTCCAATTTATGCTAATTATCTCTCAAGGTAGCCTGTTTCATCACTGGATGATCAGACTGTTAGGACATTCTTCCTAATGGTAAGGTGCAATCTGTATTTCAATAGCTTCCACTCATTGATTCTAGTTCTCCCCTGTAGAGTCACACTGAACAAATTTATTCCCTCTCCTTCACAATAGTCCTCTAGATTGGTGGTCTCCAAACTTTTTTTGATACTATACTCCCATGAGTAAATAAGAGAACAAACAAAAATGAGCACACACTCCCTTTCCCAGGGTGGTCTAGAGGGGAACAAGTATGATGAGAGGATGAGATGGAGTTTTCCCAGTTGTATTTGCAAAGCTTCTGCCATGGGTGCCCGTGGTACAGTTAGGTTATAGCTGCCCTGATGAGCCAACACCTGGGGCACATTAGGAGCCTGAACAAAGTGGGAGGAGTTAAAATGGGGGAGTGGTGAAGGATAGGTATGTTTGTGTTGGAAATAAGTTACAAGATTGGTTATTGGATGTGACTTATCCGCTTCCAAGCATACGTTCACAGACTGCTACCACTTTGGAGACCACCGTGATAGATACATGAAACTACTCCTGGCCTTTGCAAACATAGGACTAGGAAACTCATTGATGTGAATTGAGTCAAGTACCTAACTTACTTGCAGAAATAAAAAGGAATTAAATTTAGTTACAGAGGGTCATCAAACATCCCACTTACTCTAGATATCCCAAATGTATAGTTTTTTTAGATTGTAATCAGAGAACATCTTGTAATGTAGATTTGAACAGAGCAAAAAAATAAAAGGAATGAGAAAAAGAACATTAGCACCATATAAATAGAAAAAAATGAAAGTACAAAAGAGGGAAAAAAACAGTCCACTCATTTATTGCTTTTTTTCCATTCTTCTGGGAAACATGTATCCTCTACAGATGTAGAATTTTTTCTCTTGTTTATTACTACATTTAATTTATGTGTGTATGTATGTGCATATATATATGGATTCATTATATATGTATACATATGCATTATGTGTATACATGTATAATATATATGTATACAAGCATGCATACTGTGGATTTATATCACATATATGTATGCACGTGTATGTTTTTCCTTTTGTTGAGTATAATTTACCACCTTGCACCTTCTACTTTCCTCCTTGTTCTATCCTCTGGGGTCAAGTAGAACATACCTAATCCGTCTTCCACATAATAGCCTTTCAAATATTTAGATGGCTTTCATGTCTCTTCTAAGTCTTTTCTTCTCTAGGCTAAGCATTCTATGCTCATATGACCTTATGGCAGGAACTTGAGGCTTCACCATCTTGTTGCTCTCCTCTGGATGCTCTCCATTTTATCATTATCTTTCCCAAAAGAAAGCTCACAGAATCGAATGCAGTAACCTGGATATATGGTCTGCCAAAGTCAGAGCACAGCAGGACCATTGCTGCATTATCCCTAAAGGTTATGCCTCACTTAATGCCACCTAAGGTTACATTATTTTCCTAGGTTGCCTCATAATGAGCTTGTAGTTCATTAAAACCCCTAGACTTTTTACTAAATTGCTATTTAACCATGCTTTCCCATCTTGAACTTGTGAAGTTAATTTACTTTTAAAACTCAAGGATATGATTTTACACTTAACCCATTGTGATTTTCATGTTATTCAATTTGACCCAATATTCTAGCTAGCCCAGAATCTTATGAATCCTGACTTTATCATCTAGTGTGTTAACTTTTTACTCTCTGGTGTGTCATCTCCTTGATAAAATACATTAAAGATTATAGGACCAAGCACAGATTTTCCTTCCTTCTTTCCTTCCTTCCTTCCTTCCTACATTCCTTCATTCCTTCCTTCCTACATCCCTTCCTTCCTTCCAACTATAAACATAGACAAAGATCATTATTATTCACCACTTTAAATTTACTGCTTATCTTAACAAATCAAAGGATTTTTTGTTTGTTTAGTTTTTTTTACAAATAGAAAAACTTAATTTCCTATCCATACGGGCACCTTGATCCACTTATTCCTCCATTTTAACTATTATTTATTCCATCACTTTCTGTTCTCTGCCTTCTACCCTCCAAACTAAGTTTGGTTACCAGTTTGTTTTTATTTCTTTTTTAGAAAAGTAGTATCGCTCCTAAGTGGTAAAATTTAACTTAAGTTATTATCTAGTGGCTGTTATAGCATGTGGCTGTATAATATAAAGGAGGAAAAAATACCCATTTTCATAAATCTGTATGGGAATCAAAAGATTTAGAACTGAGGAATGACCTTAGATGTTATTTAACTCAACTCCTTTCTTTTAGATTATGAAAGTGGAGCTTCCTTCTCTTATTTTGGGGAATGCATTGCAGTACACACACACACACGGAAATAAAACATGGATACGGCTTTCTAGGTTATTAAAGTCTAATTAGGAAAATAAGAACTGCAAACAAATCACTGCAGTACAAGGAAACCAGTGATCATAAGGCCATAAGATCATTCATGCAGAAGCCCCTCTCCTTGGCCTGTGCCTTCTGTGTCTATGCAATGGATCTTCTACTAAGGTCAGAAATAACATATTATCCCAAGCCTGATATGCATAGCTGGCCAAGAGCTACAAAGGGTGAAATCTTCCTAGTTCTCCTTTCTGTGAAAACGATTGAATGCAGAAGCCTTCAGTCATGATCTGGTTGCTTTGGAAAAGATGGTTTAGAGACTTAGTGAGTATAGAGGTATTTGACCCAAACCAAGGTAAATAGAGTCCCTGAGGGGTTAATTTTCACCAAATTCATCTTCATTTAAAAAATTAAACTTATGTAAAACATGTGTGTTAGCAAAAGCATGAGCCATGACCTGATTAATTTGCTAATTATATTTGATCAGATCCCAGAAGAAGCAAACACGAAATTTGTTGGGTAGAGCCCGATGCCAAAGTCTTCAGCATACAGACTTTATAAGGATTGCAGAGTTGAGAGAGACAGTTGGGCTCCAAGATGTTGAAAACAACTTTATGAGGACACAGACCCCTTTCAGTTACACTTTGATGGATGGTTAGCTTAAGCTGAGATGTGACAGATGTGTTTAGATACTGGGACCATTTGTTTCAGCTGTCAAATAGCTGCGACCATCAGACCCTCTTCGGCTGTTGCTGGTGGTGTATTTATTCCTTCCAAGAAATAACTTGTCTCAGCAGAACAGATACAGGATTGAATGTTTGGAAATGAAGCTACAGCTTAATTACCTATTTAACATAATAATCATCTTCCCTAGGAACACTGACAATGGCACAGAGTTTGCCTTCTTTGAAGTAACAAGGTAATGCATTTTCTATTAATTGTGCTAAAGCAAATGGAAAAAAAAATCAGCTTCCCAAGTTGTATGTAAATGGTGTACCTCATTTTCTAAATTCTCCTATTTGTCACTTCTCTTGCAATCTCTTAGAGCCTTCTGTGTGGAAGGAATTGTAATGTTTTCAGACTATGCACTGTTAAGTGTTTTGGAAGTCAGTGTGAGTATGTGAAAAGACTGTCTTTTCTCTAGTAGGTCTTAAGAGCTATCAGATACAATGTCTCAGAATTACACTCTCAGACTGGAGTCTAGCCAGATTAATTTGAGACAGTGTTGCATCATTGGCCATCATCCTTAGAATCTGATGCAATAAAGCTAACTCCCCAACTCCCTCCTGCTACCCAAAGACAAGTCATGAAACAGTAGGATCCAATAGTTTGTAGACATAATCACAAAAGTATGGGCTAAGTGAAAGAGTTATTAATAAGCTATTGAAGTGCAAAGATTGGGTTTGCTATCTGTCATCCCTTTATCTAATATGAAAAAAATATTCAAATTGAATTGGAAGGTCACTTGATCACTGTCTGGTTGGACACTGGTTATACTGGAGTAGGGGACTGGGGAAGCCATGTGAATCTGGAAGAAGGAAGGGGGGGAAGGAAAGAAAGAATTACTTAAACAACACTTTGGGGTATATAGTGGTGGTGGTAGGGTGAGGGGAGTGGTGGACTCAGCTAACAACATCATATCCATAGCAATTAGCCCTCACAGCATCCCTCTTGGAATCTTGCTACTGACTAATAATAATATCTGGCATTTATATATTGCTTGAAGGTTTACAAAGAATTTTGCAGACATTGTCTCATTTGAGATTCACAATAACCCAGGAATGCAGGTGCTATTATTATTCCCATTATAGAGTTGAGGAAACTAAGGCAGTCAGAGGTTAAGTGATCTGCCCAGGATCACATAGCTAATATCTATCTGAGGTTGAATTTGAAATCAGGTCTTCCTACCTACAGATCCTTAGGCCACCTAGCTGTCTCATGTTGGCTGTCTCCTCTCACATCTGATTTTCCAAAGCTTTTTCAAAGCTTTGCCTTCTCTAGTTCTATGTATCTTTTTAATATCATGGAAGCTAGATTCCTTCTTTATTCTCTAGAGAAGTAGTATTAAGCTCAAATAGAAATTGGAGCTAGTAAACTATACATAAAGATCCTTGTGGGCTACATATTGATTTAGAAAACTACACATTAACATTATCTATGTTCTACTGTATTTTAATTATTTTATAAAATATTCCATTTATATTAATATTAATTTTTAATTAATTTAATTGATAATGTATTAATATTGATATATTATGATATTATATTTTAAATATACATTTAATGGTGATGCTCAGCAATTCCCAGCCACATTTTTGACACCTCTGCTCCAAAGGTTAGTCTTTGCCCTGTCAATGACCATCTCCCCTTCCAACTCAATCAGCTGACATAATCTCACTTTGTAAAGAAATGCCTGGACTGTGTATAGGTTGATCTTTGATTAGTACCTCTGTTATCTGTTAGTCTGACCAGGTAAAAGATAATAGGATTAATGCTTCTTTCAATAGGGTGCTATGGAGTTCTTAATGCATCCCAAGATCACATTAGCATTTTTTTTTGGCTTCTTTATCACACATGATACAATAGAAAGAGAATTAGCTCTGGAAAAAGAGTACTTTGGGTTCAAATTTCACTTCAGGTGCTTATTACCTAAGTATTCTTGGGCAAGTTTAAGTGATGCAAAGGATAGATATCTGGGCCAGGAGTCAGGAAGACCTGAGTTCAAATTTTTCTTCAGATGTTTACTACCTAAGTGTCCTGGGCAAGTCACTTAAGCTCTGTTCCCTCAGTTTCCTCGTCCACAAAATGAGAATAATAATAGCACCTACCTCAAAGGACTATTATGAGGCTCAAATGAGATAATAATTGTAAGGTGCTTAGCAGAGTGTCTGGCACATAGTAAGCTATATAAATGTTAAAAACACAAATTATTCTCCCTAGGGTTCCATCTCCTCAACTACAAAATGAGAGGAAATGAACTAAATGGTTGCTGAGGTCCCTTTCAACTCTTAATCTATGATATTATGGGATATATTGAGCTTTAAGTCCACTAAAATCCTCACATGTTTTTCAGACAACTTGCTGTCTCATCATTTCTCTCTTATCTCATATTTGTGAAGACAATTTTTTAAATCCAGAGTCAAGATTTTACATTAATGCATATACAATTTCATTTTTTGGATTCAGATCATTTTTATGTCCTATCAAAATTTTATCCCACCCTGACTGTAATCCAGTGTGTTAGCTATCCCTTCTAGCTGTGTCATCTGTGAATTTGATAAGCATGGCATCTGTGCCTTTATAGGAATCATCAATATGAATTTTAAGTGACACAAAGCCAAACATAGATCTTTGGAGCACTCCATAGAAAAGTGTGGATACCTCATGGGAAATGATTACCTTGTGCAGGCCAGTGTACTCTTCACTGCCATCTATAGCAGCAACTGTGTCTTACTGAGGAGGATGAAGAGCCATAGCACAGTTTCCCTGTCTGCCATTTTCAAAGATTCATCAATTGTGTTAATAACTAGATAGAGTCCAAGGTAAACAAACTCAATAATATCTAATTATTTACCCCATATATTGCCTTCTTATTGACTTTTCATTTCACTCCTGGACCCTCCTTTAATTTAAATCAATGTCAATAGTTGTTATTTAATGTCTTTTACGCCTAAAAGTAAACTTTATTTTAATCTTTGCATATTTGACTCATGGTCCAATGTTTTGTTTTTTTTTTTAATTTGTTTCTGTTCACCTAGCATGTTCAATAGGCACTTAGCTTACCATTTTTACATTTTGATACTGAACTCCCAAGAAGGCCAGACACAGGTTCTCCACCTAGGAGGTACCTTCTATAATCAGAGGCATTGAGTCAGGAAAGATCTGGGAGAGGAGGCAGAGTTGATTAAGTATCCAGCAATAATGACCACTGGTGAAACCTAGCTTCAAATTAATCTGCTAGATTTGCATATATATATAGTTCTGTCATCTATATCTAACAGTAGAGGGAAGAAATAGTCCCCTCACATTCAGCTGTTGAGAAATTTGACAGCTCACCAGATTTCTTTCCATTCTTTAGATCTCTTTTCAGTCAGCTGTTAACAAGTAGTGATATGAACACGAATAAGTGACTGTGATTAGGTTAATGGTCTGAGTAATGACACTCAATTGTCTTAAGACACTATGATTATGCTCTGACACTGAAAACCATCTCCAGGGTTCCCAATCTACAAGCTAAAGGAGCATTTGATCTCTGGCACAAATGAAATGGAATCTATTATTGAGAAGCCAAGCTGTTCTTTCTTCTTGGTACATCATCCCCAATAATTAGGAGGGTAAAACACAAGCTGACAATTTTGTTGATGATCAACAAGGCGGCAAGATTAGAAGGCAACTTGTTCTACCTTATCTCTGTAGCACCACTTTGCATCAAAAAAAAACAAAAACAAAATCAAAAAAACTTCTCAGTCACTAATTCAAAGACTGAGGACTCATTTTAGGGGAAAAGCTGTATGATCCAATAATAATTAACAACAATGATATGATGATGATAAACATTCATGTAACTAAGATGTTAGAGGAAGAAGAATGTTTCTGGCATGGGCGACAGCCAATGAAAGACATGGTGTCTAGAGATTGAATGTTGTATGTGAGGAGTAGCAAGAAGATCTATGTCACTGGACCATTAGAAGATTAGGAAAGTAGGAAGGCGCCAGATTGTGAAGGTCTTTAAATGAAAGACAGAGGATTTTATATTTGACCTTGGAACTAAAAGGCAGTCATAGGAGTTTATTGAATGTGTGTATGTTTGGGAGACAGGGCAGGGAAAGGAGATGAAATGGTCATACCTGCACTTCGGGAAAATCACTTTGGCAATAGAGTAGAAGATGAGTTGGAGTAAAGAGAGACTTGAGGCAAGAAGTCTAACTGAAAGGTTATTGTAATAGTCTAATCATGAAATAACCAATGCCTAGTGTAGGGTAGAAGTGTTGTAAGTGGAAGGAAGGTATCATATATGACAGATATTTTGAAAGCAGAAATGAGAAGACTTTGTACGAGACTGGATATATAGAGTGAGTGCTTAGAGGGGAGTTGAGAATGTTACATTGTGAGCTTGGGTGGCTAGGAGAATGGTGGTGCCCTAGACAGCAAGGGAGGAGCTTGAAGTAGGAGAGGATTTGGGGGAAAAGATAATGAATTTGGCTTTGGTTATGTTGAGTTTGAGACATCTACAGGATATCCAGTTCAAGATGTCCAAAAGAAAGTTGGTGATAAGAGACTGGAGCGCAGGAGAGAAAAAGTAGGGCTGGATATATAGATCTGAGAAAATAACCAGAGGACTCAATTTCAATCTCCCCTGTATCACTAACTTCTCCTGTGACCTATGGTAAGTCACTTAACTTCCTTGATCTCTAGTTTCCTCATCTTTAAGGGATGACCTTATGGACCTATAATAAAGAGAAAAAGAATTCCCCCTTAAAAATAATTACAAAAAGTGTAAAATTTGTTAGTTAACCCCACCGAGGCCCTCTCAAAACATATAAATATAATTATAAAATTCTCTAAAGAAATAAAAACTGAAAAATCATTGGAGATAAATTTAGTACTCTTAGTTGATAATATTTTCTGAAACAATTTAAAAATTAAATGTTATATCAACCAAACTCCTAAAAAATATTTAATACAAGAAGAAGAAGAAATAACATAATTTATATAGGACAAAAGGTGAAGAATATCAAAGAAATAATTATTTTTAAAAATATAATAAAAGAAAAAGCACTTCTAGACTTCAAATTAAATAATAAAAATTATCAAATTACATTAAAAATAGTAATCAAAATAATTTAGTAGTTATTTATAAATAGAAGAATAGATCAATGGACTAAATGTAATAGCAGTTGTAGTAGTAGTTATAAAATAGAAGAAAAGATCAATGGACTAAATGTATCAGACAAAGTAAGAGTAAAAATAAACCTAATTAAAAGGAACAAGAAGAAACACTACATCTTGCTAAAAGAAACCATAGGAAATAAAGTAATATTAATACTAAACATATATGCACCAAATGGAATTATATCCAAATTCTGAAAGGAAAAGTTAAATTAATTACAGGAAGAAATTGATATTAAAACTATAATAGTGGGAGACATCAAATTTACTCTCTTAGAGCTAGATAAATCTAATCACAAAATAAGAAACATTAAGAAAGAAGTCAAGGAAGTAAATAGAATCTTAGAAAACCTAGACATGACAGAACCTTGGAGAACATTGAATGGGAATAGAAAGGAGTATACCTTTTCTCAGGAGTATATAGCACCTTCATAAAAATTGACCACATATTAGGGCATAAAAATCTCACAACTAAATGCAGAAAAGCCTTAATATTAAGTGCACCACTTTCAGATCATAATCCGATAAAAATTACATTTAACAAAGGGCAATGAAAGCATAGATTAAAAAATAATTAAGAAACAAATAATCTTATCCTAAAGAATGAATTGGTTAAAGAACAAATCATAGAAATAATCAATGATTTTTATTAAACAAAATGACAACAATGAGAAAAAAATTACAAAATTTGTGAAATGCAACCAACAGAGCGCTTAGGGGGAAATTTATGTCTCTATTCAAGTACATCAACAAAAGAAATAAAGAGAAGATCAGGGAATTGAACATGCAACTAAAAAAAACTAGAAAAAGAATGAATTTTAAATCCCCAAGTAAACACCACAATGACAATCCTAAATATCAAAGGAGAGATTTTTAAAAATAAAAATTCTAAAATTACTGAACTAGTAAATGAAACACAGAGCCTGATTTATGAGGGGAAAACAATAAAATAGATAAATCATAAATGTCATACCAAAATAAAGTCATTTCATAGAGCCAGGGAAAAGTCATAAAAAATTCATTTGAAGGACAAAAGGTCAACATATGAAGAGAATCAATGAAAAAATGCATAGGAAGGTGGTCTAGCATTTCCAGATTTTTAGCTATGTTACAAAGCAGAAATCATCAAAACAATCTTGTAATAGCTAGGAAATAGAGTGGTGGATCAGTGGAACAGATTAAATACGTAATACAGGGGCAGCTAGGTGGTGCAGTGGATAAAGCCCTGGCCCTGGAGTCAAGAGGACCTGAATCAAATCCAGCCTCAGACACTTGACACTTGCTAGCTGTGTGACCTTGGGCAAGTCACTTAACCCCATTGCTTAGAAAAAAAAAGGAATACATAATACACAGTGGTAAATTACCATAGTAATCTACTGTTTGATAAACCCCAGATCCAAGATTTTGGGGTGATAACTAACCATTTGACAAAAATTGCTTGGAAAACCAGGAAGCAGTTTAGTAGAACTAGATATAGACCAACATCTAACACTGTATTCAAAGATAAGGTTAAGAAAGGATAAATTATTTAGATATAAAGGGTGATAGAAATAAAATAAGAGAGCATGGGAAAATGCACTTGCCATATAAGAGAAGAGCTTATGACAAAACAAAAGATAGTGAGAATCACAGGAAGTAAAAAAAAAATGATGAACTAACATTGAAAAGCTTTTGAAAAAACAAAACTAATGCAGCCAAAATTAGAAAAAGAACAGGAGATGAAAATGTTTTACAGCAAATTTCTCTGATAAAGGCTTCATTTTTTAAATATCTAGGGAACAGAATCAAATATATAAGAATAAGTGTCATTCCACAGTTGATAAATGGTCAAAGGATAGGAATAGGCAGTTTTCAAAAGAAAAAAAAATCAAAGCTATCAATAGTCATATGAAAAAATGCTCTAGATCACTACTGATTAGAGAAATGCAAATTAAAACAACTCTGAGACACCACCTCATACCTATCAGATTGGCTAACATGACAGAAAAGGAGAATAAGAAATGCTGGAGGGAATGTGGTGGATGTAGTGTGTACATGAATGCACTGTTTGTAGAGTTGTGAACTAGTCCAACCATTTTGGAGAACAATTTAGAACTAATTCCAAAAAGGTATAAAATTGTGTGTACCTTTTTACCTAGAAATAACACTACTATGTCTAAATCCCAGAGAGATCAAAGAAAACAGAAAATAACCTATTTATACAAAACTATAGCAATTCTTTTTGTAGGGCAAAAGAATTGGAAATTAAGGGTATGCCCATCAATTGGGAATGACCAAACAAGCTGTGGTATATGGTTGTAATAGAATACTATTGTGCTATGTGCTATAAGAAATTATGAAAGAATAATTTCAGAAAAAACTTTGGACTTACATGAATTTAGGCAAAGTTAAATGGGTAGAACCTGGAGAACACTGGACATAGTAAAAGCAATATTGTAAGGATGAACAAACTATGAAAGACTTGGCACAATGATCAACACAATGATCCAAAACAAATTCAAAGGTCCCATGATGAAAAATGGTATTCACCTCCACAGACAGAACTGATAAACCCTAAGTACAAATTGAAGCACACTTTTTTTTACTTCATTTTTCTTTTTTGTGTGTTTTCTTTTGCAATACGACTAATATGGAAATAAGTTTTGCATGACTTCATATGTATAACTCATATCAAATTGCTAATCTTTTCGAGGTGGAGGGTGATACCAGGTAGAAGGAGGGAGAGAATTTGGAACTCATTTTTTAAAAATTATTTTTAGGACTTCTGGGAGCCAAGATGTTGGAGTAAGAAGTATGTTGTTCTCACCCTCCCTTATAGACCTCTGAAAACCCAGAAAATATTGCCCCAGGAAAAACCCTGGAACAGCTGAGCCAGTAGAAAGATGGGGTGCAGGAAGCTTGAGGGAATTAATGGGAAAGGTCCTTGTCACTCTTGGGGAGGGGGAGCAGTACAGGACAGGAAGAATCCTGGCAAGCCAACAGCAAGCCCCACTTTAGCAAACCAGGGGGAGATCCTGAGCCCCAGGTTGGTGGAGCAAGCAAATGCCAAAATCAGGACCCCTGGAGTGCCTCAGAATGGGCAGTGGAACTGGTAAACACCAGCTTGTAAAACCACAACATGCACCAGCCTTTTCCAGCAGCCAAATCTCCTAGAGTTTCAGCACAATTCCAGGGTGGCAGACATCCTCCAGCAGCCAAACATTTGAATGCTTTAAAGAATCCCAGGTAAGGAGGTAACCTCCAAGGGCCAGACTCCCCACCCCACACCAACAGCACCAGGTAAGCTGCCAAACCTCTACAGCCTTCGGCTGCCAGAACCTAAGGCCCCAGCATACAAAGCCAGTGACCAGGTCCTGGCTCCCAGCACAAGAAGCTTGGGTCAGTGCCCCCTGTGCTCCAGCAGGAGAGCTCAACTTTAAAAGTCAGGAAATAGAGTAAAAAGCAGAAATGGACAATGACCATAGATTCTTATAATGGGGGCAAAGAAGATCAAGGCACAAATTCAGAAGAGGATAACATTGTTTATATACCCACATCTAGAACCTCAAAAGAGAATATGAACTGGTCTCAAGCCCAAAAAGCCTTCTTGGAAAAGCTCAAGAAGGATTTTAAAAGTCAAATAAGAGAGGCAGAAGAAAAATTGGTAAAGGAAATGAGAGGTATGCAAGAGAGAGTCAATAGCTTGGAAAAAGAAGGACAAAAATTGACTGTAGAAAACAAGTCCTTAAAAAATGCAATTGGCCAAAGGTGGGGTACACTGAAGAAATTAACTACTTAACAAGTAGAATTGGCCAAATGGAAAAGGAGACACAAAAACTCACCTAAAAGAAGAATTCCTTTAAAAGTAAAATTGGCCAAAAGGAAAAGGAGGTACAAAATCTATTAGAAAGAAACAATTCATTAAAAATTAGAATTGGGCAAGTGGAAGCTAATGGCTCTATGATATATCAAAAATAAGTTAAATAGTTATATAGAAATAAAAGTTAAATAGAAATAAATATAATTGGTTAAATAGTTATAATAGTTAAATAGAAATAAAAGAATGAAAAAATAGAAGAAAATGTAAAATACCTCATTGGTAAAACAACTGACCTGGAAAATAGATCAAGGAGAGACAATTTAAAAATTATTGTTCTACCTGAAAACCATGATAGAAAAAAAAAAGAGCGTGGACTGCATCATTCAGGAAATCATGAAAGCAAACTGCCCTGAGGTCCTAGAACCAGAAGGTAAAATAGGTATCAAAAGAATCCACTGATCACCTCCTAAAAGAGATCCCAAATTGAAAATCCCAAGAATATTGTATCCAAATTCCAAAATTACCAGGTCAAAGAGAAAATACTGCAAGTAGCCAGAAAGAAACAATTTAAATATCATAGAACCACAGTAAGGATTACTCGGGACCTTGCTGCTTCTACATTAAAAGATCAGAAGGTGTGGAATATTATATGATAAGGCAAAGGAACTTGACTTACAACCAAGGATCAAATACCCAGTGAAACTGAACATAATCTTTCAGGGGAGGAGATGGGTATTCAGTGAAATAGGGGGCTTCTAAATCTTCCTGATGAAAAGACCAGAGCTCAACAGAAAATTTGATCTTCAAATACAAGACACAAGAGAGGCATAAAAAGGCAAACAGGAAAGAAAAACAACATGTTGTTAATAAGGGCAAAGTGTTTACATCCCTACAAGGGAAGATGACACTTGTAACTTTGTATCATTGTGACATTTACAAGGGGTATACAGAGACAGATGAGCATTGTTTGAACCTTACTCTCATCAGATTTGGCTCAAAGAGGGAATAACATAATCAGTTAGGTATAAAAATCTGACTTACTCTATGGGAAGCAGGAGGGGAAAGAGGAAAGAAAATGGAGGAGATTGGTAGAAGGGAGGGCAGAATGAGGGAGGTGGTGGTCAAAAGCAAAACTTTAGTGAGGAGGAAAAGGGAGAAAGGAGAGAAAAAAGCATAAATGGGAGAAAATAAGATAGAGAAAAAGATACAAGTGGTAATAATAATTGTGATTATGAATGGGATGAACTTCTCCAAAGGGAAGTGGATAGCAGAGTGGATTAAGAACCAAAATCCTGCAATATGTTGTTTAAAAACTTAAAAAGAGTTATAGAAACTGATGCTGAGTGAAATGAGCAGAACCAGTAGAACATTGTACCCAGTAACAGCCACACTGTGCAATGACTGACTTTGATAGACTTAACTCTTCTCAGAAATGCAAGGATTTTAGACAACTCAAAAGACTCACAATGGAAAATGATATCCACATCCAGAGAAAGAACTTTGGAGTCTGAACGCAGATCAAAGCATACTATTTGCTCTCCTTTCCTTTTGTGGTTTTGTTTTGTTTCTTCTTTCATGTGGTTCCTCATATTAGTTCTAATTCTTCTTTACATCATGACTAATGTGAAAATATTTTAATATGAATATATAAGTACAGCCTATACCAGATTGCATGCTATCTTGGGGAGAGAGGAGGAGAGGAAGGGGGAGAAAACTTGAAACCCAAAATCTTATGGAAGTGAATGTTGAAAACTAAAAATAAATAAATAACTTTAAAAATAAAAATAATTTTAAAAAATTTAAATGTAAATGAGAAATATTTAACAAAATAAACTTTAAAATGTATTAAAAAGAAAAAATAAAAGAATGAAAAATGCTGACTTGGAAAAATTCTTTGCATCAAACATTTTGGAGAAGGATATGATATCCAAGATTCCTAGGGAATTAAGACAAATATATAAGACTGAGTCATTCTCCAGTGAATAATTAATCAAAAGACATAAGTAATTCTCAAAAGAAATACAATTTTAGCAACTATATTATAAAGTATCTCAAATCATTAGCTATAAAAGAAATGCAAATCATAATAACTGTGAGGTTTTACCTCACACTAAGGAAATTGCCAAAGATGAGAAAAGGTAGAAATAAACAATTTTATCAGGGCTGCAGGAGATAGGTACATAGTAGACATAATTATAATTTGGTTCAACCAGTCTGTAAGGAAATTTGGATAATGATTTGAAAGTGTTTAAAATGTTCATACCTTTTTAACCAAGAGATCCCACTGTTATTAATATGCCCCAAGGATATTAAAGACAGAAAGTTCTCAGAAACACTTTTTTTGGTAACCGATTTTCTGGAAATAGAGTAGATACTAATAAAAGAAATGATAAACAAATTGTAGTATATCCACATCATGCAATATTATTGAATTGCAGGGAATTATGAATATGAAGATTAGAGAAACAATGGAGAGATTTATATGAAACTGATATCGAGCAAAACAAGGAGAGCCAGGAAAATAATATACATAATGACTACAACAGAGTAAATAGAAATATATTAACAATAATCAAAAAGAATCCTTCTCCTAACTGATTACTGCTTAATTTTAATGTTTTAATGGCTAGCCTTGTCACTGGAAAAGAGATGAGACTTGTACCTCTCATTTCTTTGGCAAGGTGAGAAACTATGATACAGAACTTTGCATATAATGTCACACCCAGTTGGTATTTTGTTTAGTTTGCTGAATTGCTTTTTTTTCCCCCTCCACCCTTTTTATTCTTTGTAATAGAGAAAGCTTGCTGGATAAGGGGGGGAAAAGAAGGGATATATTTGGAAATGAAGATGTACAAACAAAATAAGAGTTGAGAAACTAAAAACCAACAAGATCGACTTGTCCTGGGTGACATCTGTGGTCCCTTCTAGCTCTAAAGTTTGGTGATTCTGTGGATTGATGCTGGAGATTGGTTAACTTGGTAAGGAAGATTAGATCAAGTAAAGAGATTTGTGAGGCTCACACCATTAATGGGTGGGGCATTTAAATATAAGTATATGTGTGTGTGTGTGTGTAATATGCTTACAAAACTAGTCTTTATTTAAGTAATTTGAAGTTCATCCATATATTTGGATTATCAAAGAGGCTTATTCTTCTAAAAGCTAGCACCTTTTATATAACCTTTGTTAGGATGTCTGAAAATTGCCTTCAGGTAACAAAAATTTCTTTAGCATTTCTTTACCTTTTTTTTTAAAATCAAAACTGTTGTGTTACAGAAATGATTTGAACTTAATTTGGCTCACTCTGATGTGACTCAAATATTATTCAGAAGATAGGAAGATATCAACGACAAACATGAAAATGTCACACTTAGAATGGGATATACTGTTTATAACTAACAAAAATAAATGTCAAAGCCTATGTCACCAACAGAAGTGCTTTGTGAATACAGCAATTTTGCAATTTCAGTGGAAAAGGTATTTTAAAGCACAAGCTCTTCTGTAAAATCCTCCAATCCTATGAGAAGCCAAAGGGTTTTTTTTTCTCTGAGACCCAATGAATTAGGTTGACCAGAAGTTGACAAATTTATTTTTCTCTTTGCAGGCAGCCTACTATAGAAATGATTGAATCAAACTACCTTCATATCAAAATACAATATAGACACATCATCACTGGTATTTATCCTCTCCAATTTTGAAGCCTATATAACACCACTCATTACATGCAAACGTAAGGGGCAAAGTATCATATCCTTGGTGCAATTATGAAGGACAAGAATAACCCACTTTTATAGATGGAAGGGAATTATAGAGACTATTTAACTAAAACCTCTCATTTTATGCATGATCAAACAAAGGCTCAGAGAAAACAAATCATTTATTTAACGTCACAGAGTCACAGAAAGTAGGATTAAAACTCAGTTCTTCTGAATTCTAGTCCAGTATCATACCTTCAATGTTATACTGCTCTCCAGTTATCTATCTACAAATATGAAAACTCCTATTGAAAAGAGACAGCTTATTGATTGAAGTCCAAAATGATGCATCCTAGCATTTTACAAGTTTGCCCCTTTAAGAAACAGAAGGGAATGAGTATAGTATATATATATAGTATATACATATAGAGTATAGAATACCCCAGGTTAAGTGAACCAAATGGTAATATCTAAGCATTTACAATTTTACAGAATTTTACAGAATCATAGAGGCTCTGAATCTCTGAACTGGAAGGGACTTCAAAATTCAACTAGTCCAATCTGTGCCTGAAAACAACATGGGAGCCTAAAGGTGGTCCATTTGCATGAAGACATCTGGTAACAAAGATCCCACTACTTTTTAAGACTAGCATTTCATCCATAGAATTATAAGGTTGGAAAGGGCTTTAGGGATTATCTAGTTCAATCTCTACCTCCCCTTATAGGAACTAAATTTTCTATAATATTCCTTACAAGTGATCAATTGGGGTCATAAATTTTGAGCTAAAAGGTACATTGAATACAATACCCCCATTTTGCAGATATGGAATCTATAGAAGAAATGACAAGTCTAAGGTCACGTGGTAGGAAGAAATGAATTATAGATTTGTTTATTCCCAATACACCACTTGCTTATACATAGGATCTAGCATCATTGATTTGGAGCTGGAAGGAACCTTAAAGGCAATCTAATCCAACCACCTCAAGTTATAAAAGAGAAAACTGAAGCCTAGAGAAGGTCTATGACTTGCCCAAGGTCTCACAAGTAGTTAGTGACAAAAGCAGGAATTGAACCTTGATTCTCCCTTATAGAGGAGAAAACCAATGTTCAGAGAAATTAAATGAGTAAGCTTTTATTCATTCATTGTTCTTGTATTCTCTGAATCCAGCACAGTGTTTGGTACATAGCAGATATTTAAAACATACTTAATTGATTGCCCAAGGTCACACAATAAATGGCAGGACATAATTCTTTCCTTGAACTCTAAATCTATTGCTCATTCCACTGCACTATAAAACTATATATCACTTTTAAAAGTTAAGATAGTGGGCAGAGCCAAGATAGCAGAGAGAAGTCAGGAAATTGCCTGAACTCTCCCCAGTTTGCCTTGGAAACAACATTAAATCAATCCTTGAAAAGAATTCTGGAGTGATAGAACCACAAAAAGATGAAGTGAAACAATTTTCCATTCCAACATTATTTAGAAAGACTATAGGAAAGATCCCTCTCATTTAGATAAAAGGGAAATACAGCCCAGCGCAAACACTGTCCTGGCAAGCTAGTGGAAGACGCTTAGCCACAGCATGGACCAATGACCAAGGCCCATTGGTCCTGGCTTAACAGGCTAGCAGCACAGCAGGCCATCTGTGAGTTCTACAGCCCCAGTAGAGAAGGCAAATTGCCTGCCCTAGAACCCCAACAAAACAGGCAAAAATAGGCTGGGCCACCCAAGCGTGGTGAACAAGCTGCAACCACCTGAGGAACCAACTAAGAAAGCCAGTGACCAGGCCCCTGGCCCCCAGCATAAGAAGCTCGAGACAGTGGCCTCGGTGCCCCAGGAGCAGAGCTCACCTTTTAAAAATGAGCAAGAAAAACAAAAAGAGCCCCTGTCACTATAGTGACAGGGAAGATCAAAAACAAACTCAGAAGACAACAATGGCAAAATGCCTACATGTGAAGCCTCAAGAGGGGAACATGAATTGATCTCAAGCCCAAAAAGTCCTCTTGGATGAGCTGAAAAAGGATTTAAAAATGAAATAAGAGAGGTAGAAGAAAAATTGGGAAAAGAAAAATAAACACATTATAAACTTAAATAAACAAAGAAAAAAAAGCATCGCTATGTGCCCAGCAGAATGTAGGAGAGGATTCAAAATATACAACAATAAATTTCCATTTCAAGAAAGCCTATATAAAAAATACTACACATTGTGTTCAGAGCTGTCCATCTTTTCTTTGTTTCCTTGTAAGTTTTCTTTTGTTCTCCACTACGCACTTTTTAATTTGTTCTTTTTTGTCCCTTCCTCCCTCCCCCCAACAAAGCTACAATTAAGAGTGGATATATATATATATATATATATATATGTGTGTGTGTGTGTGTGTGTGTGTATAACACATGAGTGCATGTATGTATGTATATATCTGTGTGTATGTACATACATATACACATACATATATATACCTATACACATATATATGTGTGTATATATATATATATATACACATATACACCTACATATACTTGCCTAGATATACATATATCTTGATAGCTATAATTATACTAATATATAAACATATACATTCATATGCATCTATGTAAGACTGTATTATACTTGTTTGTCCTGTTACCCTGAAGTTGGATAACATCTTCCTTCATAAGTCCAAGTCTTTTCGTATTTTTCTAAGTTCACCAACTCAATTTTCTACCCCACAGCAATACTCGAACCTTATACTGTCTAGTTATTTTAAATAGTCTAAAGCAATATTGATTAATATGGCTGACATAAGTGTATTGTCTCTATTTTTCTCTTTTGATTAAATCTATTTTATCTTAAACTTTATCTGAGACCATGATTACTACCCCTGCTTTTTTCCCTAATAATTTCTACACCTGATCTTTATTTTATATTTGTGTGTATCTCTTATTTCCTATTTCTACTGACTTCTCTACTTTACTTCTAAGCATTACTTTGCCCTCCTATTACTTAACCTAGCCCTCCTCCAAAGATCCCTCCCTTATCCTCTTCCCCCAACTCTCTCTTCTTACACTCTTGTTTCTATCTGAATTTAGAAGACTTTTATAGCCAAAATGGTAGAGAAAAAGCAGTGACTTTCTTGAGCTATACCCCAAACCCCTCCAAATACCTATAAAAATAACTCTAAACATATTCTAGAGCAGCAGAACCCACAAAAAGATGCAGTGAAGCAAATTTCCAGCCCAAGACAACCTAGAGGGTTAATGGGAAAGGTCTGTTGCACCAGCCTGGCAGAGGAGCACAATTCAGTGTGGGCTGTGCAGGCAAAGACAGGGCCCCAGAAAACCCAGGAACAGACCTCAGGGGACTGAATCAGAGGCAACTGTGGCAGTTTCCAGACTTCTCAACCCACAAATGTCAAAGACAACTTAGAAGGTCAGTAGGAAAGGTCCGTTGGACCTGGGTAAGAGAGGAGCACAGTCTGGCTCCAGCCCTGGCCCAGCGCCCAGGTGGCTGCTGTGGATGCTTCCAGAGCTCTCGGCCCATAGACAGAGGGGGAGATCAAGTGACTGATCAGAAGGGGATTGTGGGGATCTCTTTGTTGGTCCCTGAGGCAGGATTCTCCTGCTTTGCTGGTGCTTGAGTCTGGGTCGCAGTCCTAGGTGGTGGTCCTGGGGTGAGGAGGAGTATTGTCATAGTGAAGCTTATGGCAGTGATGGAGAGGGAATCCTCCTTAGTTCCAGGGCAGAAAAGAGTGCTTGTGGTTACTCACAAACCAAAGCACAGGCCAGGAAAGGGGTAAACACCTCTCCTTTGATCATACCACCTTGGAAGAACTGAAAATTTACAATTCCCTAGAAGTATCTCTGAAACAGCTGCATAAAACCCCTGAAGCTTGGGACAGTACATGCTCCACATTGGAAGCAGAGCCTTACCTTAACAAAGAGTTAAAAAGCCAAGTAATTAGCTGGGAACATGAGCAAAGGAAAAAACACAGACTATAGAATCTTACTTTGGTGACAAAGATCAAAACATACAACCAAAAGAAGACAACAAGGTCAAAGCTCCTATACCCAAAGCCTCCAAGAAAAATATGAATTGGTCTCAGGCCACGGAAGAGCTCAAAAAGGATTTTGAAAAGCAAGTAAGAGAAGTAGAGGTAAAATTGGAAAGATAAATGAGAGTGATACAAGAGAATCATGAAAAGCAAGCTAATAGCTTGCTAAAGGAGACCCAGAAAAATGCTAAAGAAAATAACACCTTAAAAAATTGACTAACTCAAATGGCAAAAGAGGTCCAAAAAGCCAATAAGGAGAAGAATGACATAAAAAGCAGAATTGGTCAAATGGAAAATAAGGTCCAAAATAATTCCTTGAATAATTCCTTAAAAACTAGAATGGAGCAAATGGAAGCTAATGACTTTATGAGAAATAAAGAAATTATAAAATGAAACCAAAAGAATGAAAAAAATAGAAGAGAAGGTAAAATATCTCATTGAAAAAAAAACTGACCTGGAAAATAGATACAGAAAAGATAATTTAAAAATTATTGGACTACCTGAAAGCCACGATCAAAAAAAGAGCTAGACATCATCTTTCCAGAAATTATAAAGAAAAACTGCAAAATATTGCAAGCAACTAGAAAAAAACAATTCAAATATTGTGGAAACACAATCAGGGTAACACAAGATTTAGCAGCTTCTACATTAAGGGATTGGAAGGCTTGGAATATGATATTCTGGAGGGCAAAGGACCTAGGATTAAAACCAAGAATCACCTACCCAGCAAAACTGACTATAATCCTTCAGGGGAAAAAATGGACATTTGATGAAATAGAGGATTTTTAAGCATTCTTGATGAAAAGACCAGAGCTGAATGGAAAATTTGACTTTCAAATACAAGATTTAAGGACTTATTAAAGTTGAACTGTTTATATTCCTACATGGAAAGATGATTTGTAACTCATGAGACCTTTCTCAGTATTAAGGTAGTTGGAGGGAATATATGTACATATACATATACATGTACATATATGTGTACTGTATGTGTACATGTACATGTACATACATGTGTATATAAAATTTATATATACATACATACATACACACACAGATGGCACAGGATGAGTTGAATATGAAGGGATGGTATCTAAAAATAAAATTGGGGGTGAAAGGGGATTTTATTGGGAGAAGGAGAAAGGGAGAGGTACAATGGGGTAAATTATCTCACATAAAAGAGGCAAGAAAAAACTTTTATAGTGCAGGGAAAAAGGAGGAGGTGAGAGAGAATGAATGAATCTTACTCTCATTGGATTAGTTTAAGGAGGGAATAACATATACACTCAATTGGATTTGGAAATCTGTCTTACTCTACAGAAAAATAGGGGGGAAGGGGATAAGATGGGGGATGATAGAAAGGAGGGCAGATTGTGAGAGGGAGTAATCAGAAGCAAACACTTTTGGGGAGAGAAAGGGTCAAAGGAGAGAATAGAATAAATGTGGTGGGGGGAGCAGGATAGGATATAGTTAGTCTTTCACAACCTGACTATTATGGAAGTGTTTTGCATGGCTGCACATGCATAACTTATATCAAATTGCTTGTCTTCTCAATGAGGGTGGGTGGGGAGGATAAAAGGGAGGGAATTTGGAACTCAAAGTTTTAAAAATGAATGTCAAAAATTATTTTTACATGCAACTGGGAAATAAGATATTCAGGCAATGGGCCATAGAAATCTATCCTGCCACACAGGAAAATAGAAAGGAAAGGAGATAAGAGATGGGGGTGGGATGATAGAAGGGAGGGCAAATTGGGGGAAGGGGTATTCAGAATGCACACTTTCTTGGGGCAGGGGGAGGGGGAAGAAGGGGAGAAAATTGGAACTCAAAATCTTGTGGAAGTGAATGTTGAAAGCTAAAAATTCACTGTTTTTTTTTTAAAGTAAGTACTTAAATTAATGTTTGTTAAATTAATAAATAAATTAAAAAACATTATATAACTCAAAAAAATATTCTGGATCTTCTTTTCCAGTTGATTAACTTAATGTTAAAGCTTCTGAGTTTATCAGTAGGTGGGATTGGACCAAGGAGTATTTCCCACAATACTTCCCACTTGGATGAGAGAGAGAGAGAGAGAGAGAGAGAGAGAGAGAGAGAAGGGCAAGGGGAAGAGGAGAGAAAATGGAAGGGAAGGGAACAGAAGACAAGGGAAGGGGAGAAGAAGGGAGGAAGGAGAAGGAAAGGAAGCACAGGAAAGGGGAAAGGAGAAAAGTAGAGAGGAGGAGAAAAAGAAAAGATAAAAGAAAAGAAAGGAACATCAATCAAACACCTCTAGGCTAGTTTTGCTGAAACATCAAGCTGCAAGCCCTGGGGCTAGCTGGGTTGGGAGGCAGCTTTAGCCCCAGCCACAGGAATTTTCACCTCCAGAACAGTGTAGGGAGCTGGGAGTCTAAGAGGGGAAGACTGAGGGAACTTCTGCTGATAAGGGATGCCAGGCCCAGCTATGCTCCTGGTCATGGACAAGAAGGAACCAGGACATGCTCAGTGAGTGCAGAAGCAGTGGGGCAGGGATGCTGCTGGCTGTGGACACTTATCAGAGGGCAGAGTTTTTTGTTTTGGTTCTAGGCCGTAAGGGAGAACTGAAGTACCTGGGGCCAGAGGTACCATACCCCATCTCCCAGGACTAGAGGTGATTACAGCAGGTTGCTATCAATATTTTTTATTAAAAATGAGCAGGTGAAGGAGAAAGAACCCGACCATAGAACATTATTATGGGAATAGAGAAGGCCAGGGTTCATTTTCAGAGGAGGCTACTAAAGCAAAAACTTGAAAAAGCCTCTCCTACCCCAAAGAATAACATCAAATGGTCACCTGCCCAAAAATAATTTATAGAAAAACTTGAAAAAGACTTTAAAAATCAAATGAAAGAGATTGAGGAAAAATTAAAAAAAAATAAGAACAGTTCAATTTCCATTTTCTCTCCTCTTCCCCTTGCCCTTCTCTCTCTCTCTCTCTCTCTCTCTCTCTCTCTCTCATCCAAGTGGGAAGTATTGTGGGAAATACTCCTTGGTCCAATCCCACCTACTGATAAACTCAGAAGCTTTAACATATTCTGTTTCCAATCCTCCCCTCCCCATTTTGCTCTTCCTTCAGAAGTCTAGTGTCTCCCTGGCTTTATGCGAGTGGGGGGGGGGGAGGAGTGGCACTGTGTTAGTGTCACAATAATTAGTTTGCCACCCACAATATTACTACCAAACAGTATAGAGAATCAATAGGCTCTTCTGCTATTACAATTCTTAAGTTCAAGTAATTTATTAGCCTCCATCTTCCCAGCGATCAAGATTTTAACTTCCATCAATAGTGGTCCCTCCTAAATCTTTCTAGTTAGAAGTCCTTCATTACTGTAAAATACTGTTATTTGGTAACATCTGGGTTCTAGTTCAGGTTCTCATCAGCTCACTGTTAAGGAAGTTACTTCTTTTCTCTGGGTCTTAGTTTTCTTATCTATAAAACTAAAAGGTTTGATCAAACAGTCTATAAAATTCCTTTCATCTCCAAGATTCTGTGATCTCAGTCTTTCTCATTCAGCAAGCCAGCCCATAGCAAACTATCAGCACATTCTGGGATGCTTTTGTGAGGGCAAGATTTCCATGGAATAAATTACATTGTAATGAGTAGGCGGGTAGTTTGTGCCCCAGCTAGTAATGCCCATACAAATATATTTGTGAATATGCAAACTTCACATTAGGTCTTTACAAGTCCGCAATGGTCTTCTGGCAGCACTGATGACTAAAGCAACTTACTTCAAATTGTAATGAGTAAAAATATGTTATCACAGGGTACTTATTTTCTCAAACTATTGTGCTCATACAGCGCCTCTCTCTCTCTCTCTCTCTCTCTCTCTCTCACACGCACACACAGACACACACACACACACACACACACACACACACACAGACACAGACACACACACACACAAAATCATCTTCTTTTGAAAAGCATCTCAAATGACCAGAATAGAGATAACAACAAAAAATAAAAACTAGCAGATGGGAAGTTAAAACACAAAACCAACTTATCAGAGAGAAGAGAGGAAATAGAGGGAGGTAGGAGCAAGATAAGTATCATAATGATTAATAGAGATCTAATTCCCCTTCATGTAACTTTGAAGCCAAAAATAAACCCAGCATCAGCTCTAGATGGAGCAAGAATAGTCTGTTTGCCATCTGTGGAGACAAAACAGAGCAGCCAAGCTTCAATTCAAAGGCTAAAGTCACCAGAAATAGAATTAAATAACGTATGTTGGCATGAAGGGATTGATTCCAAAAGTCTTTACTGGAGACCCTGGGGTTTCTTTAGTGGGTGTTCATGGTTCCAAAAGGAAAGTGAAATCCTCTGACAAAAGCAAATAAACAGGGAAAATACTGAAGAGCAGTAAATAAAGAGCTTTCAGGAAAAGTCACACATTACAAGGCTAAGAGACATTTGCCCTGAAACAAACAGTGACTGTTTTCCCCCACTAAATTCCTACTCTTGAACTGAATAAAATAACTTTCCATTAAATGTAAAAGAGTTTTTATTCTTTAGAAGGTTAAAACAGGCCAGGAGGAACAATACACATCTCCTCCTGGAATATTAGCTGTTGTAGAGCATTGTTTTCTCTATGATGACATAAATGGAAGCCCTCCTGTGGAGGGGATGGAAGAAAGGCTGCTTTCCTATGCAGCTAATGTTCTTTTCAGGAAGTCACTATATGATGACAATCAGCCTGGAAAATAGGTATAGATTTTCCTTGGGGATGATGGAGAGATATATATATATATATATATGTGTGTGTGTGTGTGTGTGTGTGTGTGTGTGTGTATATGTATATATATGTGTGTGTGTGTGTATGTATGTATATACGAACCCTTGATCTTCTTGAACCCATCTCTCAAAGCTACATGACTGCTTCTTCACCTGTTGCCTTTGCTCTGAACATTCATACCAGAGAGGAGTTATCTCTCCCTCAGGTGTAGTTCCTTGAGAGTTGAGATGGGAGCCCTCAGAGACTCACTCTCAAGTTCAAGCATACTTAGCCTTATTTGCAGCCATAATTTATCAAAAACTGCTTCCTTAAGCAATTTGACCAGCTTAGGTGAAAACTTGCTACCTTTCTGCTACTCACAGCTAAACCAAGATCAACAGAGATGTTACCAAGACTTCTATCTTCTGCTATTATATATGTGTATATGTATATATGTGTGTATATATATATATATATGCATATATATATGTATGATGTCATCCTAGGAATAAAAAAATTGAAGAATCATAGAGACAGAAAAGTCTTTCAATGTCAAGATTATGTGACTTGACCAAATTCATGCCAATAGAAAATGTCAGAGCATAAATTTGAGCCCAAGTCCTATTATTCTTTCCAAAGGATCAGGAAACAATCCAGGCAAAGCACCTAAACAGACCATGACACAGGACTTACAGGACACTATAGATAGGATACCATAGTATAGAATTTATAGAGTTTGGTAAGCAAAGAACTCCCAAGAATTTCAATCTTGCTTGAGAGGCAAGGTGTGATATAGTGATAAGAGCTTGAATGTAGACCTGGGCTCAAGCCCCACCTTTAACACTTACTACCTGTGTGATCATGGACAAATCATTTAACCTTTCTGAGTCTCAGTTTTCTCATCTGTAAAATGGGGATAATAATGTTTGCAAACATCTATCTCACATGGTGATCATCAGGAAAAATTGGTTTGTTTGCTTTTTTGGCAAACCTTATATAAATGTGAGTTAGAGTTATTCAGCTTAAGCCTACAAAATAAGTTTCCCTACAGGAGTAACTTGTACCTATGACAACATGGATGCATATGACTAGATCAATATCAGACACAATTTCAAAAATGGAGATACTTAACATTGGATCCATAGAGAGATTTCATGGTGGGGTAGTGGGGTTGGTAGAGAACTTTGATGGTTATATGGTTTGATGGTTGACAGTGAATATTTCACTAACCTCCAAATGAAATTTAGTATTTCTTTCAATTACGAAATTAAGCAATAAAATTTTCTGAAGAGTCAATAGAGTTAAGAGGTCCACAGCACAAGGTTAAGAACCCCTTTTCCAGGACATCTCCAACACTTATACTTTCAGGATTGGCTGCTTGCTTTAAAAAGAATGTGCATCATTGACTTTGATAACTCTAGATATAAAACATAGATTTCTGGAAAAAAGTTTCCTAGAGTCAAGAGAGACCTGGGTTCTAGTCGAAACTCTGTAATTAGCTTAGGTAAGTTAATTCTCTTCTCTAGACCTAATTTTTTGCTTCATCTTTAGAATGAGGAAGTCAAATTTAGCATGGAAAGTAACTTTCAACTCTAAGTTTCTGTGAAAAATGGCAATATTTTCCAATGACATCATGTGTTCAAAATTTCTCCAATGTATATAAGGGAAAGGGAAAGAGTTTAGCATGTAAGACATTCCAAATATTCTCATTGAAAGCCTCTTGTTTCCACTTTCACTTTCCAATTCATTAAAGCATCCTACTCTCATCCTACTGAATGCTCAGTAAGGCATTCCTATTCTCACGGTCTCCACACCAGATGTCTAGTGCAACTCATACAATGAACTCAATCTTCATTTGATAGGGGGACATAGTCTGGGGAGCAACAAGCCAACTGCCAAAGTCCCCAGCTAATCACACAGCCATAATGGGTACAAGTACAAATGTACTTCTTTGCCAAAAGTGCCTCAAAGCAGGGGACCTGCACTGACCAAAATCTCATTGTGACTTTCCAACTCACCAGTAAGAAATCTCTATTTTCAGATATGTTTTGTTGCAAAGCCAACATTAATCTATTATTCTAGCGTGATTTAAGAGAGTAGGCCAATTGTTTTCTAAAGAAATCTCAAAGCATTTCTCTGACCATGAGTCATCCTTACAAAGAGCATTGGGTATGGAATTCTCTTTATAAATACCCAGACAGGGGAAATGAGATATAGCAGAAAGACTGCTGAACTTGGAATCAGAAGTTCTGGTTTAAAATCCTGGTTCTGCACCTGAGCTGTCACTTTTCCCCTTTTATGTCTCATTTTACTTGTCTCTCAAAGGAGAGATTTGCACTAAATGGTATTTAAAGTTCTTTCCTACTCAAAGATTTTGTAATTCTATAATGTGGCGGTTCAACGTAGAGATGGTCATATTTACAATCCTTTGTAAATTGTATCTATTTTATTACTTACAGATAGACCTTTTCGCTGTTAACATGTGAACTACTCACATAGTCCTGATATAATATAGCCCCTTGCAACATTATCATCTTCATTTCACAGATAAAGAAACTGAGGCTCAGAGAGTTTAAATGACTAGTACAAAAACCACAAAGCTCACAATTAATAGAGGTGAGATTTTAGCTCAGGTTTCTTTTGATGCCACATCAAGTACTCTTTTCACTATTACACATTGACTCAATTTAATTCAGTAAACAATTATTAAGGATCCATTTTAGGCAGGGCAGTTGGCTAAGGTCTGTGGAAGATAAAGTATTTAAATAGTTCATAGAATTTAAAGCTTAGAGAGCCCCTAATAAGATTGTGTCTCTTTATAAAGTTTTATAAGTAATAAAAAGAGTACTTCTGTGATCCTTCATTGTGACATGGAGGCCCCCCTGGGTTTTTGAGGTACTTGAAAGTAAATATTCTTCCAGGATCTACAAAGTTGGAAACGCTTTGAGTATGTTAACACATTGCATCTGCTATTGGAGGACCGGCCTAACTAAGTAAAGGGTGATTCACCACCAGTAGTCTGGCTACTTGGTGATAAAGTCTTTGTTTGTATCCATTCATGTGTAAATGGGTTTCAACCTGCATCAGATAAATGAATTCTCACATTTATGAGATCAGTAACTCAATTATTCAATCAATAAATAGTTATTGTATAAAATCAGGGTAGTTTCTGGTAAAATTAAAGAGTTTTCATGAACAGTACAATAACTTATAAAGAAGTTGCTAAGCAACCCAATAACTGAGTGAGTATAGCTTAATAACATCATAAGCCTTTGGTCATTTGATGAAGGAGACCAGCTGAGGACTCTCCTGGTGACCTTTAAAAGTCAAGCTAACACCACCCTAAAACAATTGAGAAAAGAGTCATCCATGGAGAAAGGAACAGGAGGAACTTGTTGAGAGATTATTCTTTGGTTATGTAGTAGTGTTAAAGGGATGGTGCCTCTCACCCTACTACTGTCTCATTGACCAAGTAGATTTCCCGTATAAATACTCCTCCACTCTAAGAAGAAATATCAAAGGATCTGTGATGCCTTATGTTTTTGTTTTGTTTTGTTTTGTTTTGTTTTGTTTTTAGCTTTTAGCTAGTTTTTAGTTTTTAGCTCTGAGTCCCTAGCCAGAGACAGCACCTCTGGAAAAACACCTTATTGCTATATCTGTCTCTGTCTCTTTCCTGGAGGTGTTTTCTCCTCAGCTGCTTTCTCCAAATTGTATCCCCAGTGTGTGCAACCGAAACAGCTGGTGGTTACTGCTTTTTATAAAACAAAGTAAACATTGAAAACAAACAAAGGTATAATCTATCATGTGCCTAAAAGAAAAAAAAAAGACTTTAGGCTCCAATTAAGACCCTAAAAAGAAGAAAGGAAAAAGGATGATCTACAGTCTTGAGGGTGGGGATTGGAAGGAGGTAAGGTTTAGCCACATTATTTCTGTCCCAACACACTTCATGCCCAATTAGTTCAAGCAGCTCTGGTACTGAGAGTCTATGCTCCTAAGGTCCTTTCTTTATGTTGATTGTCTTTTCTTGAACCAGATCATGAAGGACTTTAAATGCTAAAGAGAGACATTTATCTTTCATACTGAAAGTTAAAGGGACCCCACTGAAGTTTGCTAAGAAGAGAAATGACATGTTCAGACCTGTGCTTTAAGACTGTCACTTTGCAGGGGCAGCTAGGTAATCCAGCCTCAGACCAAACACTTGACACTTACTAGCTGTATGACCCTGGGCAAGTCACTTAACCCCAAATGCCTAAAAAAAAAAAAAAAAAAAAGACTGTCACTTTGCTAACTGTGTGGAGGCTAGATTGTAGCAGGTAGAAACTTGGTACATGAATGATTTGGATGCTACAGTCCCAGGGAGGTGATGAGGGCCTAAACTAGGAGAGTGACCCTGTTAGAATATTTGCATGAATACAGGTCTAGTTGGAGGGATTAAAAAACATAACATCCTATCTTCCTGGCTGCATCCTTGAGAAAGCCTCTCCTTTTGTTGTGGTTCAGTCATTTCAATAGTGACTGACTCTTTTTTACCCCATTGAGGTTTTCTTGGGAAACATACTGGAGGAGTTTGCCATTTCCTTTTGCAGCTCATTTAACAGATGAGGAAACTGAGGCAAACAGGGTTATCTTATGGAAATGCTTATTTTATTTCTTAAGTTAAGAATAGAATAAACAATTTTTAAAAAACCTGATTTGCCAAGGGTCATGCAACTAGTAAGTGTCTGAGACCAGATCTGAACTCAGGAAAGTGAGCCTTCCTAACTCAAGGCCCAGCACTCTATCCACTGTACTATCTAGCAGCTAGGCCTCTCCTATCCCAGATCATAGATTTAGAAGATATATTAACCCAATTCTCCAATTTGTAGATGAGAAAACTGAGGCCCAGAAAGGCTAATTAACTTCTTAAAGTTACATAGGTAGTAAGCGGCATGTCCAGGATTCAAATTTAAGTCCTCTGACTCCAAATCCATCACTGTTACCATGGTACTACACTTTTTCCACAGCTCTTTTCCTTGGGATCTCAGGCAGGATTTACAAGAAAACAGCACCACAGGCAGGACAGGGACCTAACCAGACTCAAAAACTCTAGGATTTTTTTTTCTTCTGTGCTCTGTCTTTGGCCTGTATTTGCCAGTCCCTCGAAATCATTAGGGTATGATCTGCTCTGTATCCTTCTATTTTTTTCTAAAAACAGTTATCTAACCTAATAGAAAGAATTGTGAAGTAGAGAAAGTACCGAGGTTGGAGTTACAAAGACCTATGTTTTGATCCCAGTTCTGACATCAGGTATATAATTTTGGCTAAGGCACTTAAACTGTTATGGAATCATGGTACCTACCTCTTGAGAGAGGAGTGATAAATGAAGGGGACAGAATAAGACATAGCTTTTAGTGGCAATTTGCTTTGCTTGGCTATAGTTCTTTGTCACAATGGAGGATTTTTATTTAGGGTGATGGAGGTGAGTGGGTGTGTAATAATAGTGATGCAAAAAAAAAAAAAGAAAGAAAAGAATGTTAATGAAACTTTTTTTAAATGACCATGCAGGAAGCAGAAAGAAGTTGAAAGAGGACACAGATCAGAAGGACGGGTTTTGTACCACTAGGCTAAATTTAATATACACTTTAATAAAACTGTATATAATAGAAATTCACAGGTTCCTATACAATCCCCTTTCTCTGTTATTTATATAATGACAAGTTTGTGTTAGTTGAAATTTCAAAAGTTCATAATAAAAAAGAAAATTTTAAAAAGAGTCACTTCAACTTTCTGAGACTCAGTCTTTTCATTCTCATGGGAAAATAATTCCTGCAGAACTAACCTGATAGGTATATTATGAGGCTTCAAATGAGAGAATATGTAAAGCACTTCACAAATATTTAATAATTTTACATAAACATGAATTATTAGTAATAGTAGTAACCTAAACTGAATGTCTTCTTTCCTCTTATCTCATCTGGGAAGACAGCTTGAGTATTTGCAACAGGGTATTCCTAGCATTTGAGGGAAGATAAAATGAAACATACAGTCATTCCCGCATTTCATTTTTGTTTGTTACATATATGTCTTTTATGTACCCTTGATCCTTTACTCATTTTGGGGTTAAAAAGAGAAAAATCACCATAATTCCAGCCCCTAGGATGCTTGCAATCTAGGGAGAATATGTCAATTGTCAATAAATATTTATTAAATCCCTACTATGTGCCAGTAATATGCTAAGCTCTATGGATTCAAATATGAAAAAGACAGTCCTGGCCTCAAATAGTTTACAATCTGTTCTTGTTTGTCCTTTGTTCTCAAAGAAGACCATGAAATCAGGAAGGTGATGCCATAACTTGCCAGTGAATTAGATTTGAGCAAGGGAGGGCTGTGCAAAGTCGCCAGCCTTACTTTCTCCTTCCAAGACATCTGGGTCCACTGGTAAGATATAGGTCAGGACAACTGGAGATGGCCCCAGATGCAGTGGTAGACCTTAGCCTTTTTAAGCTAAAGTCTTTCCCAGGTCTCAATTTGACTGAGGCAATGCCCATTCAATCTAATGGGGAAGACAACACACAAAATAAAACTGAAAATCTGGAGTGAGACTGGTAGTGGGGGTGGTCATGAGGTGGGTAAAAGTACTTGGCTGAAGTCAAAAATAATATATCAGGTTAAATTTAGGTTCTATAGATCTATCATACAAAGAAAATGCAACAAAAGTTATATCTGAGTAGCAGAAGAAACTCTATACTTATGAAAAGAGACCTACATAAATCACAGATAACATATGTACAAAGAAGCATCATATGAGGTAAATTTATTGGAGGCCAAAAGAAGATTCAGAGAAGGAAAATTTGATAAGGATGAAAGTACTTTTAGTTGAAGTAAAGGTGGGAACAGTAGAACATGGAACGTTTCATGAGCAATATGTACCCAAGTTGATCATTGAAGGGATTATAAAAAAAAAAAAGGTGAAGATGAAAAAGGAATGGATTCTAGCATGGGGAATCATCCAGGTACAGGCCGCATGAATCTTCTCTAGCCACAGAGGATGGTTTAAAACTTCCTGGGTTTCCTTCTTAGTCAACTTAAGCCAACATTCTACTTTATACCAGGGCCAGCCCTTAATATGGTCAACCACTACCATGCCATGAGAAAGGAAATCTTGTGTTCTCTCCCTACTGCCTACAGTAGTGACTCCAAATTTGTGGGCCGCAAGTATGTGGGGCACCAGTTTGTTGCAAAGTATCTTCAAGTTCCTGTGGATACCATGCCATGTCATTTTGCAATCTGCAAAACAATATCAACCACTATCTCATTAAATAACTCTTTATGATAAATAAGCAAGCACAAGTTTTTATACATTTCACATGTATATAATTATATTTAAATGCATATAGAAACGTGATTAAACTAAAAATACACTAAGAGCTATATAGAATTCATAATAGCTTTTGGTTATATGTCTTCTTAATCAATTGATACTAATAACATAGAAACTCATTCTATTTAATAGAAAGTAAACTCCTCAAAGATAAGTATTGCTTAATTTTCATTTTAGTATATCCATCAACCATTACATTGTCTCCTGGACATGTGACTTAGAATCTTATTCCTGACATCTGCCTTTTTTCTCCACATCGGGGTCATAACAGAGACAGTGCCACATAAAGGCAATGTGATAAAACCACTGGGCACCTTGACATTACTTCCTCTGCAGGGTTCAAGGACCTAGCTGAGGGTTAATTTGTATTTGCTTGGGAGAGTGTGGATTCAGGGAGAAATAAAGTACACCCTCAACAACTTACAGACTTACTCCTCAGGGCTTTATACAACTTTACCAAAAACTGAAGAGGATGTTTAGGTCGAGGTGGAAAAAAAGAGCAAGGGAGAAGGAGGAGGAGGAGGAAGAAGAGAAGGAAGAAGAAGAGGTGATGATGGTGGTGGTGGTGGAGGAAGAGCAGGTGGAGGAGGAGTAATAAAAAAGCAAAGGATGAATGATCCCATGGCTGGAATCATGAGCAAACACCACAAAAAAGTCAGACCATAGAGTCTTAGTTTGGTGACAAAGAAGACCAAAACATACAACAAGAAGAAGACAACAAAGTCAAAGCTCCTACATCCAAAGCCTTCAAGAAAAATATGAGTCAACCCTAGGCCATGGAAGAGCCCAAAAAGAATTTTGAGAAGCAAGCAAAAGAAGTAGAGGAAAAACTGGGAAAAGGAATGACAGTGATGCAAGAAAATCATGAAAAACAAGTCAACAACTTGCTAAAGGACACCCCAAAAAATACTGAAAAAAATAACAGTTTAAAAAATAGACTAACCCAAATGGCAAAAGAGATCCAAAAAGCCAGAGAAGAAGAATGCTTTAAAAAGCAGAATTGGACAAATGGAAGAAGTCCAAAAGCTCACTGAAGAAAATAATTCCTTAAAAATTAGAATGGATCAAATGGAAGCTAATGACTCTATGAGAAATCAAGAAATTATAAAACAAAACCAAAAGAATGAAAAAATAGAAGAGAATGTAAAATATCTCATTGAAAAAAAAACAAAGCAAAACAACTGATCTGGAAAATAGATCCAGGAAAGATAATTTAAAAATTATTGGACTACCTGAAAGCCATGATCAAAAAAAAGGGCCTAGACATCATCTTTCAAGATATTATCAAGGAAAACTGCCCTGATATTCTAGAACCAGAGGGTAAAATAGAAATTGAAAGAATCCACTGATCACTTCCGGAAAGAGATCCCCAAAAGAAAACTCCTAGGAATATTATAGCCAAATTCCAGTGTTCCCAGGTCAAGGAGAAAATATTACAAGTAACCAGAAAGAAACAATTCAAGTATTGTAGAAATACAATCAGAATAACACAAGATTTAGCAGCTTCTACATTAAGGGATCAGAGGGCTTGGAATATGATATTCTGGAGGTCAAAGGAGATAGGATTACAACCAAGAATCACCTACCCAGCAAAATTGAGTATAATCCTTCAGGGGAAAAAGTGGACATTCAGTGAAATAGAAGACTTTCAAGCATTCTTGATGAAAAGACCAGAGCTGAATAGAAAATTTGACTTCCAAATACAAGACTCAAGAGAAGCATGAAAAGGTAAATGGGAAAGATAAATCATACAAGACTTGTTACAGTTAAACTGTTTACATTCCTATATGAAAAGATGATACTTGTAGCTCATAAGACCTTGGTCAATATTAAGGTAGTTGGAGGAAAAAAAATATATGTATAGAAAGATAGATAGATAGAGGGCACAGGGTAAGTTGAAGATGAAGGGGTGATATCAAAAAATTAAGGGGTGAGAGAGGATTGTACTGGAATAAAGAGAAAGGGAGAGGTAGAATGGAATATATTATCTCATATAAAACAGACAAGAAAAGGATTTTACAGTAGAGGGGAAGTGGGGGAAGGTGAGAGGGAATGAGTGAATCTTATTCTCATCAGATTCGGCTTAAGGAGGAAATAACATACACACTCAATTGGATGTGGAAATCTATCTTACCCTACAGGAAAATAGGGAGGAAGGGGATAAGAGGGGGGTGGGATGATTGAAAGGAGGGCAGATTGGGGGATGGGTAATCAGAAGCAGACTCTTTTGAGGAGGGACATAGTCAAAGGAGAGAATAAAATAAACAGGGGGTGGGATAGGATGAAGGAAAATATGGTTAGTTTTTTTCACAACATAACTACTGTGGAAGTGTTTTGCATGACTACACATGCCTCACCTGTATCAACTTGCTTGCCTTCTCAATGAGGGTAGGTGGGCAGGAAGGGAGAGAATTTGGAACCCAAAGTTTAAAAAAAAACAAACGTTAAAAATTGTTTTTACATGCAACTGGAAAATAAGATATACAGGCAATGGGGTATAGAAATCTATCCTGCTCTACAGGAAAATAGAAGAGAAAGGGAATAAGAGAAGGAGTGATAATAGAAGGGAGACCAGATTAGGGGAAGGGGTATTCAGAATGCACACAGTCTTGGTGTGGTGGGAGGGATAAGATGGGGAGAACATTTGGAATTCAAAATCTTGTGGAAATGAATGTTGAAAACTAAAATAAAAAAATTAATAAAAAATTTTAAAAAGGGAAGGGTTTAAGAGATGTGATGTTAGAGGTAAAAATGCAAATTTTGAAGGTAATTCCATAGAAATATGACTTGATACCTGGAAATGAGATGAAATCGCTAAGGTAGACTGTATAAAAAGGTTATAGAAGAAAACCAAGGAATAAGCCAAATGAACAAGCTCACAATCACCCCATGCAAAGGTCTGTTGAAAGAACTATGTAAGTTTAGCCTGGAAAATCATATATTGACAATGAACAAGAATGAAACTAGTCACATAAGCCAAACAGAAATCTAACTTGCAAAGAAGGGAAGATGGAACTGGGTTGCTCTAAGCACTATTTCTCACTGAACATTTTAGGCTTCTGGGTGAGTGTTAACCCATCAACAAGGAAAATATCTACAATGCCTTTATACCTTTTGATGGGTACACTCTCATCCTGGACCAGAGAAGAGAATCAACTCCAAGAACTTTTCCCCTTTTAATTTTTTTTCCACTTACATTGCTAACAAGTTCATTTAGCTAATAAACCTCTTTGTTCAACTTGGAGACAGTCTTAGTCTCCTTCTTTAAGACTTATGGGAAACCTGTCTCCTAGCATTTAAGAGGTTGTTACATAAACAAAGGGTTAGATTTGCTTTGTTTAACCTCAGAGGGGGGAAACAAACAAATAAATAAAAAACAGGTGGAGGAGTAATGATTGGAAGATACAGTCAGGAAGAGTTTGGCTCAACGTAAGGAAAGAACATCCTGACAATTAGAGAACTATCCAAAAGTGGAATGGATCATTTGAGCTCCCTAACAGTAAAGGCCATCAAGTAGAGACTAGATGCCCACCTGAACAACCCTGAAATGATTTAAAAGAGATTGCTGCTCAAGTATGGTTTGGATTAGATGAAATCTAATACCCTTTCCACTCTGAGATTTTGATTCTGTTTTTATACTCATAGTAGAAAGATATCTCTATCCCACTCCAAGCCGAAACATACATAATTGGAGGTCTCAGCTTCTACCAAAAAAAATTCATAATTAATCAGTCCTGCTTTGATGCCTCATCCTGGTATAGAGGTAATATTGAGTTATTGAAGGTTGTTCTAACAAATCAGGAGCTCTGGCAGGTCTTACCAAGCTGGAAACCCTTCAAACATAGTCCATGACAGATTGTATGTCTGTTGTCTGAGGCCTAGAGTAGTGAAATTTGGAGACTCTCACTCCCAGTTTGGCCACAGATGGATGGATGTTCTTACCTACCCAAATTCTTAAAGTTTGTCCTCTACAACCTGCATCCATGAAGAGAATATGTTTACTAATGAAATTACATATGCACAAAAGCATTAATTTACCAATGGCCTGAGTTCAACATTCAACAAATCTTACTTACTTGGACTAGGCAATACATTTCTATTTCTGAGAAATTTTTCTTCTCTAGGCCTTTTAGGAGGAAGCTTCCTGCACATGCTCAATCTGTGATTTTGTCTGTTTTAGCTTACTTTGATTTTTCCCTGGCATTTTCATAGGTCTCCTTTTGATTTCCTGCAGCACATTGTCCTCAGAGGTGATTAAACACTGTTATCGTGCCTAAGCATAGCCAAACCTCCCTTTTATCAGCGTAAGCAGCTGTCCTCTTAGGATGCCTGACAATATGGTCTCCAGCTGGCTTTTCCAGCATCTTCCTTCATCAGATAACCCCGCTTAACATCAGTTCATTCCCTGAGGCTATTCTGTCCTTGGTATTTGGATGGCTCCAAGGTCTTTCTGAATCCAGGAATCATTCAGTGCTGCCAGGAGCAACCTTGTCCTCTGGCTCCCAGCCAAAGGATCATACAGTTTCCCAGAGAAGTCAAGCAACAAACTGTGTATTTGAATTATTTGGATAATTGCCTCACACCTGCCCTTTGCTGTAGAAACCTAGTTCGGTGGGCTCATGTTTTATGTGCTAAGAAGTCAGATATATGGCCAGCTGTTGCTTTTTAATATGTGGTGCTTTCTCACTTAAAAAAAAAAGATTAATCACTTTAAGAAATAGAAAATTCTTTCAATTTTCTTCACTTTTTTTTCTTCTTTGCCAGGTAGGTGGTGCAGTGGATAAGCTCTGGGTTTGGAGCAGGAGACCTGAGTTCAAATACAGGCTCAGACACTCAGTGAGATACATGATCCTGAGCAAGTCACTTAACCTTGTTTGTCTCAGTTTCCTCAACTGTAAAATGGGGACAATAGCACCAACCTTGCAGGGTTGCTGTTAACATTAAATGTAATGTACTTAGTGGTAGGTGCCATATAATTGCTTCTTCCCTCCTTATTCATGTCATTTTTCTTCCTTATAATCCCATCCCAAGTACAATGTTTTACACACAGTAAGTAGTAAGGGAGGAGAAACATTTATTAAGTGACCATTATATACTAAACACTTTACAAATATTATCTCTTTTGATCCTTACAACAACCTCATGAGGTGAGTACTATTATTATTATTCCCATTTTTGTTGTTCAGTCATTTCAGTTATGTCCAACTCTTTGACTCCACTTGGTGTTTTCTTGGCAAAGATAGTGGAGTGGTTTACCATTTCTTTCTCCAGCTAATTCTACAGATGAAGAAACTGAGGCAAACTGAGTTAAATGACTTGCCCAGGGTCACACAGCTAGTAAGTATCAGAGGCTAGATTTGAACTCACAAAGATGAGTCTTCTGGATTCCAGGTCTGGTACTCTCTCTACTGTGTCCCTTAGCAAACTGAAATAGACAAAGGTTAAGTAATTTACCCAAGAGTAACAAAGCTAGTAAGTATCTGAGGCCGGTTTTAAACACAAGTCTTCCTGACTCTAGGCCCAATGCTCTACATAATATTGTGTCACCTAGCTGCCTTTAGTAGGTGCTTAATAAATATGTGTTAAATGAAATTATTTAACCATAAACTGTAAATGCTGTCAAAATACAGCAATAGTAATCATACTACTGAATGCTACCTAATGACATTAAAATAATGCTGAAAAAAGCAAGGTCCCTTGGGCTGGTCATAGTCTGAAAGATTATGGATGATCTATAAAGATATAACAACAACAGTAAGAATGAAAAGCTTCCAAAATAGAGAGACGTGGCAGAAGAAATTAAAATTATAAAAGAAAAAGACAAAGTACCTGCAGTCCTTGGCATATTGTCAGCTAATACAGTTGTACTGAGGATTCTTTCAGTAAGACTAATATCCAAATATTTTTCTTCAACTATAAAAAGAAATTATGTTATCCATTTAGATAGTCTGTAAACATTAAGAAAAAAACAATCATGGCAGGGTAGTGCCTTGTCTCAGGACAGTTTCCACACGAACTCCATCAAACAAGGAAAGAAGAATGATGTTTTGATCATCATAATCATAATAAACAACTACTCTAATTGTATAGCATCCTTAGGTTTACATAATAAGTCTTTCTTCACAAGAGCCCTGTGAGGGAGAAGTACAAGTAATAGCTAATGATAAGCTAACATTTATATCTGGCCAACTAGGTGACACAGTGGATAGAGCACCAGAACTGGAGTCAGGAAGACTCATTTTCCTAAGTCCAAATTGATTCAGATGTTACTATCTGTGTGACCCTGGGCAAGTCACTTAACTCTTTTCCCCTCAGTTTCCTCATCTATAAAATGAGCTGTAGAAGGAAATGGCAAACCACTCCAGTATCTTTGCCAAGAAAACTCCAAATGAGGTCACAAAGAGTCATACACAACTGAATTGACTGACCATCACCACCAAAACATTTATATGATGGCTACTATGTGCCAGGTACTGTGCTAAGGACTTTACAAATATGATCTCATTTTATCCTCAAAACAACCTTGGGGATTAGGTGCTATTATTATCCCCATTTTGAGATGAAGAAAATGAGACAGGTAGAGGTTAAGTGACTTGCCCAGGGTCACACAGCTAGTAAGTATTTAAGGTGGATTTTGAATTCATGTCTTCCTGGCTTTGGGTCCAGTGCTCTAGCCACTGTGTTACCAAGTTGCCTTGAAAGCTAAAATTGTTTTATTTTTTCCCATTTTTCCTCACTGTATCTCTTTATTTCTCCTAAATTTTGTAGGAACAGACACAGAACTAGGCCTTGGAGGTAAAAAAAAAATCCTGCAGAGTTCCTCTGCAACCTCTGACCCATACTTTCTTTGTAATCAAGAGAAAAGGATTTGGGGGGTTCGAAAAGCTGGATAACACTAACACTAAAAACTTTTGGCGATTTGTTGGGAGGGCAGACTTTGAAATGATTGTTAACTGGATATACTTGGGTTTTCAGGGTGGCTGATTGAACTTTTTGACCCTAAAGACACAGCTAAGGCAGATTTTTATCTTGGAGATCAACATACACAGGTTTTTTAAAAAAATGATTTAAACCTGAAAGCATTTAGTATGAATGTGGGAGAGCAATTCTGTTCCGTGATCCAAAGAGCCTAGCACCTGAGGCAAGGAATCTCCTTCTGGAGAGAAAACTACCTTATAGTCAAAACTCTGAAAAATAGGTAGACTATTCATTATTAGAAACGAGCCATCAAGGGTTTTATCTCTCCACCCATTTCAACGACAATATCTAAGGACTTCTGCTCCCCTACTCTCTCTCAAAAAAAAATAAAAACTACAATAGAAAAAGCTTTGAAGTTTTAAACTAAAACAGCAATGGCAAAACCTATTCTTCTATGGAAGAAATGAAAACTCCCCAGTTAAAGACTCTCCATTATAATATACTGTGTCTTTTTATGAGACACAGTATATTATAATGAAGCTTTGGAGCTCCTAACTAGAGGAAAAGAAACTCTTCATGACCACTTACCCAGTGGAACCACTATTGCAAGTGACCATGAGCCCTTTAGAACCATGCTGAGCAATGACTATGTGAGACTAAGAGGAAGCAACACACAGAAAGGACCCTATGCCCCATGAAACCAGAAGTAAACAAGCCCTGGAGGAACAGTGTATGATGACTTAACCAAAAAACATGGAGAACTTTTCAACATCAGAATGTGAATTTTATCCATGTGTTTGTCCTGGCAGCATGTATGACCCTCTGACCTACACTATTCCTTAACTATGTGATTTTCCACATGTGATACTTCAATAGTTTCATTATTTCTATTAACACCATTTTGTTTTCAAGGGAAAAGTCTTATTATTACTTTTCTTACCATAATATTTTTAATTATCACTTTTTTTTCCTTTTACCTCATCCCCAATGGAAATAAGAAATTAAAAACAAAAACAATATATAAACAAACAAACCAAAAAAGCTTGTATAAAATATACATAATCAAGCAAAACAAATTCTCATATTGGTCATTCTGAAAATGTGTGTTTGTGTCCATCACCTCTCTGACATGAAGAAGGTAACATGATTCATCATCAGTCCTCTGGAATCACAATTGATCAGAGTTGATCAGTTCTTACGTTTTTCAAAATTATTTGTTTCCACAGTGTTGTTAATTTAGTATGAATTGTTCTAGTTCTGCTTACTTCACTCTGTATCAGTTGATACAATTCTTCCTGTGTTTCTCTGAATCCATCTCATCATTTATTAATAGCACAATCATATTTCATTACATTATATGCCATAATTTTCTCAGCCATTCACCAATTGTTCTATACTTTCTTAGTTTCTAGCTCTTTACCACTACAAAAAATAGTTACTATAAATATTTTTGCGTGTCTATCTATATCTATATCTATCTATATCTATCTAATCTCTCTATCTATTTATATATATATATACATGTGTATATATATATATATGTCTTTTTCTCTTACTTTTGTCTCTTTGGGGCATAATTCCAGTAGTATTGTCATTTCGTCAAAAGCTTAATATACTACTTCATTAAACAGTTTGGTTTTTAACTACTTACATCCTATTGGGTAGACCATATATCTTACTGTGCTATGGTTTTAAAGAAGTAGACCTACTAGATACCTTGACCCTGAAGGATTATCTGAGGGACCTATGGTCATAATTTGGAGGGGATACTGTCTTTAAGAGCTACATGTAGATACGAGAACTGATTTTGAATTTAATTTCTTATTATTATGCTCTTAACAAATATTGATAACATTTCCATATACAATTAAAAGTAGAAAAGGTCTGTTTATGAAAACATGACTATTTCACACAGATTAATTTTGAAAATATATGTTAAATTTATCATAGTCTTTCAAACATATATGCACATATGTAATTTTATATATACATATTTGTGTATATATACACATGTGTGTGTATACACACACACACATACATATATATATATAAAATGCATGTAGTTATTTTGAACTTCCCTCTGTCCTATGTATTTTTCAAATGTTTCATTGATATTTTATTTTCTTATTTTTTACACCATTTTTACTACCTACCCTGTCTACCCCCAACTCCATTCCCCCATCCTCCAGAATAAATAAAAGCCCTCTCATGTAACAAATATGTATAGTCAATCCAAGCAAATCGACACATAGATCTCGTCTTGTACTTCTAGTTCTGGAAGTTTGAAAAACAGAGTTAACATCCAACTCAATTCAAAGCAAGAAAGGAAGGGAAGAAACATTTATTAAGCACCCACTGTGTGCTAGGCTCTGTGCTAAATGCTTTACAAATTTTATGTCATTTGATCCTCATAACAATCCTGGGAGGTAGATGTATTACCCCCATTTTACAGTTGAGGAAACTGAGGCAGACAAAAGTTAAATGAATTGCCCAGGGTCACATAGCTAGTAAGTGTCTGAGGCCTGATTTAAGCTTAGATCTATCCTGAGCTCTATCCACTGAGCCACCTAGTTGCCTCTTATTATACATTAGTGTCTTACATTTAGAACTGAAGGAGCCTAAAACATCATCAAGTTCAGCTCTCTTGCTTTACAGATCAGAAAACTGAGGCTGACAATTGCCAAATGACTTGCTCAAAATCACTCAGCTAGTGTTTGAGTGTTCAACTAGGTGGCACAGTGGATAGAATACTGGCCTTGAAGTCAAGAAGGCTAATCTTCCTGAATTCAAATGAGACCTCAGACACTTACTAACTGTGTGACCCTGAGCAAGTCACTAAGTCCTGTTTGCGTCAGTTTCCTCATCTGTTAAATGATCTGGAGAATGAAATGGCAAACCACTCCAGTATCTTTGCAACGAAAAACCCAGATGGGGTCACAAAGAGTCAAATACAACTGAAATGACTCGACAACAACAATGTGGAAGTGTTTGAGCAGAATTTTAATGCAGGTCTTTGCTGACTCTAACTCAAGTACTTTATCCACCATATCTCCTATCTGCCTCTCCTACACCTCTTCAACAAACATTTATTCAGCACCTATCACTGTCAGTAAAGTACTGTGTTCCAGGAAGATGAAAATGCAGTTTAGACAAGATATCTTCCATGCCAAGAGTATATTGATAAATGTTTAACAACTGATTCTTTGGGGATATATATATATATATATATATATACATACACACACACATATATACACACACACACATATATATATATGTAGAGAGGTAGATAGTATGTATGTGTGTATATATAGTACACATGTATGTATGCATACATACATATATACATATGCACATGTATAATGTATATATGTATATATAATACACACATATATGCATGACATACTTTTAAATTGAATCTGTATTATTAAAATTTTCTCCATTGCTTTTGAAGTCCAGAGACAGTCGACAAAACAATAAATTAAGCCCTGATTTGGGGCATTCTTTCATTTCTGAGGGTGCATGTTCACTACTGGGAAAGGGTTTTAGGGAAAGACAATCAGTTTTGTTTTAGACATGTTGAATTTGAGACAGCTATGGGATGTCTAGATGAAAAATTTAACAAAAGGTTATTGAGAGCCAGCATAAGCTGATTCTAGCACATCATTGTTCCAGATCTTCTTACCCCAAAGTCAGCCCCCTCCCCCATGCTCTAAGCTACCGTGATCCTTGTAGAGTTCACATTTTAGTAAAATGCTTTATATACAGTATTTCCTTCTATCATCTTCCTAGTCCACAATATTAGAGGGAATGTGAGGATTCCTTTTCAAATCCAATGTAGAATAGATGACTTCCAAAGAAATGTCCTTTGTATTGCTGATATTCTAAGAACTTGTATACTGTGTGATTGCTATTTCCTTTCATTCCAACCGCTGTGCTCAAATATTGATGTTACACTGATCAAGTATAGTCCTAGTTGCTGTTGTAACACAGGCTTATTTCCCAGGGACTGATCACTGTTGACCTGACTACTCCCTCTGGCATCCTAATCCCTGTTCTCTAGATGTACTTCAACTTGTGAATGTCCTTAATAAAATGTGATGCCCAGAAGTAGACAGAAAACTCCAAGATGTAATATTACATGCATAATTGTGAGCTAATATTCATATTGGCATGAAAATCTATTGACTGAATTTGCAGTAATTTTTCTAATCTCCTACTCAGGAAGAATTTCCTAAGAATCAGAACTGCCTAAAAATAAGCCACGAGTTCCCTTCACTTGTGATGTGCAAGCAGAACCTTGATGACTACTTCTCAAGGAGGAGATTCGTGGTACAGAAACTGGTCGAAGTAGATCAGTTGTTCCCAAACATTTTTCTCCATGAACTCCTTTCAACAATAACTAAATACATTGTAAACACCCAGAGTAATTTAATAAATTACTTATAATATTCATAAGCAATTATTTACTGCTTGTGTGTTTTAATTGTTTTCGGTTGTGTCCGACTCTTCATGACCCCATTTGGGATTTTCTTGGCAAAGATATTGGAGTGGCTTGCTATTTCCTTCTCCAGCATATTTTACAGATGAGGAAGCTGAGGCAAACAGGGTTAAGTGACTTGCCCAGGGTCAGACAACTTAAGGCACCATTAAAGGATTGTTAGCACAAACTTCTTTCACCAGTTGTAGAGAAGCCCCAAGGAGTTCCTGAACTGCTAAATGAGAATCCTTAGAATATATACTTCTTGAGATCCCTTCACATTTTGAGATTATCTTCAATCTCCTCCCTGGTGGATTTTAATAAACCATTTCTAAGTTTCTTGGTAATTGCATTGTTACATACAGCAGAAGAATTTTTTTTCTTTTTAACATATTTAGCATCTTATGCATTATCAGTAATAATGCTAAATCTTTGGGGTTTTGCATGGTTTTTCTCACTGTGGAACTGAAATTCCCTGTAGGTGGGTTCTTTTCACAAATGCTGGCTGTGTGTCACACATATAAATATAGACAACAGATCTTGACCAGGAATCAACTGACTCCTGGGCTATGGATGGCTGGACTCCCTCTCACTCCAGTAAGATGCCTACCTGTAAACTGTCAAAAACTATGATGATATTAGCAACCCCCATTTCTACAGCACCTTAAAGTTTACAAAGCAACTTTCCCACAACAATCCTGTGAAATAGAGTGTGCTGATATTACCTTTATTTTTAAAATGAGGAAATCGAATCTCTGAGGTAAAAAGACTTGGCCACTGTACTCACTACCCTGGTCACCATTCTCTGGATACATTTGAACTAGTCAATATTGCTTTTCAAATGCAGTGCCCAGAACTTAACACAACACTGAAAGATGTAGTCTTGCCTGGGCAGCTGAGAGGAGGAAATCATTTGAATATGTCTATTTGCATTTAGCGGAGTGGTGGTGGTGGTGGGGTGTTGGTATCATTGGCTGCCGTATCACTTTTCTGATTATTATTTCCTTTTCAGTTTCCTAGTACTTAGAGTTTTTTTCATATGATCTGCTCAATGGTAATAATCTCCTAACCTGTGATGGTGGATTTACTTATTTATTTTGATTTAATAGTTATTTTATTTTTTTCTAATTACACATAAAGACAATTTTCAACATTCATTTTTTGAAAAAAAAAATTGAGTTCCATATTTTTCTCCCTTCTCCCTCCCCAAGACAGCAAGTAATGTGATATAGGTTATACATATGTGATCAAGTAAAACACATTTCCTCATTAATCATGTTGTGAAAGAAGAAATAGAACAAAAGAAAAAATGAAAAAAGTAAAAATAGTAACCTTTAATTTGCATTCAAACTATCCATTTTTTCTCCATATGTGGATACCATTTTCCATCGTGAGTCTTTCAGAATTATCTTATATCATTGTATTGCTGAGAAGAGCTAAGTCAATCATAGTTGATCATCACACAATGTTACTGTTACTGTGTACAACGTTCTCCTGGTGCTTCTTACTTTACTCCACATCAGTTCATGTAAGTCTTCCCAGGTTTTTCTGAAATCCACCTGCTCATCATTTCGTATAGCACAATAGTTTTCCATTACATTCATATGCTACAGCCATTCCCCAACTGGTGGGCATCCCCTCAATTTCCAATTCTTCTTGCTATAAATATTTGTGTACATGTAGCTACTTTTCCTTTTTTTGGGGGGATACAGACCTAGAAGTGGTATTGCTGGATCAAAGAGTATGAACAATTTGGTTGCCCTTTGAGCATAGTTCCAAATTGTTCTCCAGAATGGTTGGATTAGTTCATAACTCCACCAACAAGGTACATTTATTTATTTTTTAACCCAAGTTCAAAAACTATATAAAATTATTTAATCTTTCTATGCCTCAATTTACTCATTTGTGAAATGAGGACTATGGACTAGGTTCCCACTCCCTTTAAACCTATGATCTTATGATCATGCACATAAGTGATGCCAAAGAGAGAGTGTTGTGATTAGAGTCAGGAAAACTCACTCAGACACTATTTATGTGACCTGGTAAAGTCACTTAACCTCTATCTATTCCAGTTTCCTCTTCTATAAAATAAGGATAATAATAGCACCTAACTCCAAGGGTTGTTATGATAATCAAATCAATCTTATTCAAAAAGTGCTTTGTAAACCTTTAAGTGATATATAAGTGCAAGCTACTATGATGATAATTATGATCCAATGACATCACATTTATTTGAGTACTTCAAGAATACAGTTAGGAGGTGCAGTGGATATAGCTCTGAATCTGGAGTCAGGAAGACCTGAGTTGAAAGGTGTCCCTAAACATTGACTAGCTGTGACAATCTGGACAAACCATTTAACCTCTGTCTGTCTCAGTTTACTTCTCTACGAAATGAGGACAATAATACCAACCACCTTCCAGGAATTTTGTGAAGATCAAATGAACCAATATATGTAAAGCACTTTGTAAATGGTAAAGTGCTATACAAATGCTAGTTATTATTGTTATTATTGTTGTGGGAAGGCTTTTCGCTATCATAAGTCACAATTCCACCTAACGTTGGTGTGTAGTCTTTCAGTGTTGTGGCCAAAAAAGGAATGATGATGAGCCTCTCTTAACTTAGTTAGACTAGTCCTAAGCTATCTGACATAATGACTAGCACTGGACCTGTACTGCAAGTCTGCCATGATTGATGGAATCTTCCAGAGCTTGCTTGTCCTTTGCTGGCATAGTCTTGGAGAGCCCAGGGTCAGCTTCTTGTCATGCAGAAGCAGCAAATCAATTTGGATAGAATTCTGGACCTAGAATGAAGAAGAGTCATATTCAAATCCTGTCTCTTGCCCTTCATAGTTTTATGACCCTGAACATGTCATTTAGTTTCTGGGTAGCTCAGTTTCCTCATCTATACAATGAGGATGTTGGCCTCTAAAGTATCTTCCATAACTAAATCTAAGATTCTAAGATCGCAAGCATCTAATTTCTTTTTAGCTTGATTTCACAATTTCAGCCTATTGAGATGTTTTAGGATCCCAATTCTGTCATCAAATGAATTAATTATTCATTCCAATTTCTAGTCACCTGAAAGTTTGAAAGGTATGTCATTTTTATAGAACCCAGAAGCACTGCATCATTCATAGATGCTTCTCCTCCCCACCCAGGTTGACATTGATTTCCTAATTAATGTTTTATGTAGAAGATTTTCTATGCCCAACTCTGTGATAGTCAACTCTGCCTGGGAATGAGGTGATTGGGAGGAAAACAGTAGGGCCTGGGAAGAAGGTGAAAAAAGGCTTCATGGAAAATGTGGTGCTTGAGCTGAATTGTGAAAAAAAAAATTCTAGGAGGCAGAGCTGAGAAGGAAGCATATAGTATATTCTAGACATGGGTGACAGATTTTGGAGAGAGTGTTTTTTTATGAGGAACAGAAAGAAGGCCAATTTGTGAGGGCAGAGAAAAAAGTATTAAAAGCCTGGAAAAATAGGTTGGACCTACACTGTAAAGGATTTCAAAAGCCCAAACAAGACATTTATATTTGATCTTAGAGCTGATAAGGATCCGCTAGATAGGGAGGTGCCCTGGTCAGACCTACGCTTCAATAAAATTACTTTGAAAACTGTGAGGAGGATGGAATAGAGTTGGGAGACACTTAAGAACTGGGGAACGAATTGCAAAGGTGTTGCAATAGTATAGACTAGAGGTGATCAAGTCCTGAACTAAGATGGTAGCTATGTGAGTGAAGAGAAGGGAATAGATACGAAATATGTCATAGAGGAAGAAACACATTTTGACAGCTCATTGGGTATGTTGGGTAAAAAAGAGTGTGGAGCTGAGGGTAACTTCAAAGTTTTGAATATGGTAAGTTGGAAGGAAAGTCAAGGCCTCAACAGAAATGAGGAATTTTCAATTAGGAGTGTGTTGTGGGGGAGAAGACAGGAGTATGGAGCCAGATCTAACCACTTGCCAGAGCTAATTATTAAGTTTTCATTGTGAGGATATATACAACACAAATCAATAATCACACATATCAGGGCTTTATTATTGTCTAGACTTAAAAAAGTATTAGTCATTCAAATTAAACTTAAAAGTTTGTGTTCATACATATATTTTTCTGGATCTCTTTTATCAAAGAGCCTGGTGATTAAACATTTATGAACATACCCCTGTATTGCTCTATAAACATTGCTTGAGCTCAGCAGGAGTGCTATAGAAGGTACAGAAAATGAAATTATCACCAGACTGTTGGCCTGGTGGAGCCAGACTGTAGGATCATCATCATCATCATATTAATAATGATAATAAACTAGCAATTATATGGCGCTTTACAATTTGCAAAATTCTCTGCATCCATTATCTTATTTGGGTTTCAGGATATCCCTAGGGAAAGATAACAAATTCTGTTTTGAGCATGTCAGGCAGGTTGATCTTCAGCTGCTGATGGCTCAACTAATTTGAAATGTCCAACAGGCCGTTGGTAACATGAGACTGGAAGTCAGGAAAGAGGTTAGGGTTAGATTTACAGAGCTGTGCACCATCAGTCTAGGGATGATAAATAAACCCAGGAAAGCTTCTAAGGACATGAAGTGAGAAAGTATAGAGAAAGAAGAGAATCTTGGGATATACTCATTGTTAGGGGAGTGATACAATTATCTTTCAAAGAAGATTGTTAAGTGTTAGAACAAGTAGGAAGAAAATCAAGAGAGAAGAGAATTCTGACAACTCAGAGAAAGTACTCAGATGGAGAAGGTGGTAAACAGTACAAAATGCTGCCAATTGGTCAAAACAGGTGAGGACTGAGAAAAAGTCATCAGATTTGGCAATTAAAAGATCACTGATAACTTTGGAGAGAACAGTTGAAACAGAATAGGCCTACATGAGACAAAGTCTGTAAAGTTCTTTGCAAAATTTAAAGCACAATATAAATTCCAAGGATTATTCAGATGAAGGTGGGGTTCATAATAGCTGTCTTTAAATATTTGAAAGGCTGTGAAAGATGAACTGGATGTGTTCCTTTTTGGCCCTGGAGGATAGCACCAGGGGCAGGGGTTACAAATTACAGAGGCAGATTTCAATTTATTATGAAAGGGATTTTTTTTCCCAAGTGCCTATGGGCTTGCAAGTCCTCATTCAATCTCTTTTCCTTTATTTCAAGCTGAGTTGACTTGATATTTGAGTGGCCTTTTTTTTTTTAAACCATAAAACACTATGTGGAGCAGCTAAGTGTCAAGGTGGAGAGCACTGAGCTTGGAATCAGGAAGACTCATTTTCTGGATTTCAAATATGGCCTCAGACACTCATTAGCTGTGTGACCCTGGGCAAGTCATTTAACCCTGTTTACCTCAGTTCGTCATCTGTAAAATGAGCTAGAGAAGGAAATGACAAACCACTCCAAAATCTGTGCCAAGAAAATCCCAAATAGGGTCATGAAGAGCCAGATACAATTGAAATGAATCAAAACAACAAAACTGTGTAAGTGCAGATTGACGATGATGATGGTGATCCTATAGTCTAGCTATCCTTAGCTACTGTATAAAGATCTTGGGAGCTATTTTCACAAAGGGGAATGGGTGACACCTGCAATGCCTTCCTGGAACTGAGAATTCCACCATGGCATCTCCTTATCAACTTGAACTGTTGGTGCCTTTCAACTCAACCAGCAATGGTTGCTAATCCCAACTTCTACCAGTCTTTGAGTTTTCCTTTGTTTTCAGTTTTCTTTGGTTATATTCAAATTAGACCACTTCAATTAATTTTTGAGGTTGCCTTTTCTCTCTAAAAGTTGTCTTCTAACAAGGTTCCTTTTGCCTTACTTGAAACATCAGTACTAGAGTGATTATAAAATAATAGTGAAAAAGCTTGGTGTAATAAGGATTATTGGCTCCACCCTCAGGGACCATGCTCAAAGTCCCCATTCTTGGTTTTGAACAACCTCGAAGCTTGAGCTTTGGACACTTATGGATCATTGCTGAGGAGCCTGTGCTATGAAATGGTGAATAGTTTTCATTGGCTATGGATTCAGAGGAGCTCTTCTACCTTTTTCTTCCTTTCTCGCTCTGACTTATGCAGTATTATTTCAAGATGTGCCCCCACTCTCAATAATGGAGGCACAACTGCCCCATCCCCTATCCTAGGTTCATGTAGCTGTGGAGCAAACGTGAGTCTAGGTTTGGGCTGCCTTATTTTGTATTCGTTCTTTCATGATCATAGGTTAACCAGTCTTGTGGGTTGGATGTTTCCAAGCTTGGAAGCAACATTTTGAAGTTGATGACTCCAGAGGTGCTAGGTCCAGTGAGAAGATGCTTGGTTGTGGTAGAAACCAAAGCAGGTTTGTGGGAAGGAAAACTTCCATATCAGAGAAGAAAGCTACTAATAAGAGGATTGACCTAAACCTGGCTTTTTACCAGTAGACATGCATAAGAAGTTTGGACAGTGCTGAGCAAAGCTGAAATGTAAAATACTCAATTTGTAGTTCTACCAACTGCTTTAGGTTCTGCTGAGGTTTAAGTAAGCTGTTAATAGTGGTTTTACATTAAGATACTGAATTCTGTTTTAAATTTTTGTTTTGTTTTATTTTTTGTCAAGTGCCTCTTATTACAAGTATCCTATATTTAGCATTATTACCATATATAGAAAGAAATTACCTGCCCTTTACCTGGATCCTATTGTACATTGAGTATGTTTTCACTTTACCATTTTGGGGAGAGGTTGTAGACATGAGCTGTAAGTAAAACCATTCCTGGAGTGCCAAGGTATGTGTTTCATGAGCCAGAGTGTAAACAGAGTGAGCTCCCTCTTATTAGAAGCCAGGCCTTCCATGACTGAATCTGGTCCAAACTACGTATCTGGGTGCAGAAGAGGGAATGATGTAGTAATCCTAACCCTTGTGAGCTCTGCAGTGATTACTGAAGGTTGGAATGTGAATAGAGTACTGGATTTGGTGGTAGGCCATCTGGGCCCAAATTCTTGCTCTGTGATTTTGGGAAAGTCACTTAACCTACCTAACCCCCAGTTTTGTGCTCTCCACAATGAGAGAGTAGGACTAAATGACTTCTGAGGTCTCTTCCAACTCTAAATGGATGTCCCTGAGGAAGTGGAAGGAGTATAATTTCCACATGCCGTAGGAACAGTACATCTCATTACTCTATACTGTAATCAGATCTCAAAAGTTCAAAATTGGGGACGATCTCTCTGCATTTGATGTTCTACTCACTGGGAACTTTGGTAAATATTAACAATCCCAGGCATAAGCACATGGCATAAAAAGGCAGTAAGAAAAGCCAAAAATCGATCTAATTCTGTTGGCAGGAAATTCAGATTTACTAGCTGAAGTGATCTGGAGTGGTGTTAATTTGGCACCAACAGAGAAATTATTTCTGAAAGATGATTTAAAGAGCGTGGGGAGATCATTAAGCCTTATACATCTATGTTTTTTCTTCAGTTCCACGGCAATTAAGCCAAATTTTCTCAGATACTCCCAGGGAAACATTGAGGCACACTGACAAAGCTGTGTTACCACTTTCAGAATACCTAGTAACCATTCACTTGGCTATTACTCTGATAAACTCAACAAACCTGGATATTATCAAGTTTAGGAGAATCACAGAATTTCCAAAGTAGATGAAGCGCCAAAGGACATACATTCCAACCCGAGTCTGGAAAGAAGAAAATTCTTCCAACCAGTGGTCATTCAATCTCCACTTCTATCAGCTCCAATACTGGATAAACCCTCTACCAATCTATTCTAAGATTGTTAGGAAGGAAGGAAGAAAATAAGCATTTGTTAAGTTAAGCACATTTTATTTGCCAGGCACTGCTGAGTGTTCTACAAATAATTATGTCATTTGATCCTAATAATAACTTGGAGAAATAGATGTTATTATTATCTCCATTTTACAGTTAAAGAAACTGAGGTAGATCTAGGTTAAACGACTAGCTAATGAGTGTCTAAAGCTGGATTTCAACTCAGGTGTTCCTGATTCTAGGCCCAGCTCTCTAGACTGTATCACCTACCTGCATCACCTTATGCTGAGCCTTGCTTTTTTTTTTTTTAACTCAACATTAGCCTATCACTCCTAATCATGAGCTCTGCAAGTAAAGTGGAAATATCATGTCCCTCTTAGAACAACATTGCAAATACCCAAGAAATGGACATCCAAGACAAAAAAAAATGACCAAATTGACAGTGTTGTGATTTGATAGCTGAGTCAAATACCTAGGTACAGAAAGACCAAGTCCAATATCCCAAGAAAGGGGGCAGTTTTGGTGATGTGGTCTTAAGACAATCACAAAATCTCCAGAAGTCATGGACCTCTGGAAAATTAACTCTATGGGGAGTCAATCTACTCAGCTTTAGTACTCCTGCCCTGGAGCTGAGCTAGCCCATTATAGCCAGCTAGCCCCAGACCATTCCATGGACCACAGCTTATCCAACCAGCCATTTACACATCACTGTCTCATTTTTGTATTTTTATCTCAAGCACTTATCACAGTTCCTGGCATATGGTAAATGTTTAATAAAGAATTGTGCATTCATTTATTCATTCACTCATTAATTTCATAGTTGAAAGGGACCTTTGTGTTCTCCTATTCCAACCAGCACTTGAAAAAGACTTCCCACTATAGAATCCCTTAGCAGTCACTCTATTTTTATAAAAAAACAAACAAACAAAACTCTAAAGAAAGGGAAACAATTACCATTAACTACTGTAATGGTAAGCTGAGTCATAGCCCAGCCCTTTTACATTACATCACTCTGCCAACTGCCAAATCGGTATTCATCTAGGGTTCCCACCCAGCCCCTACCTTGTGTGATCTCTAGCATCCTCATACCCCAGCAACCCCATCACCAGGGCAGGCTATCACCTCTTTGACTTGAGAGCACTAAAAGTATCAGTATTCTTTGAGTAGCTAGAAAAAAACTGAGCTCACCTTTTAGCTGGAAAGAAAAATTAACCATAGTGACAAGTGATAGCCCTGTGGAAAGATCTGTGGGGAAAGATATAGTTGGGAAATGAAAGTACTACAAAATTCTAAGTATTTTCTTTAAAGGGAAAAAAAGAATAATTAGCAAAAGTAGGAAACTACTAAATGGCCTGCTTCCTCCTCCTACTCCTTCCCTACCCACCCCAGATGTATTCTAGATCTTTCCCCCAACTTTTCCTCTTCTTGCTGCTCCCTCCAGTTGTGACCTCCAATAATGACCTTGAAGAGTCCCAGAATTTCTGTTTCCCTATTGATGGATAACATCCTATAGTCTTCCCTCAATCCAAGACATTGTGTTTGAGGTCTAATATCTCCCATGCTTCCTAAAACTAACCACAACTACTTATCAACCTTGGTATTCTCTGATTTTGACTTGGTTTGGGACTTCATTTCCCAGCATCACCTGATGACTTATGGCCTTGGATTTCAGCTCCACATCCAAGTAGAATTACCCACTGGCCCTTATCCAGTCTGAAGCACAAGGATCCACCTAGTGAGGACCATAACACATTCAGCCTCCCTGGGGTAGAATAAATCCCTTGATCCTACTGTGTTTCAAAGAGCTAAATCTATTTTTTCAGCTCTCTGATTAAAGGTCTCCAATTCTATTTTTCTTTATCTCCTGTCTTTTAGATTTCCTATTTGGAAATCAAAGCACTCTATCTACACCTTAATTAAAAATGCCAGTACAAGCCAGTGAGAACATAATTATTTCATTTTATATGCAGTCCATGTATATATGATGCATCACTTCATTAAGAACAGATAAGAATAGTTCATCAGTCTCTTATTACAGGATATGGTACTGATAGAATAAAGTTCTTTTTTTTTTTTTCCTTTTCGCATTATGGCAATAACACACAAAGTTATTGCCATGGATTAAGCATAAGTATGTGCCTTTAAAGATCTACTCTGTGGATTTTGCTGTATAATTTAAATGGATACACATTTCATGCCATCTGCTAATAACATTTCCATGGTTTTATTGCTGCAGAAAGAACAGGGAAAGGCAGTTCATTCTGCATAGAATGTCATGGAAAAAGCAAGTATGTTATCTGCTATCTATAGTCCTGCCTGCACTGGATTATTTGAACACAATTCTTTGGTGCAGATGAAACTCTCTGACATTTCAAGCGGAGTTATGTTCCCTTTGGGGTAGGTGAGTTGGGTATTTGAAACCCAAAGCTACAGTAAATTTTGAAAGTAGTAGATTTACTTCTTGCAAAGAGAAATGTGTACCCATTAAAGATTCTCATGAACTTATTCTGGCTGCATAAGGGGTTAGGAGAATTTTATGTTTTATTATGACTTCAATTTCTCACGTCGGTGGTGGATATCTAATGAATTTCTGCCGAGATTAAAGCCACGTCTCCAGGGATGAACCAGAAGGGTCAGGGGGACTACAGAGCTGCTGGATGTCGCTAAGAACTCAAACCAATTTCAGCATTTTGACAACTTCAATTGCCCCCAGGCACAGACACACCTGAAATGAAAACATGATTTAAAAGTAGTCGCTGTTAAGATAGCAAATATTAATATACAGATGTATAGCAACTAGCAGCCCAACCACTTCTCCCACTGTTTTCCTACTCAGCTTTTGACTATGATCTCCTTGAGGTCAAGGTCTGCTTATTGTTCTTATTCTTGTTTGTTTGCTTTGTTTCCCCTTCTTTTGTATCCCTAGTGCCTAGCACAGTGCCCAGAATGCAGTAGGCACTTAATAAATGCTTGTTGACTGATTTCTTTTCATCTTCATTGTGATCCACAGTGTCCTGATTGTCATCCTTTCATGACTCCACTGCCGACTGCCAAACCAGTGTTCAACTAGGGTTAACATCCTGCCCCTACCTTTGTGAGCCCTACCACCTTCATACCTAGGGCAAGGCTATACCCTCTTTGACTTGAGAATATTGAGAGCATCTTTATTCTTTGAATACACATATTGTTCCACATAGTGGCACTGTGGGTAGGCCACTAGACTTGGAGTCAAGAATACCTGGGTTCAAATATAGCCTCAAATACTTTACTAGCTGTGTGACTCTGGACAGGTCACTTAACCTCTCCCTGCCTCAGTTTTCTCATCTACAAGATGGGTATAATAATAGCACTGACCTTTTCAGATCCATGAGGATCAAATGAGGTAAAACATAAAGTGCTTTGCTAGGCATAGTGTGATGGAGACAGTATAGTACTATGGAAAGAGGAGTACTAGACAGAGGACCATGGTTCATATTATTTCTTCACTTTGTTCTCCTTTATTTTATTATTTATATAGATACCAAATCGATAACCCTAAAACACAGATGTGTCCTCACAATTTTCCTCACTCCCCCCAATTTTCCTCACTCCCCCCCAACTCAAAAATTTTCCCCATTGCTTCTAGAATAAAATGCAAAATCAACCTGATATTTAAGGCTTCCATATCTTGGCTCCCACCACTCTTCTAAACTTATTCTCTATTATTCCCTTTTTGTATAATCTCCCTCCCAGTTCAAATTGACCTGCTAACTGTTCTTATATACATCATTCCACATCCTGCCACCATGATTTTGCACAGGTGATTCCCCATGCCTAAAATAGACTCATTCCTCACTTCTGCCTTATAGAATACCTAACACCTTTTGAAACACCCTGAGATACCATCTCATTATCCTCCTATAACCCTCTCTCCCTCTTGAAATTACTTTGTAGATCCTTTTTGTTTACTTTACATGTTATATCCTCTTCCACCCACAGCCCTAGAATGTAATCTCCCTAGGGTCAAGGACAATCATTTTTGTCTTTCTGTCCTCAGTACCTAACATATAGTAAGTCTAAAAAGGGTGATTGAATTAACATAATAGGTCTAAAAATGGTGATTGAATTGACTTGAATTATTGACCAAATAAGAGATAACATGATATAGTAGATAGAGAAATGGCCTTAGAGCAGGAAGCAGCCAAATTAAAATCGTGTCTATGACACATACTGGCCCTGTGATCTGGGGCAAGCACCTTAATGGCTCATAGCCCCAGGAAACTATCTAAGACTTTAAGTTTCAGAACTGGTATAGATATGCATTAGTAGAAAGATTTCACTCACCTAGAGTTTCCTTTACCAATAAAGAAAAAAATAGTTTGAAAAATCATATCTACATTTATATACCTGTATAAGTATATATACATATATTAATACATATTTTAATGTATGTTGATTTCATTTAGAGGTTTCTATCAAGTTGTTATTGCATATACAAACATGTGTGTATGTGTGCATATTCTTATATCTCTCTCTATAGCGCTATATCTATCTATATATGCATACATGTATGTGTATATATATATATACATATATACACACACATATATCTAGATATGTATGTCACTTTGTAACTCTGAGCCTCACTTTCAGCATTAGTAAAATGAAGTTCATAGTCCTTTTCCTGCCAGTCTCACCGGATTTCTCTAGGAAAATCACTTTAAACTCTCAAAGGGCCATTCAAATGTGAGTGGAGTTGAGAGGTTCCTCCCTACATGATCTAATTGACTCACCCTTTCTCTACCTGCCTGAAATTCTGCCATTTCTGAACTGGTAGTCCTCTATCCTAAGTAACCTTTACCAATAAGGGGATTTGTTCTGAGAATTTTGGATTCAGTCAAAGGGCCACACTCAAGGACTTGGAGGGCTGCATTTGGCCTTGAGGCCTCAGGCTCCTTACCCCTGGTTTGCAATCTAGTGATCCTAGCGTATTTTCTATTCTTCAGACACAATTCTCTGTCCCACCTGTGGACCCTTGTACCAGCTATCCCCTATGCCTAGAATGCCCTTCCTCATCATTTTTGCCTCCTTTAATCACTGTTGTCCTTTAATATTCAGCTTAAATGCCACCTTTCTCAAATGACCTTTTTGGCGACTCCTCCCCACCCCAAGCTTCTAGTGGCTTTCCTTCTAAGGTAACTTTTCATCTGCTCGGCATGTACCTTGTTTACACTATGAAGCACACACAGATTCCTCCATCAAACATTTTCAATAGATTCTGTATGTATCAGCAGCAGGCAGAACATAGTGTGAATGCTCCAAGAACTAGGCTTTCATTGGCCAGGTACCCCTGCTAAGCTTATCTGTGTACACATTGTCTCCCTACAATTAACATGAAAACCCAGTGACAGCAGGGACTGTTTTTCTTTTTCCTCTGTATCCCCAGAGCTCAGAACAGTGCTTGGCATAAAATAATGCTTAATAAATGATGATTGATTGATTGAGTGATTGAGTGATTGATTGATTGATCTCAGCTCCAATCCTTACTAAGTATGTGGTCACAGGCAAGTCACTTATCCTATCTGAGCCTCAGTTTCTTTGTCTCTAGGATGTATTGGTATCATAAAACGTTATTATAAGGATCCAAGATTTAAAACTAGAAGGGGTAGCCCTTGCCTGGAATGGGTGCCAAGTCAAGTCAACAAACATTTTGCTAATTGCCTGTAATGTGCTGAGCACAAAAGAAAGGCAAAAACCAGTCCCTGCCTCTCAAGGAGTCTAATTTGGGAGACAACAGGCAAACAATTATGCACAAACAAGATGTACATAGAGTAAACTGGGGATAGTCTCTGAGTGAAGGCACTAAGATTCAGGACTGGGAAAGGTCTCTTGCAGAAGGTGGAATTTTAGCTGAGAGGGGAAGGAAGCCAGGAGGCAGAGACAAAGAAGGAGAACATTCCAGGCATGGGGGACAGGTAGTGAAAATGCATGGTCAGGAGATGGTGTTCTTGTGGGAAGAACAAGAAGGAGGCCAGAGTCACTGGATCACAGCGCATGTGGAGGGTAGCAAGGTGTAAAAAACAAACAAAAAAAAAACTGTGCCAGGCACTGTGCCAAGAGCTAGAGATAGAAATATAAAAAAGAGAAAAAGTGCTTTCCCTTGAGTCTTTGAAAGCTCTTAGGAACTTAAAGTACTATACAAATATAAGAGATTATTAATGTATGACTTCTGAAGCTACTTAACTATAACTAAGAGTTGCAGGATAAAGGTCTCTAAAAATACTCCATAAAAATGAAATATGTTCTTTTAAAATGCAATTAAGATAATAGAATTTCTAAGGAAGAGACTTTAGAAATTATCCACATCAATTTCCTCAACTGATAGATGAGGAAATAGGCCCATGGAGATGAAATGACTTAACCAAGGTCACATAGCTCTTCACTAGCAATGTTCCTAAAATGAATTGAATTATAAGCTTCTTTATAGCAGAGAGAGGATCTTATACATAAAAAGTACATACTAAACATTTGTTGAATTTGAATTCCTTTGGTTGAAAAGCATTGCAGGTCCAAACCAACTCATTTTTCTCAAAGCCAGGTAATATATGACTTCTATTATCTCTTTAAACATTAGTGTGTGTAACCTTAAAATAATGACTTAAAATAATATATTAATGCAATAAGAATGATTCCTCCTGTATGTACATGAGTTATAAGGATAACAGAGAAGTTAAACTTCTTTAGTCTCTTAAATATATTTCATATGCACACACATGTACACACATATGTTTCATATATGTATATATATATATATACATGCACATATATATGTATGTCTCCTTAGGAAAGACCAGTCATAATTCCATAGGAGGCAATAATTATATATTTATATATATAAAGTATTTATATATATTTTAAAGTTTACGAAGAGCTTTACAAATATGATCTCATTGGTCCTGACAACAACCCTAGAATGCAGGCGCTGCTTTACAAATGAGAAAACTGATACAGAGAGATGTTATGTCACTTGCCCAAGATCATATTGCTAATAATTTCGAAAGACAGCTAGACGGCAGAGTAGATAGAACACTGGACCTGGAATCAGGAAAGACCTGACAACGTTCAGGGTCTTTGAGTTTAAATCTGGCTTTGGATACTTATTAGCTGTGAAACCTTGGGCAAGTCACTTAACCTGTGTTTGTCTTAGCTTTCTCAGCTATAAGGGAGACACCTCCAGTTGTCCTGATCTATATCTTGCCCCTGGACCCAGACGGCTCCAGAGGAAAAAGTGAGGCTGGTGTCCTTGCACAGCCCTCCGTCATTTAAATCTAATTCACTTACAAGTCATGGAATCACCTCCCTGATGCCATGGTCCTCTTCAAGAATGAAGGACAAACAATAACTCAGCTATACTATCAGTATGATAATAGCATCTACCTCCCAGCATTGTTGTCAGGATTAAATGAGATAATATTTGAAGAGTGTTTAGCACAGTGCCTGGCATATGGATGCTGTGTAAATGTTAGCTATTGTTATTACTATTAAGTGTCTAAGGCAGGCTTTGTATCCAAATCTTCCTGATCCCTGGTCTAGCCCTCTATCCATTACTGCCAAACAGTAGCAAAAAATTGGTTATTCCAAATCCTTCTTCTCCAGGACTACTTCCTTTTCCAACTTGCTATTTCAGGAGAGAGATATTGTATCACAAAGGTAGCTGGAGAATCTTACTAAACCTCCTCCAATAAGCACCATACCCACAGGTCATGGTCTCCCTTGGCCCAACAACAACAGAATTGTTAATAGCAGCAGTTTCCATAGCCATAGTCACAGCCAATTGTCATAGTTTTTGTAGGGAAGCCAAAGGTGCATAAATCAGTGATCAGAAAAGTGTTTAACTCTAAATATTTTCTTCTATTAAGCTGATTTTTCTATCTTTATTCTCTTTAATGTTATTTCTATTTCTACATCAGGAATTGTGATGTTGGAATTCAAATGTGGTACCATTTTGTGATGAAGGGAGTAGTTTGTTACAGCTATTTCCCCCTTTTCATCTTTATTTTGTTCTCTCAGTTTCATCCTTATATGCCCTTAGGATAATCTGACTTACTTGGATTATTCTCTAAGCTTTCAGTAAATTTTTCAATTCATTGGTTTTTCCTGTTTTTAGGAAGTGTAGTCCTCCTTCAGGGACTACTTTCGCAACTCCGTTTGCATTGGCAGGACGCGTTCCAAGAAGGAGGCTGAAGTTCTGGGGATAACCAGAGGGTCCGACTTTCTACTAATGTTGTTCACCACTCACCCTCACCCCATCTCAAGCCAATCACTAACACGGTATTGAGAACATCTTCTAGGTGTGAAGAATACTCCCCTACAAATACACACAACTCCATGAGGAGAGTAGGCAGAATCTTAAAGTACAAGATGATGAGATACAGGTGTAGCGAATACTTGTGGCAAAGAATAACTCAAAACTCTTTGGTCCTGGAAGTCCTACTCGGCCTTTGTAGAATCTTCATGAAATTCCTACTAGGTACAGCTCTCTGCTAGACCCCGAGAACCCATAGCTGGTTCTTCTCTCCATCCTGAAGGTTCACAATCCCTGAAATTGCCTTTCCTCCAGAGATTATCACCCTGGACTAGACGCATTATCTCCTACTGGTCCAATCTCTTCAGCTGGATGTGTGATCTGCTACTGGTGCACTCTCTCTGACCGCTAATATCTTTACTTGATAGGACACTCCAAATGAAATCCACATACATCTTAATACTCCGAATTCACTGCAAATATAGGCACAGGGAGCATGTGGGAAAATATTACTCAGGAGTAAGAAATTGAAGGAGCTTAAGGTTTGTATAGTACACATAAGACTCACATCTATGTAAGTTTTATCTTCAAGAAAACACTTGGGTAATACTAGACATAAGAGGTACAAAATAACATTGTATAAAATGAAATTTCTCTATCTTAATGGACAGGAAATGACTGGTTACTGTTGTGGGAGTCATTTGTGAATCAGAGGTCTGTGTACAATCAAGCCATCAACTTATTAGAGGAAAGATCAAAATCAATACCAAATTAGAAGAAAGAATAGAAATGAGAGCAGGACATGGTGTACATGTAAAGTAGATCAAATCTGACCTAGGGAAACACGCTATTGACAAGCTATTGAAAATTGAGAAATGGAACAGATGTCAACATAAATGCATTTCTTAAGTAAGTTTAACTGTTATCAATCAATCATCACAAAAAGAAATTAAAAATAAAACACACACCTAGAAACTACTTCATCTAGGAAACATTTGCTCACCTGGCTAAGCAGAGGAATATGGAAATCAATGATAATACCAATTTAAAATATAAATTTATTTGTAAAATCTAAGGAGAAAGATGATAAAAGATCTTGAGAAGTAGGATTCTATAAAAGGATGTGGGTTCCAAAGCCACCCACCTAATGTAATAACAGAAAACCCAGACACCTCTCATGAATCAATAAATCAGTCAACGGTTTAAATTATTAAGGAATTTTCCTACAGTTTTACATTATGGTTTCAATAAGCCTTTAAGTAAGATGTGAATAAACCCTTAATCAACTTAAGAGGACTATAAGTAAAATTTTGTGGTTGCCAATTATAAGGAAATAGATGTGGTAAAATTTAACAAAATATTAATTATATGAAAACTATGTGTTAATCATCTGTGAAAAATATTTGTAATATTATGAGTTGATTTTAATATATAAAATTTTCAAATAAAAGTTTAAAATATATATGTACATACACACACAACACACACGTATCTATCTAAATATACATATAAACATATAAACATATATACATATACATATATATATATATATGCATGAATACCCACACCTAAGAATTCAATTTAGCAAACATTTGTCAAATTTCTACCATGGGTCTGACACTGTGCTAAGAACTGAGAATACAGACATATATACATATGTGCATATACATATGCATGTATATATGTATATGTGTATATATCTGCCACAATTTCCTCCTCTTTAAAATTGGGATAAAAATAGTTGTTGTTATTCAGTTGTTTTCCATTGTGTCCAACTCTTTGTGATCCCATTTGGGGTTTTCTTGGCAAAGGTACTGAACTGGTTTGTCATTTTTTTCTCCAGCTCATTTTACAGATGTAGAAACTGAGGCAAACAGGGTTAAGTGACTTGCCCAGGGTCACACAGTGAGTAAGATTCTAAGGCTGGATTTGAACTCAAGAAGATGAGTCTTCCTGACTCCAGGCCCTGCACTCCTTCACTGTGCCATCCACCTGCCTGTAATAGTAGTATCTACCTCTCAAGGTTGTTGTGAAAATAAAATGAAGTAATAATTATAAAGTACTTTGCAAATCTTAAAGTTTTATATAAATGCTAGTTATTATTATTGTCTATAATCTCTTTATCATCTACATATCTTTCTATGAAACATGAAAGGAAGTTTGTTAACAATGAAATTAGGAAATAGAAGGGATGGGCCAAAATAAGGAAATGAAAGGAATGGTCACGGAATAGATGGTAGAGTCATAGCCAATAACAGAAGCTTCAGTTAATGCAACTTGGGATTTTGAATTCTGGGTGGAGCCACAGGGAAGTAGATCATCATCTCCTTTACAATGTATATTACTCCAAGGAAACTTGCAAAAATTAGAACTCTTAAGGAACACACTTCTCTCACTATTAGTGATATTTCAGCAGCTGATAGCGTGGAGAAGTCAAGTATTTCATGGATTATTCAAGTCCACATTGAAGCAGGATCAGTCACACTGAAATGGAAAGAAATGCATTTGAAAGCAAAACAAATAACAAAAAAAAGAGCCAAGAACTGACAAACTCTGCAAACCCCTCTAATTAATGTTCAGAAAAATAAGTAAAGACTAGCTGAGGGACTAAGAAGCTAGAGGGCTTTTATTGATTGCTTCATAGTGTGGCTTAGACTTCTTGAAGTTGAAAGAATAGTAAGAAAACCAATGAAACAGCACAATAAAAATCAAGTTAACTCTTGGTATGTAGGAAAAAATGCTTCTTTTGAGCAAGACAATACAATGGCTGAAGCACTAAATATTGGATGAAGGCAATTTTTATGCATGGAAATCAGTTTCATATTCAAAGCTATTCCCAAATCATTGTTAGAAATCCAGATGAGCCTGTGAGATGTGGTCTCTTTATCATACTTTAAAACAATCCTCTAGAGGCAGCTAAATATTTCAGTAGAAACAGTGCCAGAACTGGAATCAGGAAGAACTGAGTTTGAATCTGGCCTCAGACACTTAATGGTTATGTAACCTTGAGTAAATCCCTTAACTTCTGCTTGCCTCAGTTTCCTCAACTATAAAATGGGAATAATAATAGAATCTACCTACCTCCCAAGCTTGTTGTGAGGGCCAAATGAAATGATAATTATGAAATGCTTAGCACAGTATCTGGCTTATAAAAGGCACTTTATAAACACTTGTTTTGGGGCAGCGAGGTGGCGCAGTGATAGAGCACTGGCCCTGGAGTCAGAAGAACCTGAGTTCAAATCCAGTCTCAGACACATAACACTTACTAGCTATGTGACCCTGGACAACTCACTTAACCCTATTGCCTAACCAAAAAAAAAAAAAAAAACCAAAACAAAACAATAAATGCGTGTTTCCTTTCATTTAAATATGTTTGCTTGGGGTTTTGTTTTTGTTTTTGTTTTTTTGTTTGTTTGTTTGTTTGTTTTACTTTATAGTAGTCTTCAAAGTCTTGAACCTCATGAAAGAATGATGATTTCTATAGATATGTTCTGGAATTGTAGAAATTCCTAATGGGGATGAAAGATTGGAAGAGGACCTTGCATTATACTCCACATATCAAAAAAGTCAAGAGATATAAATAAATATGCGTTAATGGCCTGAGAACTTACTTGATTTAAATCCCATTGAAAACCAATAAGGAAATTTATTTTCTTTGAATTATCCTCTAGTGATGGAAATGGGAGGGAAGAAAAATTCTTGTAAGTTGAAAAAAAATATAATTATAAAAATGGAAGGAAAAAACCTATGGTTTAAAATCATGGCTGGTATTGGGAAAAAAATGAATAAAGTTATGCTTCATAGCCAAAGTGACTTGTGGTTTCATGATGGAGAATTAAAAAGATGTATCAAGATCTTGTGAATTCAATGCAAAACCATGTTGAGCAAGCAATTGCAGCCAAAGGAATATATGTGGGCTATTAATTAAAAAACCCCGACATAAAATGTTATAAAGCTTATTGTATGTCAACAGATATAATCATTTTACTTTGTCTCAGCTAATTCATAGACCATTGTAATTCTTTGTTACTATAGTATGTTAACCTCTAGGTCATTCTTTCTACTTCCTCAAGAGAATGGGTATCTTCTTAGTCTCTTTCTCCACTCTTACTCCTGCTTTCTGACCTTGAGTCCAATGGCCTTGCCATTATAGCACATTCTTTAAGCTATCAAATACAATCAAAACTTCTTTCTTTATATCATTTACCTCTCTTTCCTAAAAGCAGGGCATAGTAAATAAAGATAAATAAGTTTAGGAGTGGGTAGGTGGCACAATGAATAGAGTCCCAGGAGTGGAGCCAGGAATACTCATCTTCATTAGTTTAAATTTGGCTCCAGATACTTACTAGCTGTATGGCTTTGGATAAATCACTTAACCCTGTTTGCCTCAGTTCTTTTCAACTGTAAAATGACCTAGAGATGGAAATGGAAAACCACTCCAGTGTCTTTGCCAAGAAAACCTCAAATGGAGTTATAAAGAGTAGGACATGTGTGAAAAACAGCAACAAATAATGTTTCTGCTCTCCAGTGAACTTCCCCCTTATTAAACATCTTCCAACAGAATCCGGAGTACTAGCTATTTGGGGACGCTGTAGAGGGAACTCCTGCGCAGGTACTAGATAGACTAATTGGCCTCTGAGCTCCTGATGGCACTGTTTAGTTACTTTAAATTAATTGAAGGTTTTCTTTTTAAATTTTATTTGCTCCTCTTATCTTCTTACTCCTGAAGAAGAAGAGAGATGGATAAACCAGCCATGGAACCAGAATATTAATTTCACTTTGTAAGTCTCCATCTTGCAAGTTAGTAAGTCCCTTATTGAATGCTACTGGTTCATCTATATCTAGGATAAATTGCATGCCTTAGACACTTATTCTTTATCACTTCAGACCCCCATTCAGAGTCAATCAATTACTTAACAAAAAGTCGATGAAGTGAAAAGCTATGGGAGTAGGACATGATAAAGTATGTTATCAAAAAATGTTCCTGACACAATAATCACCTTAGTGTCCTTGTTAAATAGTACTGTTTAATGGTACCTAGGAACTGGTAGAAATCTTCCACGGAAAAATCATCAGATACAAATGTTAACATAAGTTAACAAAATGCTAATAGAAAGGATGGATACTAGGACTATATTATATCTCAGTTTTTCCTCATTTGATTCAATTGAAGAATCCATTGTACACTAAATGTGTGCCAAGCACTGGGTATATAAAAAGAAATATGCCTTGGCATTCAAAAAGCTTGTAATCTACCAGGGAGAATAGGAACACTATGTACATTGATGAGTAAATACAAAATATCTCTCACTTAATCCATCAAAAAGTATTAATTACGTGCCAACTACATGCCAGGCATCATGCACACTAGGAATACAAAGACAAAATAGAAATAGTGCCTGCCCTTGAGGAGCTTAAGATCTAGCAAGGGAAGACAATTCTTAATACATACAGAAAACAGATGCAAAATATATACAAGGTATTTTTTGGAGGAAGGATCCAGTAGTTGAGGTGAGTGGGTAAAGCTTTATTTATTTTATTTATTTTTAGTGAGGCAATTGGGGTTTAGTGACTCACCCAGAGTCACACAGCTAAGAAGTATTATGCGTTTGAGGTCAGTTTTGAACTCAGGTTCTCCTGACTCCAGGGCAGGTGCTCTATCGACTGCACCACCTAGCTTCCCTAGTAAAGCTTTATTTAGAAGTAGCACTTAAAGGATGCTAGGAATTGCAGGAGATAGAAGCGAGAAGAGAGAGCAGTCTAGACTTTGGGGACAACCTGTGAAAAGACAGAAAGCCCTGAGATGGAATGTCATGCAGCATGGTAAATACAGTTTGCTTGTAACCTATAGTAAATGAAAGAGTGTATTGTGAAATCAGGTGAGATAGGTGGGAATTTGTCATTTTCATTGTTGTCAACTTTGCCAATTTGATGAGTATGATACAGTACCTCAGAGTTTTAAATTTGCATTATTTGTGATTTAGAACATTTATTTTTCATATGGCTGTCTATAGCTTAGATTTTGTCTTCTGAAAACTTTTTATTCTTATCCTATGATCATTTTTCAATTGAAGAATGCCTCAGATTTTGAGTTGAGAAATAAAACCTTTATCTATTTTTTCTCCTAGTCTCCTGTTATGGACTATCCTTCTACCTAGGTCTTAGATCTCATGCCTTATGGTCTCCTCTATCATCAAATCAAGTCCACAAACACATTCTACAGCAATCATTCTCTATCTCTCCTCCACTGCCAAACTCCTGAGGGAGAAATTGTTTGCCTCAACTATCTCACCTCCCACTGCCTTCTTAACCTCTTTTAATCTGGCTTTTGACTCCCTCATTCAACTGAAACTACTATCTCCAGTAGGTTTTTTTTTCCTCAATCTCCATCCTTTTTTAATAATGTTGACCATTCATTGCTCCTAATAATTTTTAACTGTGCCTTATCTCTATCCTTGGCTAGATTTTCAACTACACCTTGCCTGCCTTAGGGCAAGTGTGTCTTGTGCTTTTCATCTGGGCTCTTTTCTCTTCTCTCTATGCTCTCTCTTCATAATCTCATCATCACAAGAATTCAAGTATCATATCTACACAAAAAACTCCCCAATTTACCTACATAGACTTCTTTTATTTCTTAAAGTCCAATCTCACTTCACTACTAGACTTCTCTCTCTGGATGTCCCATTGACATTCCAAACTCAACATTTCCAAAACAAATTCATTACACTCCCTCACCTCTAATTACTCCTTCCCTCTAACTCAGTTATTTCTCCTGAGGTCACTAGCATAATTCTAGTCATTGAGGCCCACAATACTAGAGTCATCCTCAATCCTTCACTTTCCATCACTCCTCCCCAAAACCCAATGAGTTCCTAAGTACTCTCCATTCCACCTATACAACATTCCTTCCATCTGTCCCCTTTTTTCTCTTACACAGCCACCAACCCAGTCCAAGTAATGTATTGCATCACCTGGTCTATATGATAGCTTCTTGATTGGTCTCCCTGGCTACAATCTCCTCCTTTTCCAATCCATCCTTTACAAGGTGGCATTCCCAAAGCTAAGGCCTACAGTGATATTCCTCTACTCAAGAAACCTCAATGGCTCCCTATTTACTTTATGATAAAACTCCACTGTCTAACATTTAAAGCTTTTCATAACCTGGCTGCAGTCTATGCTTCCAAATTGTTTGCACAGTGTTCCTCCCCATTCAATCTAAATTCTAATCAAAGAGGCCCATTTACTTTTCCCAGAACACAATAATCTACCTCTGCCTCCATGTTTTTGCACAGTTTGTTCCCCATGCCTGAAATACTTTCTCTCCTCATCTTCACTTCACAGAATTCCCCAAATTCCTTTAATGAACAGTTCAAATGTCATGTCCTGCAGAAGGCCTTTCCTGATCTTGTGCTTTTCCTCTCACCCAAAGCTCATAGTGTTGCCTCTCTTGAAATTATTTTGAATATTTTCTGGATATTTTTCCATGTAATTATCTAAGTACATATTGTTGCCCAATGGCAGAAGAAAACCTCTGTGAGGGAAGGGACTGTTTTGTTCTTTTGTGTGTATGTGTGTTGCCATAACTAAGACCTTTATCGGAGAAAGTTGTTTGAATTTTTTTCCTAGTGTCCTGCTTTTCTTCTGATTTTGGCTGTATTGGTCTTGTTTGTATAAAAATTTTGTTACAAAACAATTTTTTGTAATCAAAGTTGTTCCTTTTACCTCTTGTAGACCCTTTAGTTTTTTGTTTGGTTATGAACTTTTTCCTATCAATAATCAGACAGATAATTTCTTCCATGCACCTCTAATTTATTTATGATGTCACTCTTTAAGTCTAAATCACACACTTATTTGGAGTTTGATTTTGTAGAAATGATGGCCTGAAAGTACCATCATATCATATATAATCTATACCTAATTTCTGCTAGACTGATTTCCAGTTTCCCAACAGTTTTTGCAGAATAGTGAGTTATTCCTCCAATAACTTAGATCTTTGGGCTTGTCAAACACACATTAACTGCTTATTTGCTTCTATCTATTGTGTACCTAATCTGTTCTCCTGGCCAGCTTCTCTTTCTTTACCAGCACCAAGTTATTTTAATGACTACAGCTTTGTAGTACAGTTGGCAATCTGGTACTGTAAGGTCCTCTTCCTTCTCACTTATTTTTTTCATTAATTCCCTTCATATTCTTGACTTTTTTCTTCCATATGAATTTTATTTTTTCTATTATCTAAAGTAATCTTTTGGTAGTTTGATTTGTATGACACTGAATAAGCAAGTTAATTTAAGTACTATTTTCATTTTTTATTATATTGGTTTGCCCTGCCCATGAGCAATTAGTATTTCTCCAAATATTTAAATCTATATTTCTGTGAAGAATGTTTTGTAATTGTTTTCATATTGTTCTTGTATGTGTCATGGCAGGTAGGCTCCAAAGTATTTTACACAGTCTGTAGTTATTTTAAATGGAATTTATCTTTCTATCTCTTACTGCTGGATTGTGTTGATATACAAAAATTCTGATGATTTGTGTGGATTTATTTTCTATCCTGAGGCTTTGCTGAAGTTATTAATTGCTTCAATTAGTTGCTGTTGCTTTTTAGTTGACTTCCTAGGGTACTCTAAGTAAGTCATCATATCATTTGCAAAAAGTGATAATTTTGTTTTCTCTTTGCTTATACTCATGAACAGATTTGTTTATAGAGTAAGGGAAATAAATAGACCTCTCCATCTGCTATCAATCACCTATCAGTTTCCCAGTATGGCAAATGGAATTGTATATATTATATACTATATGACTATACTATATAGTATAAACTATACTATATAGTATACCATATTAGTATGTACTATATACTTATACTATTTGCTCTAAAAGGTTACTTAGAGGGAAAAGTGTGATAATGTATGTGTTTTGAACAAGCTATTATTACCACCATCAACATGCCTTCCTAAATGAGAAATAATCAGTAAAGCACTTTGCAAACCTTAAAGCAAAACTACCTATTATTTTTATTCCCCCACTAATCAGATCAGCTGCTATCCTTTGTCCAGGAACCCAGAAGCCTGGGTCCTGGAAGTCTCATATCTCCCATTAAGGAGCCAAAGCACAGCTAAAGCTCGGAAGAAACTCCTGGTAATCCATCTATACCAGCTGAGGTTCTGCCAGGCCCTTCTCTGACGACATCTTTTTATGCTACTTCTCTTATGTAATTCTTCAGTGTAAATACAATGTATCCACTTACACTTATCATGTGCCCTTCTATTGCCTTTTCACAGTACAGTGTGATACAACAGCATAATAGCTTTGGGGTCAGGGAGATTTGGGTCTAATTCCACCTGTAAAGTGTGTTAACTATACCACACCATGGGCAAATTACTGAACACTTTATGAGGCTGAGTTTCCTTACCAAAATAAATGTAGTTAATAATCCCTGTGTTCCCCCTCATCAAAAGTAATTGTAGGAACCAAATGAGATGATGGGTACACAACCTTCAAGCACAATGTACATGTCAAGTATCTAGATGGAACTTTCTGGAACACTTTAGAAAATACTACATGAATATTTGGATTCTCACAAGGCTCAGTTCCCTCTGCCTCCTTCACTTAGATAGTCTAAAGGAAAAAGGCAAGGAAATAGTTTATCTCTGACGATATGGCCTTACTATCTGCAACATGCCCCACTCCTGCATTGATAGAAATGAGGAAGCATGTCAGAGGCAACCAACTTCAGGATGCACAGAACTTGTTCACTTTCTGAAACCTGTGAATTTTTTTCCTCCAGAGGCTATTGAGGCATCACTGCTACCGCTGTGCTTTCTAGTTTTATTTCCCCAATGCTTCTTCATTTATTTTTCTAATTTGTCAGAGTTAATATCTTGTCACTCACAAACCTTTCCCTATGTATCATTAATTCTTCATGGCAAGAAAACATGGCATATTACTCCCCTATTTGATAGAAATAATACAGAACATTATCACTTAACTTGTTTTTAATTACTTCAGAGGGGACTGATCATTAATAGCCTTGTAGCTTCTTACTTCTTATCACCAAGTTGGATGACATATTGTATCTTAGCTAGCAAGTTTGGATGGGGTGAAATCTCACAGGATGTACAAAATTCACAGTTCCAAGATGGGCCCTACCACAAGCTGTGTTTCTGAGAATCAATTAGAAAGGATCACCTCCAGAAAGTTGATGACAGGCATTGAATTTCTGTGGCCGAAACAACTCACATAGACCATGTGTGAGTATTTAGTATATAGCAGATGCTTAATAAAAGCTTGTTGAATTAATGAATGGATAGATAGATGAATAGGTTGCTTTTTTATCTCTAATGATGATCTTTGAGGTATATATAAGGAAACAAACCAAGATTTAGAACATATCCTATGGTTGTTGAACAGCATAACGGTAAGGCACACATGATAGAATTGAAGCCATATCTAGATTTCATTAGCAACAACTGAGTTAATTGTAACACTAGATGGTATTTACCTAGTTCTTTAATACTTACAAACATTGTTTACCTGCATAATCCCATTTGATTGTCAAAATGATACTGTGAGGTGTATACTAAGGAGACTATTATTATGAAATTGTCCTTTCCTCCCTTTCCAATATTCCACTTGACTCCCCTCCACACACTCTATGAACAAGCCATAGAGCCTTATTGTTCTCCACCCAGCTCCTATCTCCTGGCCTTTACAGCAAATATATCCCATGTCTAGAATGATCTCTCTCCTCACCTCCTCATCTTATCTCTCTGACTTCTTTCAAGACTCAATTCAAATCCCGTCTTCTGCTAGAAGCCTTTCATGATCTCTCCACCTCTCCCTCCACCACAGATGCTAGATGAGTAAATAGACTCAGAAATGGTAAGTACATTGACTATGTCCAAGCACTCAGTAACTATTGAAGGCAGGATTAAACACGGATCTCTTTTGACTACAAGACCCATTTTTCCCCACTATACCCCTCTGCCTTACTAATATATCACAGACACAATGACAAGCACTTTATTCCATTCTAGTGTATTTTTTCATAAATCCTGGTTTCCATTGCAGGGCAATTCAATGGATGCATGTTTTTGTTGCTGTTGTTGTTTTTATGTGCAAACCACTTACCAGTACAGACCATGATCCCTCCATTCCTTTTCATCTTTTATAATTCTTGTTCATATCTTTCCACAAATACTTCAAAGGAAATAACAATAGCTCTCGTTGATAGAGTAAGATTTCCAAGCTTTTTTGTTTTTTCTTTTGATTTAAACTTTCTAACAACTCTATGAGGTAAGTTATTTAGTTATTATTAGCAAGTTTTTACAGATAAGGAAATTGTAGTTCAGAAATTTACCAATGTTAACACAACTAGAAAGTGTCAGAGGTAGAATATGAGCACAACAGATCTCTTCTCACTTTTTAAGTTCAGCACATTTCCTTTCCCATTGCCTACCCTACTTCTCCAAAGAGTATCAGAGATTTCCAACATCTGTACAATGCTCTGGAAGTCTTTCTCGAGTTCTAGGATAATGCTTCCTGACCTGCAGACTATAGACCAAAGAGGGTATCTATGATTATCTCATAGGATCTACAACTGTATAGATAAGTGAACATATATTCTGTAGACAGAATATCAATCAACAAACATATATTAGGTTTTTACTATGGGCCAAATATTTCCCTCAGCACTGGAGACAAAAGAAGTAAAACAAACAAACAATAAAAGGGTTCTTGTCCTTAGAAGCTTACATTCTCAGAGGGAGACAACATATACTTAACCTGATGCATCCAAGTAGTAGATGGAAGGTGTTGTTTGTTGTTGGCTGAGAGTGAATGTAAATAACAATTGTTTCTGTTCTGGCCAGAAACTAAGGATCTTCCCTTCACAGACTGATTCTCTTGGGAAGTCAAACTATACCATCTTTTGCCTCAATCCTTACCTAGCCTTTCATCACTGAATGGGTGCTGCTTCAGATAAACTGAGACCTGTGAAAGACCTCACTTAAAAAGGTAAGGGTCTCCCACTGCATTTGGGGGCATCACCAGTCATCCTGACCTATGTCTTGCCACTGGACACTGAATTACTCTGGAGGAGAGATTCAAGCTGATGATGACTTTGCACAGCCTTGCCTCACTTAAATCCAACTCACTTACTCAAGACATCATCGTCCTAATGTTTTTGGTCTTCTTTGAGAGTAAAAGACTAGAAACAACAATTGGGATGGAAAGTGGTCTTAGAGGGGAAGGAAATACGACATCTGGTACATGTTTGTATTACTCCTTTTCAATGTATGTAGATCCATTGTGATTAATAATATACTTATTTATTGAAAAGCTTTACTGAATTGAGTAGCTTTTGGTCATTATGTATTTTCTCAATCAATAACTATTAATAATATAGCTACTATTGGGAGGCAGTCCATGAAATTTATTTCCATTCAAAATTTGGCTATGAAGTTTCTGTAAATCACTACACAATTCTAAATCCAGTGGTTTGTACCATTTTGCCAAGCTCTGTTCTAAAGCAGAGACACCAAACACAAGAATAGCCAGGCAATGCAGCCCACAATACTTCAGAATGCAGCCTGAATCAGATTAAAATATAAATAGAAAATTCTTCCCAAAATAAATAAAAATACAATAGAATATAGATAATGTTAATATGTGTTTTTCTAAGTCAATATGCAACCCATAGGGATCATTATGTATGGTTTAGTGGCCTCTTTCTATTTGTTTGACACCACTGTTCTAGAGAACCTTATTCAGACCAGGTCTCATCAATAATGCATTAGGGTTGTATACAGGCTTTCTTTCTCAATATTTCCCAATTATATGCATCCTGAATGATCCCTTTTCTGCCATTTTTTCATTCAGATTCTCTTTGATTCATAAGCTATGGTTTTGTGGACATTCAGCATTCAGTCTTTTTCAGTCCTTCGTTTTATCCATAGTTTTGATTCTATGGGGATTGTGGTATTGCAAGATTCACAGTCATGTGGTATTAAAAATATTTTGTGCAAGGGGACAGGCTGGAATGGTTGAGAATGTTGCACAAATTCCCAAATGAATGAATCAATGATAAGACATTTATTAAGCACTTATTATATGTCAGGCTCTGTAGTAAGTACTAAGGATGTAAATGCAAGAAATCAAGATAATCTCTGTCCTCAAGGAGCTTATATCCTAATAGTCAGAGACTAGAGACAGTACAGAAAGTGGTGGCATGAAGGAGAGCAAAGTAAAGAGCAATAACATGGTTTAGAAATGATGGTCAGGAAGTGACATGGAAGTCTGGTTCTAGACAAGATAAAATGAAAGCTCACCTATCAGAACATAAGATGGTCCTAAGGTCAGAGTCCAAGGCTTCAGTGGGAGAAGGATAAGGAAGTTGAGAATGATGGGAAGAGTGCAGGAACAATGGTTTGCAAATGCAATGGAATATGTCCTTTTCTTCCTATTTGATTCACAGTTCATCGTTTATTTTTAGTGCCTTCCTAGGATGGATGCACAGATGAATTGCTCATCCAACCACATATCAAAGTCTAGAAAATATTGATTCATCACCTATTTGATTTTGCCCATGTAAATCATTATACTGATTTATTTTCAATATCCATGGATCTCATGAAAAGGTCCTATAGTAGACAATTGAGAGGAAAAACAATTAAAAAAAACTCTTTGCAGCAAATTTCTCTAATAAAGTTCTCATTTCCAAGATACATATGTAATTGCTTCAGATCTATAAAACTAAGAGCAATTTCCCAATAGATAAATTCCCAAAGGATAAGAACAGGAAATTTTCAAAGGATGAAATTCAAACTATCAACAATCTTAAGGTAGGGAAAAAAAAAGCTCCGATTCACTATTATTAGAGAAATGCAAATGAAAGTGACTCTGAGGTTGTGTCTTCTACTTATCAGATGGGCAAAGATGACAAAAGAAGAAAATGAAAAAGTGTTGGGGGGGTATTTCAAGAAAACAAGTATAGTGATGTTGAGGAGTTATGGGACCCCAAAATCACAATACGCATGTCCTTCCTGAAAGAATTCGACTCAAGCTTTCTTTCAGCCAAAGACAAGGTTTATTAGAACATTTGTCATATTGGGCAGACTCTTAAGGAGTCTGAACATTAGCAAGCTATTGGCTAAATTATAAGAATCTGAGCAGTGGCTAGATTTTAAGAATCTGAGCACTTTAATAGAGACAAGATGGATTTTATATACAGAAAGACTGTGGGAGGGATCTAGGAGTGGCCAAGTACTTTGGGGTGACTGGAGGAGGGATCTAAGGAGGATCTGGTTGGGAGTGGCCAGTAAACTGGGGTGAACAGAACACCAGGGACCTGGACCATGTGGCCAAGGGAGAATGGAGCCTAGCTGGGATAAAATGTGGGAAATGGGCTGGGGGTAGGGGGTAGGGAAGGGTATCATGGGGAGGTAAGACAGTAGAGGGCTAGGCTAGGTTAAGGGTAACAAAGAATTGGGAGATTGGATATAGGGTTGATGGGATCATAGCCTCAGGAGAAAACCAGAGATTTGGCCATGTGGGAAAGTCCAGGGTTTTTCCTTTCTGGGGTCCAAATCCCAACCCCATCAGTAATACAGTGTTGGTGGAAGTACAAATTGGACTAGATATTTTGGAAAACAATCTGGAATTATGCCCCCAAAGTTCCTAAACTGTACAAACCTTTTAACCCAGCTATACTGCTTCTAGGCTTATACCTCAAAGAGATTAAAGAAAGCAAGAAAATGACCTATATGTACACCTGGAAAATTAATGCATGTCCACCTATTGGGTAATGGCTAAAGAAACTGTAGTATATGAATGTAATAAAATATTATTACAAGAAATGACAAAATGAACAATTTCAGAGGAAACTGAGAAGACCTTTATGAACTTGTACAGAGCAAATTGAACAAAACTAGAAGAAAAGTTATAGAATTATGGAACATCATAAAGAAAAATTACTTTGAAAGATTTTACAACTTTGATTAATGCAATGATAAACCAGGAATCCAGAAGAATGAAAATGAAACATACCACCTTCCTCCTTCCAGAGAGGTAGTAAACTTAAAATGGAGAGGGATACATAACTTTTGGGGCATGATCAACGTTGGAATTTTTCTGGATTATGCCGGATTTTTTTTTTGTTTTTTTCTTTTATTTGATTGTTCAATGAGGGTAGCACTGGGAGAAGTATGTTATAAAGTATATACAATATATGCGCATATACACATGAATTTTTTTTTAATAAAGAAAAAAAGACAAAGAACAGCTCTGTAGGATTTGCTTCAGTCTGGCCCTGTTCTGAAGAAGGTGCATAATATGGGATAAATTAGAGAAATTAAAAATAGCCTGATGGGTTATTATTGCTTTAAAGTCTTTTCTTCCTTTTTTTATACAGTCTACTTCTAATCCCTTTGGCTAGATTGATTGTACAAAGATGAATATGAATAATAATTTTTTAAAATATATTTTACATTATTAGTAATTAATAACAATGATATTTACATAGATTTGTTACAATTAAAAGCATTTTGAGAAAACTACATAATATTTCAAATCAGATTTGTTCCATTCAAATGTGTTTTCAAATGTTTGGAGAAATTCTTGTTTTGTTCCATGAATATAAAATAAAACAACAACAACAAAATAAAAATGTTTAGAGGAATAAAGTGTGCTTTATGTGTATAAGTGCCTGCTACATTGAGGACAATGTATTGGGCACTATTGTCTCCACCAATTTTAGAGTATGAGCCCCTTGAGAGCAGGAATCATCTTACTTTTTCTATTTGTATCCTCCGTGATTAGCAAAAAACTTGACACACAGTAAAAGCTTAATAATTTTTTTTAATTCAGTCACTCATCAATTCATTTATGATAGTGTCCCTGCCTTCCAGAAGCTTACCTTCTACTTAGGGCACACAACATGTACACAATAAAGTATGCCACCATGAAGCATGTGGTCATAGCAAAGAAGGATTCTATACAAAGATTTGTTTTTAAAAAAAAAAGAGTGAGAAAAGATGGTTGTTATCATCTGGGAAAATCAAGACAAATTAGAAGAAATGGTACATGAGTTGGCATCTGAAAAAAGAGAAGGATTTCAACTCAAGGGGACCTAGTGGGAGACTTCACAAATATATAGGCCTAAGATTGCAGTAAAAATTTGGAGAGCAGTTGAGTCTGGCTTGGATGCAGAATAGTAGAAGGGGGTGGGTGGTAGAGTAAAATAAGGGTAGAAAGTTAAGTTGGTAAGATTGTGAAGGGTTTTAAATCCTCAAGTGGTGACTCTGCATTTTATGGTAGAGGCAATAAAAAGGCACTGAGTATTTTTTGAACAGAATTGTGAAATGAGCTGGTCTCTGTATCTCAGGGAGATTATTTTGGCAGCTATATAAAGCATGGATTGGAGAGAAGAAAGAGAAGAGGCAAGAGACTAATTATGAGGCAGCTAAGTATCAAAGTAAGATGAACTAAGAGCCTGAATGCGTTTGATGGTCATATGAGTACAGTGGATTTGGAGTGTGTGTGTGTGTGTGTGTGTGTGTGTGTGTGTGTGTGTGTGTGTGAGAAAGAGAGACAGAGAGAGACAGAGACAGAGAGGCAGCGAGAGACAGAGAGACAGGGAGAGAGAGACAGAGAAAGAGAGAGATCTTGATAAATTCTTTTAGACATCAAATTATTATAAAAATAAGAAGCAAGTCTCTAGCAGGAACCCAGCTGCAAAATGCCAAAGCTTAGTAATGGATCTCTAAGAATTAACTTTGATCAAATCACTCCAACTCTTTGAGCCTCAGTTCTTAGCCTGTCTCTCTGTCTGTCTCTCTCTCTTTCTCCCTTCCCTCTTTTCTCCCCTTCTCTCCTCAAATAATTTAGTATTTATTTATCTGTGTGCATGTTGAATTTCCCCAAGATGATTCAAGGGCCAAGAATATTACTATTTTTGTTTTAATCTCCTGGGCTTATTTGCAATGTTTTGCGCTAAATAGGAATTTAATGCATCTTTTTTTTTTTAAGTTGAATTGCATTGATTAGATGATGCCTTATTATCTCTTCAAATGCTAAGATTCTCTGAATTTCCCCTCTCTGCTCCCAGTTCTGGGCTGTAATAAAATAAAACAAGGGTTTGAGCTGAAATGGTTCTATTACTTTGTTGCTGTCTGTTCATTTATTCTGGAACCATCCAGCACTGTGACTTGGCTGGCCTGATGCTTAATTATTTACACTGCCTTAAAAAGCATTCCCAGGCTCCATTCGATTGCATGTCGCCCCTATTATTATTAGTCTCAAAGCCACTTCCTATTTCCTCCAGCATAGCTCAGGCTGTGACTGTAGGCTCTGGCTGGGAACAACTGTAATTCAGTGACCTTGAAGTGTTCAGCCCAGTGACACTCAAACGTGAATGTTTCATGGAAACTCCTTTGGTGACCTCATTTCCTTTGATGTCTTGGGTTCCCTTGACCTGATAAGGGACAAAGCCTCACCTCAGTGCCTTCTCTTCACTATTTTTCCATTCCTTTGCAAACGTGTCAGACTCCTGTTTCTCGACAGCTTTTGTTTTTACAAAATGAACTCCTGGGTGTCTCATCTTCCCTTGTAAGAAAATGTAAATAGCAACAAAGAAAAGGAAAAAGGTCTTCTAAGGCTCAGCACCTGCTTTTTATGTTGTGTGTGGGTGTGGTGGGAAAATCATGTACTCAGAATCAGTCCAGTGGACCTGGATTCAAATCCTAGTTTGGCACTGGTCAGCTGGGTTATTTTGGACCAGTTATTTTACCTCTCAAAGCCTCAGTTTCTTCATTTGTCAAACTTGACAATCTGTGACTATTACTAGCTGTGTGAGCTAGGACAGATCCTTTAATCTCTTTGTCCATTAGTCAACTTGCAACATCTTATCTACTAAGTCTTAAATATGTTAGATTTCGATCTGCCTTGGTGGAAGGGGTTCCTAGCCTTAGAGTTCCACCCTCCAAAGTATACCACAGATCCTTTGCATATCTGTGGGTGGGAGTTGGAACACAAACAGGTGTTTTGCTTCTCAGTCCTGGGGGTCTATCCCTACCTTTACATCAAGCATTTAGGAGGCCCTATGCCAGAACACAATAAATAGACTGCCCAACTGATGTCTGATTGACTCAGGGCACCTGGGTTTGAACCTCCAGTGCTTACTACTTCTGTGACCTTGGGGAAATGGTGAAGTCTAGCTGGGCCTACCTGGGCCTCAGTTTCCTTATCTGTCAAATAAGATAGTTAGACCAGCCCCGAGTTCCCTTCCAGCTATAGATCCCAGCAAAGGCAACCCACGTGAGTTTTATCCGAGAAGTTAGTTTCCTCCGTAAAGACAAGTACAGCCAGCCACAACCAGTTTCAAAGGCGTTTCCAAGCTTAATCATGATTGTTTTAAATAAATGTGCTATCTGAAACATTCAGGATGCCATTCCAAAATTCCAATCTGTTGCCATCCTTGTTCCATTGCTAGCCCCTCTCTGGTTACGTGTATGGCACCGGTAGATGGTGCCCTGAACTTGGAGTCAGTTAGTCAGTCAATATCAATTAGCATTTACTAAGCATCTACTATCTGTCAAGCACTGGGTTGTGTTAGGGATACAAAACAGAGAAATGTTACAGTGAAAAGAGTGCTGGCTCTGGAGTGAAGAAGACCTAGGTTCAAATCTTGCCTTAGACGCTTACTGGCTGTATAACCTTGGGCAAGTCACTTAAAGTCTCCATATCTCACTTTCTTTTTCTGTAAAATGAAGAACACCTTTCCAAGTCTAAATCTATGATCTAATGATCTTCATTTCATTAAAGTACAGCAATGCTGGAAGGCACTTCAGAGGTCATCCAACCTCCCTATTTTAAAACTAAAGAAACTGAGATCTAGGGAGGTGAAGTGACTTGCCAAACATTAAAAGGTACAGGTTATCGTCAGAAAAGGCAGATTTTTGAACCCAAGGCTTTGAAGTCAAGAGCCAGAGTACTTTTGACTGTACCATATCCTTTTTCACATTAGTTTAAAGATCAATTTTCCCAAAGAGTGTTTGGGCTCCATGTGAACTTTGGGTTCTAATTAACAGGAGTTCTACTCCATTCATTTGGCCTCTGTTATATCAACAACAAGATTGACCATAGAAGAATGTTACTAATGTGAGATTAATTTATTTCCCAACTTAACTGGCCCCATTCAAAGACAAAAACTGCTATTTTTAGTTTTCACCAATCCATCCTTACCTGAACTCTTATTTTTAAATCTAATCTCTTCCTCTGGAGGCAAGAGGATTAAGAAAATAGGACAGCAAATCACCACTAATGTACCTTCTTAAATCTGACAAATATCAGAAGCAAAAACAATGCAGTATTCAACCACAACCTTCTACAGAAGGTTAGCAATACACCTCTCTTCTTTTGCTTTCCCTTTTCCTCATCCTCTCCTCTTTTATCCTTCCTAGGTCCCTTCAAGTACATTTTAAAATCTCATGTCTTTTGGGTATTGGAGCTTATAGGTTTCTGCTCTTTGAGATACTACAGAAAAGTCCAGGAGAATCTACATCAAACTTAAATTGAGTCAAAAGTTCAATATCACAGTTAAAAAAGCTAATGCTGACTTGGGCTATGATGAGATAAATAGAGCATTCAGCAGTGGGGAAGTCAGTCCTGCTGTATTCATTCCTTGTCAGATCCTATTTAGAGGAATGTGTTTAGCTCTGGATGCCCACAGTTTAAAAAGAGTAATGATTAAGCTAGAGATAATTCAGAAGATAGCTACCAGAAGGATGAGGGGACTGGCAATCTTGCCACACAAGGAATGAAGGAATGAACACATTAAGAGTCCAGAGGAGAAGACATATGGGGAAGAGAGAATTTAGTTAGGCTTTGCTATGTACACATTGATAATGAGGTTGACACACACATTGCCAGAGCTAGCTTAGTGTTTGGGAGGCTCCAAAGGAAAGATGAGGTATTAGACTGCCTACCAAACTGAAGGTCTCCAGAGCCATTGTGCTGACCTCATTCTTGTATGCCTGTGAAACCTGGACAGTATGCCAGCGCCATTCCAGGAAACTGAATCACTTCCATTTGAATTGTCTTGGAAAGTTTCTGAAGATCACCTGGCAGGATGAGATACCAGGCACTGAGGTCCTTTCTTGAACTAAACTGCCAAGCATTCAAACTCTACTTCAGAGAGCTCAACTCCGATGAGCTGGCCATGTTGTTTGAATGCAAAATGTGGGCTTGCCAAAAAGACTATTTTATGGAGAAGTCACACAGGGCAAGCATTCACATGGCGGTCAGAAGAAGCAATACAAAGATACTCTCAAGGTCTCTCTGAAGAACTTTGGAATTGATGTGATATGGGAGACACTGGCACAGGACTGCTCAGCATGGTGTGCCCATATCAGAGAAGGTGTTGTGCTTTATGAGCAAAGTAGAATTGAATAGCTCAAAAGAAAGGTGAGATGCACAAATTTAGAGAATCCACTCCAAATGTTCACATGGACTTTTGTGCCTGACCTTTGGTAGAACATTCTGAGCTCTTATTGGTCTGATCAGCCACAGTCAGACACACCGTAACTTGACTGTAGCATAATGATGTCATTTTGGTCCTCTTCAAGAACGAAGGACAACAGCCAGATCTTGCTATATACTAGACACTGTGCTGGGCACTGGGGGTAGAAATATAGAAGTAAGTCAGTCCCTATCTTCTAATGTTTGAAAAGTGATTATAGGGAAGAAGTATTAGATCTGTTTTATTTAGGCACAGAAAGAGAATTACTATCAATGATTAGAAATTACAGGGAAGCTGAACATCCTATAATGGGAAGAACCTCCTAATAATTGTTGTTGTTGAGTCATGTCTGACTCATCATGACCCATTTGGGGTTTTCTTGACAAAGATATTGGAGTGGGTTGCCATTTCCTTCTCCAACTCATTTAACAGATGAGGAAACTGAGACAAATAAGGTTAAAGGGTCACATAGCTAGTCAGTGTCTGAGGCCGGATTTGAATTCGGGAAGATGATTCTATTTGATTCCAGAAGTGGCACTCTATCCATTGTGCCATCTAGCTGCTCCTAATAATTAGAGCTATCCTAAAAGAGAACAGCCTGTTTTGAGAGGTAGTGAGTTCCTCATAACTAGAGGTTGTTGTGAAAAGGTTTCTTAAGCTCATAGATATAAGCTGTCAAGGAACTTAGGTGCCACTGAGTCCAACGTCTTTGTTTCACACTTAAGAGAATTGAGTCATTTAAATTACTTGACCAGGGTAATGTAACGGTCTCTGTCTGCCTGTCTCTGTCTCTGTGTCTCTCTCTGTCTCTGTCTTTCTCTGTCTCTATTTCTGTCTGTCTCCCTCTCTCTATCTGTCTCTCTGTCTCTCTGTCTCTGTCTCTCTGTCTCTCTGTCTCTCTTTCTCCCCACCCCTGTCTATTCATCTACTTTCCACAATCCTCTTCCTTCCTTCCTCCACTTCCTACCTTTGGGTATGGAGCTTCAAATGAGTTCCCCTACAATTTCAGGTTGGCACCTTCTCTGCAATTTAAAGTCTTAGGGAGCTCTCTAGAGGCACCAAGAGATTAAGTGATTTACCCAGGGTAATACAGCTAATCTGTGTTACAAGGCAGTGTTTAAATCTAATCATCTTGATCCTAAGGCCAGATCCCTATCCACCATACCAGAGCAAGCTAGGTGGTGCCATGAATGGAATACTAGACATGGAATCAGGAAAACTTGAGTTCAAATCTGGTCTCATATGCTTACTAGCTATGTGACCTTGGCCAAGTTACTAAACTTCTATCTGCCTCAGTTTCTTCAATTGTAAAATGGGGAGAATAACAACTCCTGACTCATAGGGTTGTTTTGAGAATCAATTAAGAAAATATTTGCAAAGCACTTAGCAGAATGTCTAGAACACAGTAGGTACTTGATAAATGCTTGTCCCTGACCTTTCCCTCACCCTGTATTACCTCCCTATATGCTCTCTAATATCCCTTAAACTCTGGAATTTTCTGATTCTAGAAATATTTTCTACTTTACAGTATGTAACTACTACTTTCTTAGATAATACACTAGAAACCTCACGTATGGATAAGATTAAGAAATAATATGTGAAAAACTGCCATATTTACTCACAGATTTCTCACATGTGAATTTCCTCTTTCCATAGAAAAAATTCAGAGGGAAAATAACAAAACTCAAGCAACATTTTCCCTACAGAATTTCCTCTTAAATTTTCTTGCTCTATTATGCCAGCAGAATCTTCTCTATAGGGAATATACTTCAGCCTTTCCATGACAAAAAGAGGGGATAAATTAAAGTGACTACTTAATATTGGAAATTGAGTCCAGTTGGAGCGGGGAGGAATGCTTACCTATAACCAATATCTCCACCACATCAGCTGTTGATGACTCCTCTTTTGGATCCAGACTATTCAAACAAAATATTCATAGATGGCATCTCTTCCAATCTCCTCATTTTACAAATGAGGAAACTAATGCCCAGAGAGGGGAAGCACTTGCCCCAGTCATACAACCAGGTATTATTATACCCTAGGCATTATAAGTATTTCCTCTTTAAAATACAGGTTTCTACATGCAGCTAGGTGGCACAATGGATAGAGAGTGAGGCCCAGAGTCAAGAAAGACCAAGTTCATATTCAGTTTCAAACACCTATTAGCTTTGCAACTCTGGATGTCATTTAATCTCTATCTGCCTCAGTTTCTTCAACTGAAAAATGGGGATAATAAAAGCACCTACCTCTCAGGGCTTTTTGTGGTGATCAAATGAGATAATATTTGTAATACTTAGATCAGTTCCTAGCACATAGTTGATATTTCATCCCTGTGTATTCCTTTCCCTTACCCCTCCTCTTCATGTTGCTCTTACTGGGGTACTTCGATAGAATTCACATTCAGGTTTGAGGTGGCTGTCTTCCAAAGATGCTTCTTTTCTGTAATGAAGATGGAGAAGGGAGTACGTCTTTTCTAAAATGGGGGTGGAGTGGGGTTAGGGGAGTAGAAAGCAATGTATTTGCATTTACTGTTCATCCCTATGTGGAGTGAAGTTGACCTGCTGAAGGAGCATTTGACATGTCTTCTGAAAACACTCACAGAGCTAGGATGGGAAAAGTAAGTCTCATGTTAAAAGATTCATGAGCTCTACAGATCTCTGGTGCAACCTATTCTTTTTATTACTGAGCAAGCCACGAAGGCCAGGGAGTAATATTAGCTTACATACAGTGGGTTGCTAGAAGGGTCAGTCATTATCACAGTCAATATGGTAGAACATTGACAAAGACACAACAGCTGCTATAGCCTTAGCTCACTGTTCCTGCCCCTGCGTTCGTAGGGTTGAAGGTACGTTGAGACTCCTGTACCTTCAGTGCATCATCTTAGAAGGTATCTAAATGGGGGAAAAGGTCAACCAAGAGGAGATCTCACCTCCTCCACACAATCCAGCCAGGATGCCAATTTCAGCATCACTCAGACTCCATCTATAGGGGAAGTTAGAACTGCAGCTTACTAGCCATCTCCATTATACTATGATTACAGGGTTGGCCTGAGAATGAAGAGAAGAAAGACAGGTGAGACCTGTGTGAGGAAGAGTAATACAGCTTCTACTCTGGAAGTCTGAGGTGGCTTTAAGATTGTAAACCCTCACAGAGACCTTGTGAGGTTTTCTCCAAGCATCTGTGCTTCCTTGTGCTGTGTGCGTCCCTAGGTAAGTCATGATGCAAGGTGCCTAGAATTTTGGAATCTGCAAACATCCAAAACTTTGGACAATAAGGGTCCAATGTCTCCAGGTCAAGAACAACAGGTGAGCCCTTCTCAGTCTTCTTGGGTGTTTCTAAATAAGTAATCATAGCACCCAGTGATTCTCTGAGGAGTTGTCATAAGTTTCAAGCAATGAGAATAATAATGCCATATCAACCTGAAGGCAGGGGAATGGACCACAGTTTTCTGAGATAGATTTTGGGTATATGATAAAATATTGCTAACTTACATTTATATAGTACTTTGCTTTAAAAAAAAAAAACAGACTTTACCTACATGATTAAACAGGTGAATGAATGATTGAAAAAGCTTCTATCAAGTACCTAATATATGCATTTGACAAGTATTGATTTGGATACTTAGAATACAAATACAAAAATGAGAGAGAGCCTGCCCTCAAGAAGCTACTATTCTCATGAGGGAGAGAACGTATAGAAGATAGTAATGGTTAGGAAAGTGATTGTTGCAGGAAAGGGTGATTACAATCTTAGAAATAGGGAGTGGAGACACCAATTTCCATACCTTTCCAAAAGCAATGGAAGTATTAACTTGATTACTGTACCTAGAGCAAGAAGAGGAAAACAGGGTAGAAAGATACGTAAGAGCAGACAGCAAAGTGTCAGGATTAGATGGATAGTCAGATGGGTGATGCAGTCAATAGACTACTGGACTTGGATTCAGGAAGACCTCCAATCAAATCCTGCCTCAGATACTTAGCTGTTTGTCCCCGAATAAGGCACTAAATCCCTCTGAGCCTCAGTTTCCTCATCTGTAGAAATGGGAATAATAATAGTACCTATTTCACAGGATTGTGTGAGGTGAGATAACATACGTGAAGTGTTCTGCAAACATTAAAGAGCTTTATAAATGCTAGGTGTTATAGAGCAAATATAGTGGATTAGGTGACTTGGGTGCTCACTCTCCAATCAGAGCAGCTCAGCCCCAGAAAAGAATCCAAAAATAAAGGTAACTGGTCCAAGTATTATGATTCCCAATTTGTGGGCAAGGAAACAGACTTGGAGAGATGAAGTAATTTGCCCACAGTCCCACTTTTAGTAAATGACAGAGGCAGGATTCAAACCCATGCCTTATTGACTCCAAATATAGCTGTAAGATTTATGATTAAATCTTTCTTATTTGAAACCTCATGGCATAAATTAGATCTATCTGAAGGGACTTTCCAATGAAAGGGAAACATTTCATTATTTGAGAAAGCTGAGGAAACGAGCTATTTATTTTATATCTAATTGATCAGTGAGGCAGAGTTATCATTTCCAATAAGCGGCTTGTCTGATGAGTCTGGCAAAGTGGAGAGAACATTGAATTTGGAATCATACCCAGGTGTGTATTCCTAGTTCATACTTGCTAGTTTTATGATTCTTGGGTAAGTCATTTAATCTTATCCAGTCTTGATTTCTTCCTCTGTAAAATGAGGTCAACAATATTTGTACCACCTATCTCATTGGATTATTGTGAGGAAATATTACATAATACAAGCATAATAAACTATCCATATGTTATGTATGTTATATTATGCTGTGACATGTGTCATGTCACATATTGTTTTATATAATATCATCTCATGCTATGTCATATATCCTATTGTGTTATATTATACAATATTATACGTATACATCTATGAGTTCATGGGTATAAGATGCTTCATGTGAGGAAATCTGTCTACCAATATAGATAACCACATGCTCTGTATCTTATAATCTTAGAAAGTTAATTGGAGCATTGAGATGTTGAGTGACTTGCTTGAGGTCACACAATTAGTATGTTTTAAAGATAGGACTTGGGCCTAGGTCTTCCTGACTCTAAAGTCAACTATCTGCTTACTACACACACTACCTCTATATGTTCTACATCTGGCTACCTATCATATATTCATATGTGAATATACATATGAGCAAAACACATATACACATCTACGCACATGTACATATTTGTATGTGTAAACTCACTGTACATGTGTATCCATGTACATGCACTATGACATTTAAAAAGTATGGGAGAAGTACTATCTGGGTAATTAATCATTTTATTAATAATGTTAGCATATTAAAGGGTCAGTGACCCTCTCAAATGCCAAAGGCCCCCCATTGGAACCCATTTAATGTTTATATGCCCTTGGAAGAATGGGTGTTCCTGAGGGTGGCAATCACCTCTGATTGATTAACAAGTAATGAGAGAAAATGAATATGATAACAAAAGGTGGACCTATTCTGAAGGGGGGGGTGGATGTGATATTGATCATGTCATTTACTTCCAAATCACCCCTAGCCTTGGATAATTTAATCAAAGAATTTATCCCCACCCAAACCTGAGTAGAACACAATGGGCAGGAATTCACTTAGATAAGATGGTCTAGGTGGGGTAAATTTTTGGCAGAGGTCAGTAATGTCCTTCAAAGGCTGGGTTTCAAACAAAGAAATAGTACAGGGAAAAGCTTGGATCTCTCCCATAATTGGTTATTAATAATCATTTCAGCACACAGTGTATATATACATACATGTTTATGCATATGCACATACACATATATATAAATCACATAGATCTAATCTGTGTATATATGCATATATCTGCATGTACACAGACACATATATATGTATGTGTGTGTGTGTGTGTGTATATATATATATATATATATACACACATTAGAGGCAAAGTGACTTACGGATAAAATACAAGCGACTAAGCTAACAGTTTAGTCTAACTCTACCTTTCCAGACATACTTTACATTACTCCCTTGGACATATTCTATATCTACTCCAAATGGTCTTCATTCTGTTCTCCAAGCTCAGCATGCCAATGTTTGTCCCAGTGTCTTTGTGCAAGGTACCCCCCACCCCCATGCCTAGAATGTACCTCCTCCTCAACTCCGCTTCTCCAGGCACTAAAATCCTAATCTTCCCTGAATGTTTAGCTCAGGGGATAACTCCTATGAGCAGCTTTCATGACTATTTCCCATGCTCTCCATCATCATCATCATTAGTGCCCTCTCCATCTTCAAATTCTATTGTATTTACTTATGTGAGTAAATAGTGTATCTCTGCTCTCCACTCTGTCCAGCAAACCACCACTCCCCCCCCCCAAAAATCCTTCTTTAATGAGAAGGGGTAACATTTCATTACTCTTTGTCTCCTTAACACCTGGCACTATGCTTTGCACATAGTGAAAGCTTTATAAATGTTTATGGAACTGAGTGGAATTTTTCCAGGTTAGAGAGCAAAACCTTTCTACTAGCTTCCCTGCCTCGTAGGGTTCTTGTAAAGATCCTAAGAGATGATAGATGTGGAAGTGTTTTTTTTTTTTCTCTATTATCTTTTTTGCTTCATCTTTCTGGGCCTAAGGTTTGTCATTTGCAAAATTAGGTGAAAAGACTCTAAAGTAGTTACAGTTGTAAATCTTATCAGAAATCAGAAGTACTGAATGACTTTAAGGTATTTTTAATACTGTTCCTATTTGAGGACTTTTGTAGACTAAATCTTTTTGAGTGGATTCCCAGACTGAGCTATTTATGCTAGATGTATATGAAAGATTGTTTTAGTCTGAAATATTATCTAAGCACCAAAGCTCAAAATGAGCAGAGGCTATTGAGAAGTGGTAAGGACAACAAAGAAGATTTCTGATTTTTTGTTTGGTCCCAGAGGGTAGATCTCAGAGTATTGGTAAAAGTTAGAAAGGCAAATTTAGGCTTGATTTTTGGGGGGAAAAATTCTGAAAATAGAGCTATCCCAAAAGGGATGGGCTTTCTTGGGAGGTTATGGGGTCCCCCTCCCTAGAGGACTTCAAGAAAAGGCCAGACAGCTCCAGGATGAAAAACAGTACTATAGACCTTCTTCTTCTCTCTTAGAGAAGGCATCTTAGGGAGAAAAAAGTGGGTAAGGGAGGTTGCCTGATCAGAAATGTGAGTATACTGGGTGACAGCTGGATAACATTAGGGTCATTTCTCCTCTGAGATTCTGTAGTTCAGGGAATATCATTGAAGGAGGGTTTTCTTGTGCATAGCAAAAGTATAGCATGTTAGAGTTGAATTTATCATTGAAACATAGGTTTTTAAGCATAGTATAGTATCATTGGGAGAGGCCTTAGATTTCAGAACCTCATAGCATAGATTTAGATCTAGAAAGTTCTTCAGGGGTAATCGAGTCCACCTGACTTCTTTTGTAGTTGAGAAAACTGAGGCATAGAGAAGTTAAGTAGTTTCCTTTGGATCACACAGCTAGCAAATGTCAGAGGCAGGATTGGAACTCAGGTATCTATCACTCTTCCTACTACATTTCTTCACTGCCTAAGTGCCCCGCTCGGTGCCCTGCCCTTTCCCTTTCGCCTTCCCTCTGTTTCTATCCACACACATTTTGTAGATAAAATTAAAAACTTGGGAAAATAAAGTGATCAACACAATAGCTATAATAGCTAGCTAGCATTTTTATGAGGCAGCTAGATGGTTCAGTGATAGAACACTGGGCCTGAGGTCAAGAAGACCTGAGTTCAAATCTCGCCTCAGACACTTACTAGCTGCATGACTCTAGGCAAGTCACTTAAACCCAATTGCCTCAATCCACTAGAGAAGGAAATGGCAAACCGCTCCAGTATCTTTGCTAAGAAAACCCCATGGACAGTATTGACATACTATAGGCCACAGGGTCATAGAGAGTCAGACACAACTGAACAACTATAAGTATAGCTATAGTGTTTTAAGTTTTGCCAAGTACTTGACAGATATGAACTCATTTGATCCCCACAAATATGTGAGGTAAGTGCTATTTTATAGGTGAGGAAACTGAGTTTGTCTCCTGCTCAAGTTCACACAGATTGTCAGAGGTTAAGTATGGATTCAAATTTATGTCTTATTCAAGATCCAATGCTTTCCCCACTAAGCAAGAGCTTCCCTGATACTGTCCTCTGCAGACTAGGAAGAGATAATGCCAAAGCCTGGACTGAGGGAGACCATAGAATCTATAAGCCAGGATAGGGAAAAACTGGAAAACAGAGCCTCCGAGTGTATATTATATTTTGTCCCTGTCATAGGAGATAGTGATTGTCTCTATTGTCTATCTACCACTTTCTCCTTCTTAGTTTGATCACCTAAAGGCATGATTTCCCCACTATTCCTTACTCTTGGCATCTAATCCTTCATATGGAATGCAGCATGATACAGTGGAAAGAATTCTGAAATTGGAATTACAAAATCTGAGTTCCAATCCTGGCTCTGCAACTTATTTACTGTGTGATCCTTGGGCAAATCATGTGATCTCTGTGGACTTCATTTTCCTCATTTGTTTAAATAACCTGAGTTTTTTCAGTGTCAGACCTCTCTCTCTAGAATGCTCTAAAAGCAATTTCAGCAGGGCTCTTTCAGTAAAACCATTCAAAATTATCTTTAATATCTTCTATTAATAGTGCCAATTAACATTAGGTACTTAAAAAAAAATATCTGACATTTCCAAATCATTTTTATCCCTGAATCTAACTGAATTGCAGGGGAGGAAAAAAAAAAAAAAACTGGTGAGAAGGATGTGGCTATTTTGTATCAGTAAGTGTTTTATAATTGGAAACAATATTGAATTTGTATGAAATTGATCATGCAATGTTCTTCACCGCAATGTCCATTTTCCCCATTGCTTACAAAAGCCAGTGTTGTAGAGGATTCTTAAAGCTCATTGCATTCCCACTTTAAGAATTTGGGATTTTTGTTGTTAACTGTGCTTTCTTTACAAACACTTTATAATTTCCCAGAACTATTGGATTAATATTTATTTATTTATTAGTTTGTTTTTGCATTTGGTAACACAGCACAAAACAAATCAGGATCAATAGAAATGGAGCTAGCTAGCATCATTTTCGCATTCCCTATTGAGGACTGGAAAATAAATCAGGTCCATGAATGTTTGCAGAATGTAAGTCACTTCTGGGCAGAGATAATTTCATTTTTATGTTTTTATTTCTAGTGGCTTAGTAATATAATTAAATCATCAGTCTTAGGTATTAACACTTGTTTTCTTGTCTCTTACAATGAGCTGTGACTATTGTGTAGAGTCTTTTCCTGATGTAGCTTCTTTTTTCCCCCACAGTAAAGGGGGACCTTCACCAAAAAATTAAGACAATACTTCCTCTAGGTCCTGATTAGCCCTGGCTTCCCTGTTTGCTGGTCATCTAGGAGCATAAGAAGTCGACTTATCTGGAGTCTGGGCCTTTCAGACTTGGTGGGTGCCTACGACCACATGAGTGGCCATATTCTGACGACCTACTGACCAGATGCATTCTCATGAAGAGACAAGGTGGACACAGAGAAGCTAAATGCTACTGTATTCTTGTTGCATAGAATTACTATGTTAGGTCAATGTCAATCTGTTTGTAAATGTTCAGTAACTTGCTAGGCCTCGTTTTGACTTTACATCAAACCTGGGCTAAGAGAGTGGCACAGAGCCACCCCAACAGTTATTGAAAAAAATTCTAGGGGAAAAAAACCTTAAGAATTTCAATAGACATCAATTATTTTGCACATACTCTGAAAACACTAACAATCAAATGATTACATATCTCAGGGTCCTTTCCGATATTGATTGTATACCTCTGAATGCTATTTAGCTTATTATCAATGACATTTCTATGAATGACACACCCCTCTGGTCATCACTCCCTAGTTACAGCTGTCAGTTATATTAGCTTTTTTGGCTACCATATTTTTCTCCTAACTCATGTTAAGTCTTCAGTACATTGAAATCTCCAGATCTTTGTCAGCTAAAATTCTGTTTAGTCCTTTCCCACTCTTCCTCCCATTTTATTGTATGAAGTTTATTTTCTAAAGCCCAGTTATAAGTCTGGGGAATTAACATAGTATGCAGAATGAGCAAATGAATTTTGAATAAAATGCATGTTTGAGTTCCACTTCTGCTGCTCCCTACTTGTGTGACTTTGAAAAAATCATTTAACTTCTCTTGGCTTTAGGTTCTTTATCTAGAAAACAAAAGTATTGGACCAGATGGTCTTTAAGGTCCCTTTTAGCTCTAAATCTGTGATTCTATGGTTCCATAATCCTATAGCATTATCATTTATCTCTATTAAATTTCATCTTCTTGAAGTGGCCTGTCCTTTTGGATTTTCTCACTTTGTATGGTAACTATTCCCCCTAGCTTTAAGTTATGTGCAAAATTAATCATGTCATATAGGCCTCTATATCTATTGATCAAAAATATTGTATGACACAGTGCTAAGTACATCTCGACATCCCTGAGGCACTCCACTCTAGACTTCCTTCCTAACTGACAATAAAATGAAAGAAAGTCATGTAATAAACTCTTGGAATACAAACACAAAAATTGAGAAAGCCCTTGCCCTCAAGGAGCTTACATTCTTCAAGGAGAGACAACACATGTAGTTAAGTTGAGGCCAATGAAGGAGAAGTTACAAAAATGGAGAAACCAGAAGACAATCCACTAATGTGCCCTTCCAGGAAGCAATAGTAGGATTGATTTGATTATATTCTTAGAGCCCGAGGTGTAAAAGGAGAAGAGGGTATAGCAGAGTGAAAAATGATGGGATGCAGTGGAGGCTGTATAGTCCCAGGGTGAGCTGGGCATACTGTCTGAAGATCTTGTTAGGAGAGTGGAGTGACAGCAGACAGCAGGCAGCACAGTGAGAGATGGTAGGTGAAAAAAGCTATATGGTCCCAGGGAGTCCTAAACTATCAATATCTCCTTTTGGGATCTGGTCATTCCAACCCTTCACAGTCCACTTAACTAGAATGTCATCTTTTCCACACATCTACTTTCTTTTCACCAGGTTAGCACAATAAATTGCAAAAATCTTTGCTAAAATCTAAGTAAACCATATCTCTAGTGACTTGTTTAGCAACCCTGTCAGAAAAGGAAATGAAGTTAGAGTAGCATGACGTGTTCTTCATGAAGCCATGCTGGCTTTCTGTGATCACTATTTCTGTGAATGGCTATATCTAGATGCTGTATCTTTCCAGCAATGAATGGTGAATTTTCTTTGCACAGGGGACATATATTTCAATTCTGCTCACCACAGGACATGATTTGCCTTCTTAGTATGGTAACCATTTTTTCCCCAGTTAGAATTATAGAATCATAAAAGCAGCATTTTGCAGTGGAAAAAAACAATGGAGTTTGGAATCCGGGGAATTGAGTTCAAATTTGACTACATATTATCTGTATGATCTTGGGCAAGTTATTTAACCAGTCTGGATCCTAGTTTCTTCATCTATGAAATTAAGAGCTTAGACTAGACCTGGGGTTCTTAACCCTTTTTATGTTAACTCTTTTGGCATTCTGGTGCCAAATAGACCCTTTGGATGTATGAAGCCTATGGACTCCTTCACAGAAAGATGTTTTTTAAATACATCAGAGAAAATACATGTAATTTTAAAGAAAACAGATATTGTAATAGGATTATTAAAATATTTTTAAAACCAAGTTCATAGATGTTAGGTTAAGAACCCTTGAACTAGTTGATGTCAAAAGTCCCCTCCAGCTCTAAATCTTATGCTTGCAAAAGGATTGAAGACCCTGTAAGGACCTTAGATATCAGAAGATGAGAAGACCACAGAAGAAGGTTAGAGTTAGGAAAGACCTGAGAAATCATCTAAGTTAGCACCCTCTTCTTACAGTCGAAGAGACTGAGGTAAGACTCATGCAAGGTCACATCATTGTTCCAGGATCTGAAATAAGTTTACATTTCAAATGTTATGTGATGTAGTTGTCCTGGACATCAATGACTTTGCCTTTGAATTTTACTTAAAAGTGGTACACTCTTCATGCAGGAGTTGGACTATATGGCTACTGACATCTTTTCTAACTCCTCAAAATTTTTAATGCTGTCATGCAGACTTCTCTGTAAATCTTGACTATGGTGTTGCATCATGGCATGGAAGCGAGCTTAGGTCTCAGATTCTTAGATCTACGTATCTGGGAAAAACCTCTCCTGAGCCCCAGTTTTGCATCACCAACTGCCTTCTGGACATCTTGAGCTGGCCATCCCATGAGCATCTCAAACTCAACATATCTGAAACAGAACTCATCACTTCCTCCCAAACCATCCCCTCTTCTCGACTTCCATATTGCTATCAAGATCACCACAGTCCTCCCAAACACCCAAATTCCCAACCTCTGTGTATTCTCCACTCCTCACTTGTACTCTACCCTGTATGTTCAGTCTGTTGCCAAGTCTTACTATTTCTACCTTCAATGCATCTTGTATACGTCCCTTTCTCTAGAATCATATGGCTGCCACCATAATACAGGCCCTCATCACCTCTTTCCTGGAGTTCTACAATTGTCTTCTAGTGTGTCTCAAGTCTCTTTCTACTCCAGTTGGACTTCTGTTCTGCCATCAAAGTGATTTTCCTACAATAGAGGTCTGATCATGTTACTTCCCTACTCAATAAACTCCGGGGACTCTCTGTTACCTCCAGGATCAAATATAAAATGTTCTTTTATCTTTTTGTTTTTCCATTGCAACCTGGACCACTCATTGTCCCTCATGCTTGGAATGTTCTCCCTTCTTATCTCTCCCTCCTAGCATCATTCAAGACTTAGTTTAAATCTCATCTCTGTCAAAAGTCAGTCATTCAATAAACATTTATTTGGTGCCTACTATATGGCAGGCACTGTTTTAATGCTAGAGATTCAAAGAAAGGCAAAAAGCAGTGCTTTTTCTCAAAAGATCTTTTCTCAAAGATCTCACAAGCTAGTGGGCAAGATAACATGCAAATATCTATGTACAAACAAGATATATACAGGATAAATTGGAAATAATTAATAGAGGGAAGGCACTAGAATTAAAATGCATCATGAAAAGCTTCTTGTAAAAGGAAGAATTTTCACTGGGACCTTAAAGGAACCCAGGAGGTAGAGACAAGGAAGGAGAGTATTCTAGGCATGGAAATAGCAAGTGAAAATGCCCAGAGTCAAGAGATGGATTGTTTTCTTCAAGGAACAGCTAGGGGGCCAGTGTCACTGAATCACTGGGTACATGGTGGGGTCTAAGGTGTAATAAGACTAGAAAGACAGGAGCTGGTGAATAAATTAGTTTATGAAAGTCTTTGAATGTCAATATATGTGTGTTACTATATATTCATAAATACAGGGGTAGAATTGTGTAATGTATAAGAGTGTTAGACTTGGAGTCATAGGACCTGGATTTGAACTTCCCTTTATCGTTTACTATCTATGTGACCTTGGATATGGGTATGTCCCTTAATGTTCTTCAGTTTCCTCATCTGTAAAATTGAACTAATAATAACACCTACTTCACAAGGTTGTTGTGAGGATCAAATGAATTAACATAAGTAAAACATTCTTCAAATCTAAAAGTGCTATATAAATGTTAGTTATTATTATTATTACTAATCTCTATGTATGACTTAATGAACTACTGCTTTAATATTCTGCTTGATCCTTGATAGCAATATGTTGTCATGGAAACAAGTCTGTCTAGTTATTAACACATTTTTCCACACAGAAATTTGAGTGTAATATTATTCTCACAACAAGAATTAAATTAGCAATTATTCGCCTGACAATTGCAGCGAAGAGATTAAGCAAATGTATGGCATACATAATTTGTGTAGCTCATATAAATCTTACTCAATATATACACATGTCACAGGCAGCCAATACAAACAGCTCCAGTATGAGATGCCTAAAATATAGGCTAAGAATTAAGTCTTTGCTCACTGGGAAGAATAACAAGGATTTGAGAAATATGATATGATTTTAAAAAGAGAGGGCAGGCAAGGATGACTAACCTGCTAGCCTTCATCCTTCAAAATGTACTGCTCCTGACCATTATGAGACAGATAGTGATGTATTTGAGGCCATTAAAACTAGTTTTTTTCTACTCACACAGTTATCCACCCTAGTTCATGCCCTTACAACCTCTTTTTGAATCCTTTAAACACTTTAATTGGTCTCTCTGCCTCAGTGTCTCCCCTCTATAATCTATATCCTCTAGTATATCCCAAAAGCACATTTCTGGCCATGTCATTCCCCTGTACTCCTTAGGATAAAATACAAACTCATTTTTTTTTCATATTTGAAGCCCTTTGGCAATCAAACTTCAACTTATATTTTTGAACTTATTTTACATTATACACCCACTTGCCATCATACAGTTCAGCCAAATTGGCATCCTCCATACATGGCATCCTATTTCCTGTCTCCATGCCATTGTATTGGCCCTTTCCACCCTCCCAGCTTCTTCATGGTCTCTATCTTTACTCATTTTTATCTTTGAATTCTAAGTCCTTGAAAGTCTTCGGCTTAAATGCCCTTCCTTCATGAAGCCTTTCTTGATTCCTGTTAGATGAAATTACTTTGAAATTTCCTTGTGTGTGTTTTATAATTAGCCAATCTACATACTGCACCCACTGAATAGACTATAAGTTCCTTGAGGACAGCAACTGTATTCACTTTTGTCTTTATGAGACCAATACTTATCACTATGCCTGGGTCATAACAGTTATTTAATAATATTTATTGAATTGAATTAATCAAGGGCTTGATACATATTAGACCATCTAATATTATGTTGATCTTGTCTAGATGAAGTTGGGCCAAAGGAAGAGAAAGAACTTGTAAATATGATTGCCAAACTATTGTTGCTGATGAATGAATAAGTAGAGCAGTGGAGAGTGCCAGGTCTGGAGTCGGGAAGACACATTCTCCTGAGGTCAAATCTGGCCTTAGACTTTTACTAGCTATGTGACCCGGGGCAAGTCACTTAATTCTGTTTGCCTCAGTTTCTTTATCTATAAAATGAGCTGGAGAAGGAAATGACAAACCATTCCAGTATCTTTACCAAGAAAACTCCAGATGGGGTCACAAAGAGTTGGACATGACTGAAAATGACTGAACAACAGCAAGAGACCAAGAGCACTGATAGGAGATAGGAAATACTGTCCTGGATTTTAAGAGGAGGAAGAAATGGAATTTTTCAAAGTGTAGATTATTGAACTTAAATAGGTTATTAAGTGGATAATTCATGAGGATTTGCTAAGTGAAGCAGTGAGCACTGTGAGTGTCTTGGCAACAAGTCATGAACACTCTCTTTAAATGGTCATCGCATGGTGAGGATGGTTTGATTTCCTTATGTTTGGCCCCAAAGGGCAGGACAGTGGCCAGAATTTGCAGACATGGAATTAGTTTCTACAGAAAGACAAAAAGATTTCTAATAATTAGAGCAATCTAAAACTGGAATGGCCAATGTTGTGAGATGGTGCATTTCTCTTCACTGGCAATATTTAAAAGAAAATTGAGTTAATATTTGTTTAGAATTCATTCATTTCTTAATTCAATAAGCATTTATTAGCAGATATGGTGGTATACGCCTGCAATCTCTGCTCCTGGAGAAGCTGAGGCTAGAGGGTGTCTTGAGCTAGGCAATTCTTCGTTGTGGTGTGGCTAAAGTCAATCACATACATGTACTATATTTAGTATTAATGTAGTGAGATCCAGGGAAGGGAGAGGATTAGGGGAAGCAGATTGCTAAAGGAGAAGTCATCTGGCCCAGGTCAGAAAATGGAGCAGTTTAAAGATCCCTTGTTAATAAGAGTGGGACCAGGCCTTTGAGTGGCCTGTGTGCTTCCACCCTGGCCAAGATAGGAAGACTCAGGCTCAAAGATTAAAAGAAAAAAAAAAACAAAAAAAACAGACAAAACCAAGCATTTATTCATTTCCTCAGATGTTCGAGGGATGTAGTAGGGGGTAGTCCTATAAAAGTATAGGACTAATTGGACCTACCAGAGGAACTCACAAGATCATAGAATTTGGAGTCAGAGGAACAGCTTCAACTCATAGCTCTGCTACTATATGTAAAGCTTAGTAGCCTATGTGTCCCTAAGAAATAGGGGAAAAACTAGAGAAACAGTAAGGGAGGAGGCCCCTAAAACCTAATTGAGTGGAAAGAATAGAATTGTTGGCTTATTGAACTGAAGAGTTAAAATGTTTCTGGTCACTGGATTCAGCTTAAGGCCTCTTCACAGATAATGGCTCTCCTTGGCTGTGGTACATTTTGAAGCTTTGGATGGAAATTAATAATCGACAATTAAAGACAGTTGAGCAATTGTTTTCAATTCAACATATGTTTATTAAGGGCTTACTATGTTCAATGGACAGCCAGGTGGAACAGTGGATAGAGTAGGCTTCTTTCTGAGTTAAAATCTAGCCACTAATATTTACTAACTGTGTGAAATTGGGCAAGTCACTTAATCCTGTTTTCCTCAGTTTCTTCAAGTGTAAAATGAGCTGGAGAAGGAAATGGCAAACCCCTGCAGTATTTTTGCTAAGAAAACCTCAAATGGAGTAATAAAGAAGACACGATTGAGAAATGACTGAACAAGAACAACTTTATTTTCCCCAATGAAGGGGAAAGACATACTCTCAGAAACAGCATCTTGAAACCTAAGGAAGACAAAGAGACAGATTTGTTTTTACAGGCATTTAAAAATTTAGTGCAATGAGACCCATGATTGAAATATTGCTTTATGACTGTATATATCATTCAAAAGAAACAGGAGAAGTAAAATAATTGGGAGGTGTAGGGGTAGGTTAGCATTGCAGTAAGAAGCTATACACTCTGTGAAGAAATCCAGGAATTCTGAGCAGGAAGGGATGGTGGGGAAAAATTTTATAAAGATGAATAGTGGTAGAAACAGACGTAATATTATCATCAGAGAACCCTAGAAACCACTGGGACAGAAAGTTGGACTTGATAACTTAAGATCACAAGCCTTGGCACCATGTACTAATGTACAAGAGGCGCCATGATGGGAGAATTCAATTATTTGGTCAAATTCTCTCTCTGCCCAAACAGAACAAATGATGTCTTACCTTACTGATAGCTTCAAATGTTAAAGAAAGCAATGTCAGGGATGGGGGGAATTTCAGTTTTAGATCTGCTTCTCACTAACAGAGATGATAGATTTAGATATGGGTGGAACTTTAGGGGACATCAAATCCAGGCCTATCTTATTTTTTTTTTTCAACGAGGAAATAGATTTTCAAGCAATTTGTCCAGGGTCACACAGTTAGTAAGTGTCTAAAGCAGTATTTGAACCCAGGTTTTCCAAATTCCAAGTCTAGTGCTCTAGATACCACTCCATAGTACTTACTCAAAAGAGACACCTGGTTGCTGAGGGTAGATGTAATGAGTACCATGGGGATAAGTGGTCACTATATGCAGAAAACTTTTTCCAGAAAACCGGAGAAGGAAAAGAAAGCTGACCATCTTCTGAAGTATAACCTAGATTTTTGGATGGCAGATTTCCAAGGCTAGGTGAAAGGATTATTAGGATGTCATCACCTTTAGGGCTTTTAAATCCATGGGGAAAATGAACTGAAGAAAGGTCTTAAGAATGAAAGACTAATGGGACAAAGTGAAACATTTACACTGAGAAGGATAAGGGAGGATTAAACCATGTATAAGAATCCCTGTAGGCTGCACAGTGACTTAGAAAAACACATACACATATGAAGAGAGAGAGAAACAGAAACAGATACGAATATTATATATATATATATATATATATATATACACACACACATATATACATACATATATATAACTGATATTAATATTACATATCTACATAGTATATGATATATTAGAAAGATATTGAGAAAAAAGATATAATAATATCTTTTTTCTCAATATCTTTCTCATATATGCATATGTATACTGTATTAATATATCACATATGTATACAATCTTTCTCAATATCTTACACACACACACACACACACACAAAAGTGTTACTTTCTAAGTCACTATGCAGCCCATAGGGATTTATGATTTAGTTTGTGTGTGTGTGTGTGTGTGTGTGTGTGTGTATTACATGGTTTAGTATATATATTGTTTAGTTTATGTATAATAGCTATTGTACATGAACTATATTTTAAATATTATAGATACTATATAAAGATAATGTATATTAATAATGTATCTCAAAGAGATCCTTATATATGCTTTAGTTTATATATTATATGTATAATAAACTATATTATGTAATATATATTATGCTTTCTATATTATACATAAAGATAATATATATTAATGAATGAACACATTAACATCAGAAAGGGATTACATTTTAATCTTGTTTAGAGAGCACTTGGGAGTATGTGCTACAGCATTTTTGACATTCAAAGACAAATGTAGATTAAAACAAACAAGCAAACACATATAGAATATGGAAGGAAGGGACAGGTAATGAGGGATAAAGACAAAAGGAACATGATTCTGTAAATGTTGAAAGTGCTCAAATTGAGACTTTGATGAGGCTATCAAAGATAGCTGAAGAAAAAAAAGGAGTATAATATTCATGGTTGAATTTAGGAAAAAAAGGCCAAAGAATGCCTAGGACTATTGCTTGTGTCAAATGTCACAATAACATATAATGGAGAAAAGACAGGGCTACTCAACTCCTATTTTCCACGTGTTTCCTCTACTTAAGAGACTCCTTTTTGGACTGAAAAAGACAGAACAAAAGGGACTCTTAGGGTGGTGAAACCTGAGATAAGCACTCACTTGCTCAGGAAGCTCCAGTGGTCCCCTATTGCTCCTAGGATACAATTCAACGTCCTTTTTCTGCTGTTGGAAGCCTTTCACAGTGTAACGACGCCCCCTCCCCCCTTTACAGGCTTCTTACACATGATGCACCTTCATGCATTCGATGATCCAGTCCAACTGGTCTGCTTGCTCTTTCTCAAACTCAGAATTTTCCACTGGCTCCTCCTCCTGACCAAAAATAAACCTCCCACATACCTTTATATCATGGAATATCTAACTTCCTTCAAGAATTAGCTCATGTCACCTCCTACCCAAGCCTATTTTAATTCACTTACCATAGAAATAGAACCTTCTTTGAAATTATTTTGTATTTGGCTTGTCTATCTTTTGCATATACATGTCTGTATAAATGTAATTTTGTCTCCTTAAATGGAGGTCAGGGTTGTTGTTTTTTTTCCCCTTGATTTTTCAGTCTCCAGTGCCTAGCTCCGTGCTTGCAATTGGTAGGCACTTAATAAATGTTTGTCAGATAAATGAAGCATCTGAGGCTGTTTCCACGGCTATAAAATAAGGATATTAATGTCTACATTACCTGCCTTAGAGGGTTATTAGGCAGCTCAAGTGAGATAATTTATGTAAAGCATTTTATAAGCCTTAAAGCATTTTCTAAATATTAGGTATTTTATTGTGCTGGTAAGACAGCACCAAGCTGCCTTTGATGAGTTCAAATCACTAGGCCCAGGTGAACTTTATCCTGCAGCACTGAATAAACTGACATGTCACAGAAATGGAGAGGCGCTTTAGGATTAGAAAAACAAATATCTTTATTTTCATACAAGGGACAGAAGTTGAGTCTTCAAAATACTGGTTTGCTTTCGATTTAAGGCAGGTGGTTGGCACAGTGCTGGACTTGGAATCAGGGAGACCTCAGTTCAAATCCTTCCTTAGATAATAGTAGGGTGGCTCTGGGCAAGCCATTTAATATCTGTAGCCTTAGTTTTCCTCATCTGTAAATCAGAGAAAATAATTCCACCTATCTTACAGAATTAAGGATTAAATGAGATAATATGTACAGTGCTACAGAAATATTAGCTATTATTATCCCTAGGGAAATTCTAGAACACATTTTTAAATAAATATGTGTGTGTGTGTGTGTGTGTGTGTGTATAGTTAAATATTTCCTATATCATGCAAAAACTTTTTAACTTTTTCTTTAATTTATTTATCTTTTTAGGCAATTGGGGTTAAGTGACTTGCCCAGGGTCACACAGCTATTAAGTGTTAAGTGTTTGGTCTGAGACCAGATTTGAACTCAGGTCCTCCTGACTTCAGGGCTGGTGCTTTATCCACTGTGCCACCTAGCTGCCCCTTTTTCTTTAATTTTAGGTTCCAAATTCTTTCCCTCTCTCCCCTCACATGTCCCTTGAGAAGGCAAGCAATATGATATTGATTATGCATGTGAAATCATGAAAAACATTTCCATATTGGCCACGCTGCAAAAAACACACAGAGAGACAAATACGAAAAGTAAAAAGAAAATGCTTCAATCTGCACTCATTTTTTCTCTCTGAAGATGGATAACATTTTTCATCATAGGTCCTTTATCTTGGTCAGAGCAGCTAAGTCTTTCACAGTTGATCATCCTTACGCTGTTGCTGTTACTGTGGACAACGTTCTCCTAGTTCTGCTCACTACACTTTGCATCAGTTAATGTTAAGTGTTCCTGAGTTTTTCTGAAACCATACTGCTTTTCATTTCTTATGACAAAATACTATTTCCTCACAATCATATATCACAACATTTTCAGCTATTCCCCAATTTATGAGTATCCCCTTGATTTCCAATTCTTTGCCAACATAAATAGAGCAGATACTCACAAACATACATTAAAAACACACATATGTTTTATATATATATGTTTTATATATATGTATGTATACATATGTTGTAATACATACATACATTACAAATAGGTCTTTTTTCCCTTCTCTTTGATTTCTTTGAGATGCAGACCTGGCAGTGATGTTGCTGGGATCAAAGCATAAGCACAGTTTTATACCTCTTTGGGTATAGTTCCAGAATTCTCTAGAATGGTTGGTTCAATTCACAACTCCGCTACCAGCGTGTTAGTGTCCCAATGAAGTGGTATCTCAGATTTGTTTTCATTTGCATTTCTCTAATAAGTAGTGATTTAGAACCTTTTTTCATGTGACTATTGATAGCTTTGATCTCTTCTCCTAAAAACTACTTGTTCATATTCTTCGTCCATTTATCAATTGGGGAACAGCTCATATTTTTTATAAATTTGGCTCACTTCCCCATATATTTGAGAAATGAGATCTTTATCAAAGAAATATTGCTGTAAAATTTTTCCTAAGCTTCCTGTTTTCCTTCTAATTTTGGCTACATTAGTTTTGGTTCTGCAAAAACTTCAATTCCATATAATCAAAATAATCCATTTTACTTCCTGTGACTCTTTCTATCTCTTGTTTGGTCACAAATTCTTCCCTTTTCCATAAATCTGACAAATACATTTTTCATGCTACCATAATTTACTTATGATATCAACATTTGTCTAAATTATTTATCCATTTTTACATTAATTTGGTATATGGAGTGAGATATTGTCTATGCCTATTTTCTGCCAAGCAGCTTTCCAGTTTTGCCAGCAATTTTTGTCAAATGATGAATTTTTACACCAAAAACTTGGATCTTCGGGTTTGTGAAACACTAGATTATCATGGTCATTTACTTCTGTGTATTTCGCACCTGATCTATTGCATTGATCCACCACTATATGTCTTAACCAGTATAAAATTGTTTTGATGATTACTATTTTAATATAGTTTGAAATCTGATACTGGTAGGCCATCTTCTTTACATTTTTTTATTAGTTTCCTTGGTATTCTTGACCGTTTGTTCTTCCAGATGAATTTTGTTAGTATTTTTTTCTAACTCTATAAAATAATTCTTTGGTGGTTTGAGTGGTATGGCACTGAATAAGTAAATTAACTTAGAATTTTTTTTATAATATTGGTTTAGTCTGCCTTTGAGCAATTAATATTTCTCCAGTTGTTAGATCTGTCTCTATTTGTTTGGAGAGTATTTTATAATTGTATTTATATAGTGTCTGGGTTTTTCTTGGCAGGAGGACTCCCAAGTATTTTATATTCTTTAGTTATTTAAATGGAATTTTGCTTCATATCCCTTTCTGCTGGGTTTTGTTGTTAGTATATAGAAATGTGGATAGTTAATGTGAGTTTATTTATTTCTTATTCTGAAACTTTGCCTAAGTTGTTGATTGTTTCAGTTAGTTTTTTTTTTTAGGTGATTCTGTAGGGTTCTCTAAGATTACCGTCATACTATCTACAAAGAGTGATAGTTTTGTTTCCTCATTGTATATTTTTATTTTTGTAATTTGTTCTTATTGTCTTATTGCTATAGCTAGCATTTCTAGTACAATGTTGAGTAATAGTGGTGAAAATGGACAATCTAGCTTCATCCCAGACCTTACTGGGAAGACTGGAACTTTATCCTAATAACAGATAATGTTTGCTCTTGGTTTTAGATAGATATTATATATCATTTTAAGAAAAGTTCCATTGGCTCCTATACTTTCTATTGTTTTTAGTAGGAATGGATATTGTACTTCATCAAAATTTTTTTTTCTGCACCTATTAATAAAACCATGTGGTTTTTATTGTTATTGATATGGTCAATTATGCTGACAGTTTTTTTTTAATATTTAAGGAGTCCTGCATTCCTGGTATGTCCCACTTGGTCATAGCATATGATCTTTCTATTACATTACTGTAATCCCCTTGTCAGTATTTTATTTAAAATTTTGCATTGATATTCATTAAGGAAATTGGTCTATAGTTTTTTTTTTCTGTTTTTGCTCTCCCTGATTTATGTATCAAAACCATATTTGTGTCATAAAAACAATTTGGTAAAACTCCTTCCTTCTCTACTTTTTCAAATAGTATAATTTTGAGATTAATTGGTCCTTAAACGGTTGGTAAAGTTCACTTGTAAATCCATCTGGTCCTGCAGATTTTTTTCTTAGGGAGCTTATTGATGGCTTGTTCAATTTCTTTTTCTAAGATGGGGTGATTCAATTATTCTATTTTTTCTTCTGTTAACCTGTGCAATTTGTATTTTTGTAAATATTCATCCATTTCACTTAGATGCCAGTTTTACTGGCATATAGTTGGGTAAAAAAGCTCTTAGTAATTGTTTTATTTCATCTTCATGAGTTGTTCATTCACCCTTTTTTGATACTAGTAGTTTTTCTTCTTTCTTTTTTAAAAAGCAAATTAACCAAAAGTTTATCTATGTTGTGAGTTTTTTTACTTTACCTTTTTTAAGCTTTTATTTTCCTCTAGTTACATGTAAAAATAATTTTTAACATTTATTTTTAAAGCTTTGAGCTCCAAATTCTCTCCCTTCCTCCCTCACCATTGCCCCCATTAAGCAGGTAATCAATTCCATAAAAATTATACATGTGTAGTCATGCAAAACATATCCATAATAGTCATGTTGTGAAAGAAAACATAGACAAGAAAAAAATTCAAGAAAAATAAAGAAAGTGAAAAAAAAGTATGCTTCAATCTGTATTCAGATATCATCAGTTCTTTCTCTGGGGATAGAGAGCATTTTTTTTATCATAAGTCCTTCAGACTTATCATGGATTACTGTATTGCTGAGAATAGCTAAGTCATTCACAGCTAATCATCTTACAATATTACTGTTACTTTGTACACAATACATTTCATTTGCATTAGCTCATGTAAGTCTTTCCAGATTTTTCTGAGAGCATTCCGATCATCATTTCTTATATTATAATAGTATTCTATCATAATCACATACCACAGCTTATTCAGCCATTCCCCAATTGATGGGCATCCCCTCAACTTCAAATTCTTTATGCCTAGAAAAGAATTGCTATACACAAACACACATACACACACACACACACACATATACATATCTTTTTCCTCTTTTTTATCTCTTTTGAGATACAGACCTAGTAGTAGGTCAAAGGGTATGCATAGTTTTATAGCTCTTTGGGCACATTTCCAATTTGTTTTATAGAATGGTTAAATCAGTTCACAACTCCACCAACAATCCATTTAGGGCTAATCCCATTTTTCCCACATTCCTTCCAACATTTGTCATTTACCTTTTCTGTCCTATTAGTCAATCTAATAGATATGAGGTAGTACCTCAGAATTGTTTTAATTTGCATTTTTCCAATCAAGGGTGAGATAGAGTATTTTCATAGGACCATAGATAGCCTTGATTACTTCACTTGAAAACTGATCAGATCATTTGATCATTTTTCAATGGGGAATGGCTCTTATTTTTAAAAATTTGACTCAGTTTAATATGTTTGAGAAATGAGGCCTTTATCAGAGAAACTTGATTAAATTTTTTTTCACAGTTATTATTGCTAGCTGTATTTCTCTCAATCCTATCCCACCGCCCATTTATTCTATTCTCTCCTTTGACCCTCTTCCTCGTCAAAAGTGTTTTGCTTCTGACTACACTCTCCCCCAATCTGCCCTCCCTTCTTTCGCCCTACCACCCTTCTCTTATCCCCTTCCCTTTCTACTTTCCTGCAGGGTAAGATAGATTTGCATATCCAATCGAGTGCATATGTTATACCCTCACTTCCCCCACTTCCCCTCCACTGTAAAAGCTTTTGCTTGCCTCTTTTATGTGAGATAATTTGTCCCATTCTACCTCTCCCATTCTCTTTTTCCCAGTACATTCCTCTCTTGCCCCTTAATTTTATTCCTTAGATATTTTACTTTCATATTCAACTCACAACTGTGCCCTCTATTTATATATGCTCCTTCTAACTATGCTAATACCGACAAAGGTCTCATGAATTACAAATACCATCTTCCCATGTAGGAATTAAACAGTTTAATTTTAATAATTCCCTTATGATTTCCCTTTCCTGTTTACCTTTTTATGCTTCTCTTGAGTCTTGTATTTGAAAGTGAAATTTTCTATTCAACTCTGGTCTTTTCATTAAAAATTCTTGAAAGTCTTCTATCTCAAAAGAGAGGGTAGATTGAGTGAAGGGGTAATCAGAAGCAAACACTTTTGAGGAGGGACAGGGTCAAAGGAGAGAATAGAATAAATGGGAGTGGGGTAGGATTGAGGGAAATATAGTTAGTTTTTCACAACATGATTATTATAAAAGTGTTTTGTACAACTATACGTGTATAACCTATATTGAGTTGCTTGCCTTCTTAATGAGGGTGGGTGGGGAGGGAGGAAGGGAGAGAATTTGGAATTCAAAGTTTTAAAAACAAATGTTAAAAATTCTTTTTACATGCAATTAGAAACAAGATATACAGGCAAAGACATAGAAATCTGTCCTGCCCTACAGGAAAATATAAGGGGAAGGGGATAAGAGAAGGAACAGGGTGACAGAAAGGAGGGCAGAAGGGAAATGCTATTCATAATGGACACCATCTTGGGATGGGGGAGGGGAGAGATGGGGAGAAAATTTGGAACTCAAAATCTTGTGGAAGTGAATGTCTAAAACTAAAAATTAATTAATTAATTAATTAATTAATAAAAAAGAAAGACTTCTATCTCATTGAACAGCCATTTTTTTCCCTGAAGTATTACACTCAGTTTTGTTGGGTAGGTGATTCTTGGCTATAATCCTAATTCCTTTGCCCTCCAGAATATTATATTTCAAGCCCTTTCATCCTTTAATATAGAAGCTGCTAAATCTTGTGTTGTCCTGACTATGGCTCCACCATACTTGAATTGTTTCTTTTCTGGCTGCTTGCAATATTTTCTCCTTGAATTGGGAACTCTGGAATTTGGCTATAATATTACTGGCAGTTTTCTTTTTAGAATCTCTTTCAGAAGGTGATGGATGGATTCTTTAAATTTCTATTTTACCTTCTGATTCTAGAACATCAGGGCAGTTTTCCTTGATAATTTCTTGAAAGATGATGTCTATGCTCTTTTTTTTATCAAGGTTTTCAGGTAGTCCAATAATTTTTAAATGATCTCCCCTGGATCTATTTTCCAGGTCAGTTGTTTTTCCAATAAGATATTTCACAGTCTTCTACTCTTTTTTTTCATCCATTTTGTTTTTGTTTTATTGTTCCTTGATCCCTCACAAAGTCATTAACTTCCATTTGCTCAATTCTAATTTTCAAGGAATTATTTTCTTCAGTGAACTTTTGGACCACCTTTTCCATTTGGCCAATTTTGTTTTTTAAGGCATTTTTCTCCTCATTGGCTTTTTTGGACCTCTGTTATCATTTAGCCTAGTCTGTTTTTTAAGGCACTATTTTCTTCAGTATTTTTGTGTGTGTGTCTCCTTTACCAAGCTGTCTACTCATTTTTTCTGATTTTCTTGCATCACCCTCTTTTCTCTTCCCAATTTTTCCTCTACCTCTCTTGATTTTCAAAATCTTTTTTTGAGCTTTTCCATGGTCTGAAACCAATTTATATTTTTCTTGGAGGCTTTGGATGTAGCAGTTTTCACTTTGTTGTCTTCTGAGTGGGTGTTTTTATCTTGCTTGTCACTATAGTAACTTTCAATAGTCAGTTTTTTTTCCATTGTTTACTCATTTTCACAGGTTATTAGTTGACTTTTAAGTCTTTGTTGAAATAGAGCTCTGTTTCCAGGCTGGAGATCTTTTTTCTTATTTTTTTTTCATAAAACCAACTTCTAGTTTTATTAGTTCAATGTTGTTATTGTTGCTGTTGTTTTACTTTCAATTTTTTTATCCTTCTTTAATCTTTAGGATTTTCAGTTTAGTGTTTAATTAGAGATTTTTGACTGGTTCTTTTTCTAGATTTTTAGTTGAATGCCCATTTCATTCATTTGGTCTTTCTCCTTTTTATTGATGTACTCACTTAGAGATATAAATTTTCCTCTAAGGACTGCTTTGGCTGCATCCCACAAATGTTTTCTCACTGTTGTCATTATCTTTAATGTAATTATTATTTCTATGATTTGTTCGTTGGCCCACTCATTCTTTAAATTAGTTTTTAATTAATTTATAAGTTAAGCTTCCATAGACCTTTATTATGTGTAATTTTTTATTGCACTGTAGTCTGAAGAGGATGCATTTAATATTACTGATTTTCTGCATTTAGTTATGAGGTTTGTATGTCATAATATATGGTCAATTTTTGTGAAGCTGCTAGGTACAGCTTAGAAAAAGGTGTATTCTTTTCTGTTCCCATTCAGGTTTCCCCAGAGATTTGTTCTATCTAACTTTACTTTCCTGTTCCTCATTTTCCTTTTATGTAAATTGCTAAGGATGAGCTTTGTGTTCCCTTCTAGATCTAAGATTCTATTCAGGTTGAATGGGAAGTCTTCTTGTCTTATTATTTAAGGGAGGAATGAAGGAATTACTCATAGAACTCGTCACAATACTGACTCCTACTCACAAGACAACCCAAACCTCAGCTTTTCGGTACCCATTTCCTCTGAGTTAAATGCTAGGTCAATGTGAATATCAAGGTCCTCTCAATAGGTTGTCAGGAGTTAAAGCTAAAACTGGCATTTCTAATTTATTTCTTTTCTCTGGAGACCTTTTATCAGGCTGGAAGCAAGGCAGACTAATCCACTCTGGGAGAAAAAAAAAGGAAGTGAAAGAGATTAACATTTAGGTAGCTCTATTTTGGGGGGACCTTTGCCTGGGTGGACAGAGTGGAACACATATATGTAAGTGGCTGAGGGATTTCTTCTCCACTCTGCCTCTGAGACATTGGCCAACATTGAGCAGTTCAGCCTTGTTGCTCTTTGCTCATGAGACCAAGGGTATACACACAAGCTGTCCATAGCAGACAGACTGACCCAATCCCAGATGTTCAGTTCTATTACTTTGCTTATTTGTTATGGTCTTATTAAGCCATTTTGACAAAGTGGAGAGCACACTAGGTTCTCATTGCATTAGAATTAGGGTTCCAGCTATGACCCTCATTAGCTGTGTGACCTTAAATAAACCTCTTAATACCTCATGGTCACAATTCCCTCCTGCTGAATTATTTCAGCAGGTCCACAATCTGGATTCCTCATCTGTAAAATAGAGCTAACAATACTTGTCCTGTGTATCCCAGAAGATTATTTGCAGGACCAGATGAGACAACTGTAACCATTTCTAGCACCTGGGCAGTCAGGAACCATCAGGTTGTACCCAAGAGGATGGTGACCAGTCCCTGTCCTTTATTTTTTGTATTTGCTTAGGGTTCTTTTGCTCTAGGCTTGCCTGTCTTTTCAATAAAGATACTAATTGGTCAGGAAATAAGCATTTATTAAGTGCATACTATGTACCAGTCACTGTGCTAAGCGCAGACAATTTTTAAAAAGAGCAAAAACATGCCCTGCCCCCAAGGAGCTAACACTTATAATCACTTCAATTCCACCCCTTCCTCAGACTCATTCAGAAACAGTTATATATTTGAATTTTGTGTTATATATTTGAATTTTGTGTTCCTCTCAGAGGCTGGGGGAGGGTGTTGAGGGGAGGAGTGGGGAAAAGTAAGTAAAAACAGGTATCCAGATCACAAACATTAATCATATATGAAACAGGCAGCTATATTCTCAGCTAGAAAGTGTATTGTAAGCAGTAAAAAAGATTTAAAGCAAAGTGAGATGCTAGTATTCAAGCTTCCTTGGGACATTTATATCTGGTCTATTAGTTGACTATTTGACATTTTACCTCCATTAATTACAACTTGATCAATGTCAAGTGGGCTTCTCCCCACCTCCCCACACCCCACACCCCACACCTTCGTGGTTTCCCTTTGGGCAACCCTACTCCTTTTGACCTGTTGGCTACTTCCGCTTTTGTTAATGCAACTAGTCTAGTAGCTGATGGGAAGACACCAGCTATCTTTTTACATGTCCCATGTCTCTGAACCAAAGGAAAGGAGAAATAAACAAGAGGAAGTACCATTCTAGACAAAGACTTACATAGAGTGCCATAAGGTCTTAGGGTGGTCAGACAGGGGGAAGGGGATTACACCCCTACCTCCCTTAATCAAGGCTCCTGAACTCAGAGCATCAATCATACTTATATCTTGAGTCCAACAGGAAGTCCAAAGTCCAGGGGTTGGCCCTTTGTTATATTTACAGAACTATGACTGAAAAACCAAGTTAAATTGCCCTGATGGCAGAGAGGATACAGAGGTTACACGTTCCTACTCTTAAGTCAAAGGGAAAGGGTCCCTCTATCACATATCCCTAAGGGGGTGCTGCAAGAGATAGTTCCAATTAAAAATATTATATGTTGTTTTTATTTCCCTGCTGGTGTTCTAACCTGCCTTATGTGGAACTTGAAAGCCTTTGCCAGAGGATAGGAAACCTTCATCAAGTCTCACCTGGAAAGTCTTCATGAAATGGCACAGAAACAGATTGTCTGTCATCTAAGAAGTGACCTAGCTAAATTCAGATAGGTTCACTTATCTCATCTAAGCTACCAAGCATTTTTACATGCCTACTATGTGAAAGGTACCTTGCTTATCATCATAAAGGGTACGTTAAGTGCTTCTTATGTGCCAGGCACTGGAAAAATGGCGGGGATAGAGATACAAATAATAAGGTGACACAGTATACAATCCAACAAGAGAAGACATTCAGTATGTACAAGATATATGCAAAATAGATGAAGATAATCTCAAGAGAAAGGACTAGGAGCTAGGGAATGGAGGAAGGGAGGAGGGGGAGATAGGAAAGACTTCCCACAGAGAATAAAATTTGAACTGAGTCTTGAAAAAAGCTAGAAAATCTAAGAAACAGAAGTAAACAGACAATGTATTACAGCTATAGGCTATAGCCAGTGAAAAGGAGCAGAGAAGGAAAATAAGAGTGTCCTCAACATTTCTTGAATCCATCCCTTTCTTTCCACTGCCACTATTGTTAGCTCAAGACCTCTCAACTAAACTATTGCAATAACTTTCTAACTGTTGCTTTTGCCTCTAGTCTTTCCCTTTCTCTATCCTACATAATGCTATTATAGATTTTTGAGTTCTACTGGAAATAGCTCCCAAGTTCACTTGAACTAATCTTTTCTCAACATTTGAGAGTGCCCAGATTATGGCATCAGCCTATAATTATTAACTTTTTATCATATGGGCCTGGTATTGATATATATAAATGAATGAAATAAAAGTTAAAATGTTTAAAAAATGTATGCCATATTTACTTATATTTCACCACCTTAATTTTTAGGAGGAAAAAGAAATTTTGGGGGAATTTTTCTGTCTTATCTCAGCAATCCTGAACCTCAGAACTTTTAGTATACTTTCAAGAGTCAAGAAAGATTTTAGGGAGACAGAGCCAAGATGGTGGAATACAAGCAGTGACCTGCTTGAGCTCTCCCCCAAAACCCCTCCAAATACAACCAAATACCAAAACCCTCCAGCAAAAATGGCTCTAAACAAATTCTAGAGCAGCAGAACTCACAAAAAGACAGAGTGAAACAAATTTCCAGCCCAAGACTACCTAGTTGGTTGATGGGAAAGATCTGTTGCACCAGGCTGGGAGAGGAGCACAGTTCAGCATGCACCATGCAGACAAAGACTAAGTCTCACCAAACCTGGAACAGTCCTCAGGAGATTAAATCAAAGGGAGCTATGGCAGTTTCCAGACTTCTCAACCCACAAACACCAAAGACAACTTAGAAGGTCAGTAGGAAAGGTCTGTTGGACCTCAGTGAAAGAGGAGCTCAGTCCAGGCCCACTCCCAGCCCAGCCACAGGGCAGTGGCTGCTTCTGGAGCTCTCAGCCCACAGATGGAGGAGGAATACAGCAACTGATCAGAGGGAGATTGCAAGGATTTCTTTGTTGATGCTGAGGCAGAATTCTCTTGCTTTGCTCATGCTTCAATGTGGTTCACAGTTCTGGGTGGCGGTCCTGGGGAAAGGAGCACTGGCACTGGTGGAACTTGTGGTGGCGGTGGAGAGGGAGCCCTCCTCACAGTTTCAAGATAGAAAAGACTGCTTATGGCCACTCATAGACCAGAGCCCAGGCTAGGAAAGGAGTAAACACCTCGCCCTTGATCATACCACCTTGGATGAACTGAAAATTTACAGGTCCCTAGAAGTGTCTCTGAAAACAGCTGCACAAAACCCCCAAAGCTTGGGACAGTACATTCTCCACACTGGAAGCAGACCCTTATCTTAACAAAGAGTTTAAAACTCAAGTAATTGGCTGGGGAAATGAGCAAACAGTGCAATAAAAGTCAGACCATAGAATCTTACTTTGGTGACAAAGAAGATCAAAACATACAACAAGAAGAAGACAACAAAGTCAAAGCTCCTACATCCAAAACCTCCAAGAAAAATATGAATAATTTCCAGGCCATGGAAGAGCTCAAAAAGGATTTTGAGAAGCAAGTGAGTGAAGTAGAGGAAAAACTGGGAAGAGAAATGAGAGTGATGCAAGAAAATCATGAAAAACAAGTCATCAACAGCTTGCTAAAGGAGATCTAAAAAAAAATACTAAAGAAAATAGCACCTTAAAAAATAGACTAACCCAAATGGCAAAAGAGGTAAGCCAATGAGGAGAAGAATGCTTTGAAAAGCAGAATTGACCAAATAGAAAAGGAAGTCCAAAAGTTCACTGAAGAAAATACTTCCTTAAAAATTAGAATAGAGCAAATGGAAGCTAATGACTTTATGAGAAATCAAGAAATTGTAAAACAAAACAAAACAAATGAAAAAAATAGAAGACAATGTGAAATATCTTATTGGAAAAACAACTGACCTGGAAAATAGATCCAGGAGAGACAATTTAAAAATTATTGGATTACCTGAAAGCCATGATCAAAAAAAGAGTCTAGACATCATCTTTCAAGAAATTATCAAGGAGGGCCTGCTAGGTGATGCAGTAGATAGAGCTCCAGCCTTGGAATCAGGAGGACCTGAATTGAAATCCGGCCTCAGACCAGACACTTGACACTAGCTGTATGACCCCAGGCAAGTCACTTAACACAATTGCCTCACCAAAAAAGCAAATAAATAAATAAACAAGTTATCAAGGAAAACTGCCCTGATATTCTAGAACCAGAGGGTAAAATAGAAATAGAAAGAATCTGCTAATCACCTCCTGAAAGAGATCTCCAAAGGAAAACCCCTAGGAATATTATAGCCAAATTCCAGAGTTCCCAGATCCAGGAGAAAATATTGTAAGCAGCCAGAAGGAAACACTTTAAGTACTGTGGAAACAAAATCAGGATAACACATGACTTAGCAGCTTCTACATTAACTGACTGGAGGGCTTGGAATATGATATTCCAGAGGTCAAAGGAGATAGTATTACAACCAAGAATCAGCTACCTAGAAAAACTGAGTATAATCCTTCAGGGGAAAAAATGGAAATTCAGTGAAATAGAGGACTTTCAAGCATTCTTGATGAAAAGACCAGAGCTGAATAGAAAAGTTGACTTTCAAATACAAGATTCAAGAGAAGCATGGAAAGGTAAACAGGAAAGAGAAATCATAAAGGATTTATTAAAGTTGAACTGTTTACATTCCTACATGGAAAGATGATATCTGCAACTCATGAGACCTTTGTCAGTATTAGGGTAGTTGGAAGGGAAAATATATCTATATCTATATCTAAATATATCTATCTATATATGTAGATAGATAGATAGATAGATAGATAGATAGATAGATAGATAGATAGATAGATAGAT